>NW_028270176.1:44896600-45209050 GCF_037043375.1 Chiloscyllium plagiosum
ACTGAACAGTTCCAGTAGCTTCTGTAGTGGTGGGGAGGGAGGATTGATGTGTCAAATCTATACAAGGATAAAATAAACTCCAGCTTCAAAACAGTCAGAGTTCCTAAGTTTTACAAACATCCGTATAACATTTTTCTGAGCCATCAATTCCCCTTAAACCCTTCCAATGTGGAATAGCATCTTTCTGATTCTCACTTTGAGAGATGTCCCTCAGTGAGCTCCTCCACCATTCTTTCCATTTCACTGGGGACCCGCCATCCACAGTCTCCAATCAAATGACCTGAACTCAGACACACAGAGATCTTAAAGAGTGACACAATGCAGATAGGAAGTTGATTTCATTTCTGTTTCTGAGTCCAATCTTCACTCAGTGGGACAGAGTCAGGTATTCAAGGCTCAAACAAGAGCTGGATTCTGCTTCTGGTGATTGTCTTCATTCAGTGAGAAGGAGGGCCGTGGGCCGGAAGGAGCTCATCATTGTGCTTCGGGTTGTCTGCTCAGCATTGCAGGCCGTGGGAGCAGGGCAGTGGGAAAGGTACCTCGTGTGCACTGCAATAGGACTTTCCACACATTGTTCCATTGCTCCAGGAATTCTGAATGAGGATCTGAAAAATGCATTGATTGAAGGAGGAGGATCAGGAAAACAGGATAAAGCTGATGAGATCAGCAGGATTTCTCGGTCTAACTCTGTACCAGACATTATGATCTGCTTCAAAAATATACAATCTGGAACTCAACCCACTCAGAGCAATATAAGCTCAGAAACAAATCATTCAGTCCAACACATCCATGCCAAACTGTTTTTCTTTTATTTCAAAAATATACTTTATTCATAAATACTTTGATCTATACAACTGGACATGTCATACATATGTACACATTCCATTTCTTTGCGTATCGAAACAGAGTAATCATTCTTATTTACAGGTTGGTGCGATTACATTGAGCTGAGGCGCCAAGAGAGCCCAAATGACTGCGTGGGCTCCCTGTTCTTCTTAGGCAGGCAGATGTTACACGGTGGTATTTCCCCACCGCGCATTGGCAGCAGCTGCCCCAAGCTTCAGCGCATCCCTCAACACATCATCCTGGACCTTGGAATGTGCCAGTCTGCAACACTCAGTCGGGGTCAACTCCTTCAGCTGGAAGATCAACAGGTTTCGGACCACCCAGAGAGCGTCCTTCACCGAGTTGATGATCCTCCAGGCACAGTTGATGTTCGTCTCGGTGTGCGTCCCGGGGAACAGACCGTAGAGCATGGAGTCCCGCGTTACGGCGCTGCTCGGGACGAACCTCGACAAACACCACTGCATTCCTCTCCAGACTTCCGCTGCATAGGCACATTCCAGAAGGAGGTGTGTGACAGTCTCGTCCCCCCCGCAGCCGCTTCGAGGGCAGCGTGTGGTGCGGCTGAGAGTCCGGGCGTGCATTAAGGATCTAACAGGCAGAGCCCTTCTCACCACCAGCCAAGCCATGTCTTGGTGCTTGTTGGAAAGTTATGGCGATGAGGCATTCTGCCAAATGGCTTTGACAGTCTGCTCAGGGAACCGCTCGATAGGATCCGCCCTCTCCTTTTCCCGAAGGGTCTCAAGGACACTACGTGCTGACCACTTCCTGATGGACTTGTGGTCAAAGGTGTTTTTCTTCATAAACTTCTCCAGGAAGGACAGGTGATATGGAACGGTCCAACTACTCGGAGCGTTCCGCGGCAGCGAGGCCAGGCCCATCCTTCGCAAAACCGGGGACAGGTAGAACCTCAGTACTTAGTGACACTTGGTGTTTGCGTACTGGGGATCCACGCACAGCTTGATGCAGCCACACACAAAGGTGGCCATCAGGGTGAGAGTGGCATTGGGTGTATTTTTTCCCCGTTACCCAGATCTTTATACAGTGAGTCCCTTTGGACCCGGTCCATCTTTGACCTCCATATAAACTGGAAGATGGCCAGGGTGACTGCAGCGGCACAGGTTCTGGGAATAGGCCAGACCTGTACCACATATAACAGCAATGACAGTGCCTCACACCTGATGACCAGGCTTTTTCCCGCGATGGAGAGCGACCGTAGCGTCCATCTGCCCAGTTTCTGCATCATTTTGCTGATACGCTCCTCCCAGGACTTGGCGCATGCCCCAGCCCCCCCGAACCAAATACCCAGCACCTTCAGGTGGTCGTTCCTGACGGTGAAGGGGATCGAGGATTGGTCGGCCCAGTTCCCGAAGAGCATGGCCTCGCTCTTGCCTCGGTTTACCTTGGCCGCCGAGGCCCGTTCGAACTGGTCACATATGCGCATGAGTCTGCGCACGGACAGCGGATCCGAGCAGAAAACGGCGACGCATCCATGTACACGGAGGCCTTAACCTGCAGGCCCCCGCTGCCAGGAATAATCACCCCTCTCAGGCTCGCATTCCTCCTGATGGACTCGGCAAATGGCTCTATGCAGCACACAAACAAGGCAGGACAGAGAGGACAGCCTTGCCTGACTCCAGATCTGACTGGGAAGCTATCTGATTCCCACTCATTGATTGAGACTGCACTGACAATGTTGGTGTCGAGCAGTCTGATCCAATTGCAGATTCCCTCCCCAAAGCCCATTTTGGAGAGAACATCTCTCATATACCTGTGTGATATCCTGTCAAAGGCTTTCTCCTGGTCCAGGCTGAACAGGCAGGTGTCCAACCCTCTGTCCTGCACGTAGGCGATTGTATCCCTGAGGAGTGAGAGACTCTCAGCGATCTTCCTGCCCGGCACAGCACAGGTTTGGTCAGGGTGAATCACCAACCCCAGAGCAGACCTGACCCGGTTGACGATTACCTTTGACAGAATTTTTTAATCCGCATTCAACAGTGAGTTTGGTCTCCAATTTTTGAGTTCCTCCCTCTCCCCCTTCCGCTTGTAGACGAGGGTGATGATGTCTTTCCTCATGGATTCACTCATGGTACCTGCCCGAAGCATACTGACATACACCTCCAGCAGGTTCCGGCCAATCAAGTCCCACAGAGTGGAATAGAGCTCAACCGGTAAGCCGTCGCTTCCGGGAGTTTTATTCTTTTCGAAGGACTCGAGGGCCTTGGTCAGCTCGTCCAGATATAGTGGCTGGTCCAGCCTCTCCCGTGTTCTGTCGTCTAAGACCTCCGTGATAGAGTACAGGAACGACTGGGAGGCCGTGCTGTCGGTCGGCTTCGCGTCATACAGACTGGCATAGAAGGATTTACTGATCCTCATGATGTCAGCCTGAGATGACGTTACCGAGCCCTCTTCTTCCTTCAGGCTGCTGAGCACGGAGCTCTCTTTGTGCACCTTCTGGAAGAAGAAACGTGAGCACGTCTCGTCCTGCTCCACCGAGCGGACCCTGGACCGGAAGATTATCTTGGAGGCCTCCGAAGCAAAGAGCGAGGCTTGCTGGGCCTTCACCTCCTTGAGGTCCTCCGTGACATCGACCCCCAACGTCTGCAACAGGAGCAGGTTCTGCATACTTTCCTGGAGCTGGGACAGTTTTCTCCGCGTCTCTCTCGCCTCCTGAACACCTTTGAGGATGAAGAACCTCTTGATGTTCCCTTTTACTGTTTCCCACCGGTCCGCTGGGGACTCAAAGAGGGGCTTCACGGTTCTCCAACCTGCGTAGTCCCTCTTGAGCTCCTCAATGTTTCCCGGGGTCAACAGCTTGGTGTTCAGCTTCCACACTCCCTTACCAGCCCGCTGCTCGTCCTGTAGGTGATAGTCGGCCAGCAGGAGGCAGTGGTCAGAGAAGAACACCGGCTTGACGTCGGTGGATCTGACCGAGAGCGTTCGGGACACAAACAGGTAATCTATCCTTGAGCGGATAGACCCGTCTGCCCGTGACCAGGTGTATCTACGCTGCGTTCCGTCTGCAGGGGCGCTGAAGACGTCGTGCAGCTTGGCATCTTTTACCGTGTCCATTAGGGCTCTGGACGTGGCGTCCAGTTTACTGTCCCCCCCACCGGATTGTCCATCTGCATCAATGATACAGTTGAAGTCTCCGGCCAGAATGACCGGCCTGGACGTAGCCAGCAACAGTGGAAGCTGCTGCAGGACGGCCAGCCGTTCACTCTTACCCACTGGGGCGTACACATTAATCAGTCTCAGGGGAGCATTCCTGTACATGATGTCGGTGATGAGGAGGCGCCCGCCCACCACCTCCTTAACCTCAGAGATGGTGAAGTTGCCTCCTCTCAACAGGATACCCAGGCCGGAGGCGCGGCTATCGTTGCCCCCCGACCAAACTGACGGCCCATGGGCCCACAAGCTCGACCATCTCCTGTAGCTGCTGAGGTGCGGTATCCCACACTCCTGCAGAAACAGGACGTCGGCTTTAACATTGGCCAGGAAGGGCATCTTAGAAACACATCGCGTAGCCGATTTGATGCTACGCACATTGATGCTGGCAATTTTTAACCACATTTTAACAGTTTACAAGGTTGACAGTGTCCATTTGCTGCTGGTCTTGCCCCTCTGGGGTAGCTGTGTGCATCCCCATGGTGACGGCAAACTGCTGGACCCTCCCAGGGCTGAGGTAGCTGTCCGGCTCCACGCTGGAGCCATTTCCCCGCTCTGGTGTCTTCGGGTCGGGCCCAGGGTCCGTATAGTTCAGTTCTCCATCTGACAGCAGGGCTGTCACAGGACCGCTGCTCCCAGTTACCCGGAGCTGTGGGCCGGTGGGTACCTCTTGGTTCTCACCGGGTGGGGGGAGGGCTTTACCCGTCTCCTCAGAGGGATCGTCTTTTCCTGCTTGGGTGGTGCTGCCCTCCTTTTTCCCCATGGCGCACTGTCTCTTCCTCTGGTGACGACCCTCCTTGCGCCCGTCCTCACCATCGGAAGAGCTGCCTGTATTCTCGCCGTGTAGGTGTCACTTCCCCCCTCGCTGGGTGGCTTTGGGAGGTTTCCTCTTCCTGCTTTTCACAGTAATCCAATCCTCTGCCTCCTTTGATCCCTTCTCTTCCATTTCCTCTGTCTGTCCTGAAGGAGCTTGGATCGGCTGCTGCACCTCCCCGCCGTCTGCCGTCTGCTCTGCTACAGCCTGCCCTTCCTTCTGGGTGCCTCCAGACACCGTTCCCGTGCTGTTTTTTGGTACCTTGCTGGTCTTAGGCGGTCCACGGCTTGTGTTGCCACCTCCGGCCATCTGTGCGTAGGTGGCGGCCCCTCGTCTTGGGCTGGCCTTGTACATGTGGCCCGCCTCTCCGCACAGATTACAGTTCTTGGCCTCCTTCCATTCCTTGGTCGGGTGGCCTTCCTGCTTGCAGTTTCGGCAGACGGTCGCCTTGCAATCCGCCGCCATGTGGCCTGACCTCCCGCAGGTTCGGCACACTTTTGGCTGCCCTGCGTATGTCAGGTAACCTCTGCTTCCTCCGATGGCAAAGCTGGAGGGTGGGTGGAGGATGTTCCCACTGGCATCGACCCTCAGGGTTACCCTGACCTGTCGTTTGCTGGTCCAGATCCCGAAAGGATCGACCACATCGGTACTCTCTCCCTCGACCTGGACGTATCTTCTCAAGAAGGTCAGGACATCTGCTGCTGGGACGTGAGGGTTGTACATCTGGATTGTTACAACCCAACTCCTCTGCACAGGAAGCACACACAACGGGACCGCCGACAAGATGGAGAACAGAGGCTCCCCTTCCTTCTCCTTGAAGACCTTCAGGAGCTGCTCGCAGTTCTTCACGCTCCTGAAGGTCACATCGAAATAGCCTGCCGCAGGGAAATCCTGCAGGCAGTACACGTCCGCTGCTTCGAACCCGCAGCACTCCAGCAAATTCTTCTTCACAAGCACCGTCCGATCGACCGGTGTGTGCTCCTCCACCTTCTTCACAGTTACCCTGGCTGTGTTGCGAATGCCCTGGCCAGGGCTGCGAGCGGCTGCTGAGGCCATAGCTCGGAGGTTGGCTGGTACCTGAATTGGCGTTAGGCCGAAGCCAGCATAAAGATCCACCAAGAGCAGGTCAGCACAACCAAACGATCCTCCAACGTCCAATCACGATCCAGCAATGGTCTCCAGCAGCTCCGACGACTCGCAACACGATCCCCGTGGTTTGTCCCCCGCCAGCACACGTCCGCTGCGTCGAACCGACAGCACCCGAGCAGAATCTCTTCCTCCGGTCCTCAGGAACTACACATATTCCGAGCCAAAAGGCCGAGAAGCGCACATCCACTGCTTCAAACCCACAGCACTCCAGCAAAATCAGTCGCTGGTAGATAGGACAGTGAAGAAGGCATTTGGTATGCTTCCCTTTATTGTTCAGAGCATTGGGTAAAGGAGCTGGACAGGACATTGGTTAGGTCACTTTTGGAATATTGTGTGCAGTTCTGGTCTCCCTCCTATCAGAGGGAGGCACAGAAACTTGAAAGGTTTGAGAATTGATTTTCAAGGGGTTGCAGGACTTGAGTTGCAGGGAGAGGCATAATAGGCTGAGGTCATTTTCCCTGGAGTGTCATAGGCTAAGGTGTGATGTTATAGAGGTTTATAAAATCGTGAGGGACATGGATGGCGTAAATAAACAAGGGTTGGTGGAGCCCAGAACTAGAGGATATAGGTTTAGGGGGGGGGGGGGGGGGCGGGAAATTCAAAAGGTGCCTAAAGGGCAACTAAAATTGTAACATTTAAAAGCATTTGAATAGGAAGGGTTCAGAGGGATGTTGGCCATGTACTGGCAAATGGGAATAGATTAGGTTAGAATATCTGGTTGGCATAGATGGGTTGGACCGAAGATCTGTTTCTGTGCTAGACATCTCTGACTGTGGGATCATAAAAGTGAACATTGCTCTGATTCACCTCTGGGCTCCTTGATGTCCACTTGTTTGTTATCCAGCTTCCTCAGTCTCTCGTGTGTATTTTTGTTCTGTATAGTATTTTACTATTATATTCACAGATCTTTTTGTAAATGAAGTCTTCACTGCTGCCCAGGTCCTGACCATATGCTCCATTATCAAGTTATTTTTTCCACAATATCTTTGACAGCCAAGAGTTCTTTTTTCCAGTAATTGAGTGGATTTTCCTTCCATTTCTGACAGTCAAATTCTGCACCATTTTCATTCCCTATAATTCATACTGCACTCTCTGAAACATGTGTATTTCTCCTTCCACAGATACAAGTGATCAAGGCCAAAGCTCTGCTGCCTGTTGAGAAGGTGATGTTTGACTTCCTTGTACTGCTGCAGTTGTATGGTGAAGGTGCTCCCACAACGTGGTTGGGTAAGACACATTACAGATTATTCACTCAGAGATAGTGAAGAGTAGAAGATATCTGTACAAATCAACATGTTTTAATTTCACAAAAATATTGAGAACTTTTGACGTAAGGCCACAGATGGAGAATATTATGTCCGGTGACCAAACCTTTGCGAAATAAGCAATTTTTCAGGAATGACTTAAAGGAAGAATGCAGATCTTAGAGGGTGGGAATTCCAGACTGTGTTGCCTTGGAATCTATAGAAACAGTCACATAGCTGAACTCAAAAATAAACATATCATTGGGAGTCTAAACTAAAATGAGTTATTGAGATGTGAAAGGGTTATCTGGTGCATGGAGATAGGAATGATTACAGCCAGGAATTAAGTCAAGGGGTGTGAAAGTAAATTGTTGTTGCTTATAAATGGAAGCCTTTTGACGGATCAGCAAGTTCTGGTACAAGTGAGCACTTGGGCGGTAGAGTTTTCAATAATTCTGGAGATTATAGGGAGGGCGAATGTGGGATTCTGGCCAGGATGGGTTTAGAAATGAAATCTAGAGTTAACAAAATGAATGAATGAGAGTTTCAGTAAATGAGCTGAGGCTGTGGTGAGGTCAGGTGATATCACTGAAGTCGAAATAATGGTCTTGGAGTGGGACTGGGCTATCACCCTCAGCTCTGGGATTCAGCTGTTTGTCAGTTTGTGAATCAAGTCTGTAACAAGCTCAGGAACTGAGTGGCCCTGACTGACCCCAAACTTTGTGTCACAGAAGGTTATTGCTGAGCAGCTGCGTGACAGCACTGTTGATGACACCTTCCATCACTTCACTGCTGAGCGAGTGTCGACTGATGGAGGGAAATTGGCTGGGTTGGCTCTGTCCTGCATTTTTGTGTTGAACATCCCTGGGAAATGTTCCACAATGTCAGTAGGTGACAGAGCTGGAGCGGTACTTGTCTTGTTGGGCAGCAAGTTCTGGAGCACAGCCATCAGTATTATTGCCACAATGTTGGTAGGGCTGACAGCCTTTACACTACTTCTCCATTTCTTGATCTGATTTGAAATAAGTTTTCAACGAATTCTATTCACATCTGTGATGTGAGGGACCAATGGAGAAGGCTCATCCACTTGGCACTGCTGGCTGAAGATTGCTGCTAATGCTGTTGTCTTGTCTGTTGCATGAATGTGTGAGGCCCCTCCATCAGTAAGGGTGGGGAGATCTGTGATGCTTCCTGCAGTGAGTTGTTTAATTGCCCATCACCATTCCTGACTAGGTGTGGCAGAACTGCAGAGCTCCGACCTGATCCACTGGTTGTTGGATCACATAGTTCTATTTGGTGTTGCTTGCACTGTAGCTTCACCAGGTTGGCACCACATTTTTAGGTATGCCTGGTATTGCTCCTGGCATGCGCTGTGGAACTCTCCATTGAACTAGGGTTGATCCCCTGGCTTGATGTTAATGGTTGGATGGGGGATATACCAAGCCATGAGATTTCAGATTGGGCTGGAGTACAGTTAGAACATAGAACATAGAACAGTACAGCACAGAACAGGCCATTCAGCCCACGATGTTGTGCCGACCACTGATCCTCATGTATGCACACTTAAATTTCTGTGACCATATGCATATCCAGGAGTCTCTTAAATGTCCCCAATGACCCTGCCTCCACAACTGCTGCTGGCAATGCATTCCATGCTCTCACAACTCTCTGTGTAAAGAAGCCGCCTCTGACATCCCCTCTATACTTTCCTCCAACCAGCTTAAACTATGACCCTCGTGTTAGCCATTTCTGCCCTGGGAAATAGACTCTGGCTGTTGACTCTATCTATGCCTCTCATTACCTTGTATACCTCAATTAGGTCCCCTCTTCTCTTCCTTTTCTCCAATGAAAAAAGTCCGAGCTCAGTCAACCTCTCCTCATAAGATACGCCGTCCAGTCCAGACAGCATTCTGGTAAACCTCCTCTGAACCCTCTCCAAAGCATCCATATCTTTCTTATAATAGGGCGACCAGAACTGGACGCAGAATTCCAAGTGCGGTCTAACCAAAGTTTTATAGAGCTGCAACAAGGTCTCATGACTCTTAAACTCAATACCCCTGTTAATGAAAGCCAAAACACCATATGCTTTCTTAACAATCCTGTCCACCTGGGTGGCCATTTTAAGGGATCTATGTACCTGCACACCAAGATCCCTTTGTTCCTCCACACTGCCAAGAATCCTATCCTTAATCCTGTACTCAGCTTTTAAATTCAACCTTCCAAAATGCATCACCTTGCATTTATCCAGGTTGAACTCCATAAACAGCAGTTCTGCTGCTGTTGTTGGCCCACAGTGAGGCAGAAGTTGCAGGGACAAGAGGGCTGATTGTGTTCTTGTATTTTCTGGTGCATCGGTAGATGTAATGTGGTTCATCAAGTTTCATTCCTTTGTTGAGACTGTGCAGTGATAAATACAGTGAGTGATTGGGTGAGCCACTGTCAGGAATGCAACTTTTTAAAAAGGATTTTGTGATTTACACATGAAAGAAGTGAAACTATCATGGTATTCGAACATGAAAGGTGAAAGACTCAACAGACAATCAATGGATATTTCAATGGATAATTTCAGTTACATCACACTGTAAATTTTTGCTATAAATTCTGTGCCTTAGAATTGTGCCCTCCACAATCACCTGATGAAGGAACGGCGCTCTGAAAGCTAGTGTGCTTCCAATTAAACCTGTTGGACTATAACCTGGTGTTGTGTGATTCTTAACTGAGAATATGACAGCACTACTAACAGGGCTGCATGTAAACAGGCTCAGTGCAGTTAATCAATACATTCGAAAGGATTCCTCCAAGTTTGTGACGCAATATTCGTCAAAACCGTCACCTTCAACCTGCAATGTAGCTCTTAACAAAAACTTCAGGCTGACACAAAGCTCCCCACCCAACTGCAATGTGGTAACTGGGCCCGGCCCAGGAACTGGAACTGGGACATTTGTGGACTGTGATCTCAAAGGAAGCGAGCAAACACAATTCTGACAGATTAATCCTCAAAGATGAGTAGCAGGTTTGACACAAGGCCGGTCATATGCCATCTTGCACTTAGCTTAATTGCATTTCTTATTTACAGTTGTGTTTTGCAAAGTATAAAGAACCGGTTTGTTTTCCGTGGTTGGGGAGTTTTATCCTTGTTGATCACAGTTGCTGCCTCTCGCTCCCCAAGTCAAATCATAGGATCAATAACAAAACAATAAACTGCAGGTGCTGGAGATCTGAACCCCAGAAACAAAGTGCTGGAGAATCTCAGCAGTTCTGAGGGCAACGGTGAAGAGAAAAACATGTTACATTTCAACTTCACTGACTCTTCGTCCGAACAGACAAAAGGTCATGAGACTTTGAACTTACAATGTTTTATTCCCCTCAGAGATGCTGTGGACCTGCGGTTCTCCAACACTGTACTTTCTATATTGAGCTTTATTTACAAAACACATCGGAAAAATACTGATCTCCAAAAGTGAAAGGTTCAATGCAAACACGAGCATAGTTTCCACACTTGAGTTACACAAGCACGCCTCAGTTTAAAAACAAGATTTAACTCAAAGTGACATTCCATCTCAAAATTAGCCAAGTTACACCAGTCATAAAGCTCCTCCACCCAATGAGGTACTTCAGCACAACATCCTGCAGTGTTGCACACAGCCACCTTTACCAAAGAATGATCACATTTCACAAAATTGAAGGCCGAGAACATGTCTCTTGAAAGGAGCTGAAATCAAACTCTCAATTTTTGGAAGGATTTTTATTAAACCTGATTGAACATTTAAACCTCAGAGCATAATCTTTGCTTTTTTAAACAACGTGTGTGGGAAACATCCCACATCTTGCTAAAGGTTCAGTTCAGTCTGATACATAGAGCCAAAGGTCAAGCAAACATCACACTTTCCATTCACTTCTACAAATTGTTTGTAAAATCATTGTCACGTTAAAGAATTGGATAATAAATGTCATTGTATGCAATAAGAGTGAAGCCTGTGACAGCAGATTTAGCTTTGGAGGGCAGTGAATGCGCTTTCTAAATTCTGGGAGCACTTTGGGAGACTGCTCCCAGATGGTGATAGTGAGCACATCTGGAATGCACTGTTTAGATTTGGGAATCCATGTGAAACAATCTGTGGTTTCACTAATACTTGGCTTGCGTTGTTGGTGTACAGTAAGCAATTCATAAAGTTACTTATGTATTATTGTTGACTACCTGAATGGTATTCAAATCTGCCAGGTTACCTTCAAGAGTGTGAATGCATCTATTGTAAATATTTGGAATATTCCAGAACTGCCCAGTGCTTGGAAAATTCAGTGGGGACAAAAAAATCACATTGAGTAATTTGAAATTAAGAATCCAAGAGGACTTAACCACTGAAGTATTCAATTCAAATAGTTAAATGGAGTGCTCACATTTAAAATACCTCTTATCCATAGGAATGGATGGACTGACAGAATTGGGACCAAATTCCTGGCGGGGGCATGTGAAATGTGCTTTGATAAAGTCACCTGCATTTACCAACATTAATTTGGCAAGCTCGGAAATTTAACAAAACAATACGAGCTTCATTGCTGCTCCAGTCGGGTCCCAAGCTCTGTGAATAAATTAACAATGTTCAGGTTTATTGCATACACTCTGAAACACGTGTTTCTTCAATAGATCTTGCAAGTTTCCCCAATGAGCACAGTCAATCCAAATGATGTGGCTAACTTTGGCCAACTCATTTCTTTCCGAGCCTCTATAACCTGAAGAGTGACCAGAAGCAATTAGTCCACATATGTGGGAACATTACCGACGAGGATGTTTTCCTTCAGAATTGACTTCCATATATTCAGTGCCCAGAAAAGATAAAAAGCTTGTTACCTTTTATAGAGCAATGATTCAGTGGGAGTAAAATGCCAACATTTTCTTGCTTAACAATCAAGCTGCCTAAATTTTAAACATGAACACTTCTTAATAGTTCACTATAACCTAACGAAATATTTTATGCGAAACAAATCACATGATACATAGTTATTCAGATAATAAAACAAGTTTGGTCATTGAAGAACCCAGAGGAAAAGGTCATGAAACAATGTGAGTCTGATATACCTCAATCATCATTTCAAGTGCATTCTCTGCATAAATCCTCCTTTTCCTCCTCGAAGTATTCAACTTCTTGAATAATTGAGAGAATGAAATCATAGTTGTACAACACAAAATCAGACCCTTCAGTCCATGCTGACCAGATATCCAAAATCAATCTAGTCCCATTTGCCAGCATTTATTCCATATCCATCTTAAACCCTTTCTACTGATTATCAGTTTATTTTACTTTATCAGCACCTCAAATACTGACATTTGTTTTCTCCCAATATTGGTTAAAGGAATCATAAGTTCATTTATCTAAGTTAATTTTGTAATCTTTCACAAAGAAACAAGTGAGAACAACATATAGCTGAGTGCCAAACAAAATACTACAGCTGCGCGATATCTGGGAACACTCTAAAGCTGAGGCACTGATACTGCACAAATTTGTCAGCACGGTTTCAATTACTGACAATAATTTAGTAATGTCTTAGCCTTCACATAGTTAAGGTAAATGTGAGGTAGCTGAATTTCATGAATTGGTTCCTATTGCACTTTGATCAACAAAAATTATTCTTGGTTTAATCTACTCAAAGGAGAAAGTGACGACCAAAGAAGCTGGACATCAGAGTCGAAAAGTGTCATGCTGGAAAAGCACAGCAAGTCAGGCAGCATCCGAGAAGCAGGAGAGTTGATGGTTCGGGCATAAGCCCTTCATCAAGAATCACAGGCTTCAGAAAAATAACTGGCATAGACTTATGCCAATACATATGTAGAAGGGTCAAAGCACGTTACTATCAGATTAGAGACTAATTTCAGATTTGGTACCATTCAGTGCAACATTTCAGTATGATATTTACATATGTACCTAAAAGAGAAGTTGTTTGTAATTACAAGCTCTAGAATGATGATAGAATTAAATCTGGAAATAAAGCTGGTGAACAAGATGGCAAAGTGAAGTCCCATCAGTATTGCCTTGGGCAGTGTCAAGTAAGAATTTGACAACAGAGTTGCCACTTTGAGGTAACCTGCAGTCTGGCCAAATTGCAGCAAAAATCTGTTCAATTTTATCTGCAAACTATTGAATGCAAAATCCTCCTTGCACAATAATGAGACAGCATTTTGGGATGTCATTTTTAAAATATATTATTTTCAAAGTTACTCACAATTAAGAGTGATCACTTGGTGCTGTCTGCATAACACAGTATGAAAAGGAATTAACAGAAAAACATTATAACCCAAATTCAGAGTCACTAATTCATTGATATTACATGGGTCCAGCATTGATAAGTAATCGATTTTTAAAAATAAATACAGATACATTTACTAACTACATTGGAGTACAGTCAAGTTTCTTACTGACAGGTTTAGACAGAGTCCGCATGGATTTAAGAGACGGGAATCATACTTAGCAAATCTACTGAAAGAATCTACAGAGTCGAATATTAAAGTAAGAAAGTGCAGGACGTTAGAAAAGCTGATCATTAAACATGGTAGACTGGGTTTTGTGAAAGAGAAACTATATTTGACAAATTTGCGATAGTTCATTGAGGAGATAACAAGCAGGGCTGATAAAGGGCAATCCAATGATGTTCTGTATTTGGATTTTAAAAATCCAAATGATAAGGTGCTACATAAAAGTTAATTGCACAATTTAGGAGCTCATGGTATCGGCGTATTGTATTAGCATGGACTGAGGATTGGTAAACCACACTGGCTGTTGCTGAGTCCTCACTTGGAGTACTGTATACAATGTTAGCTCCCATATTTAATAAAGGATAAACCAACATTGGAGACCATTCAAAAAAGATTCACTTAGGTGCTTTGAGGACGAAAGTGTTGACCTATCAAGAATAGATAAGCAGGGGTGATCTTCTGGAAACAAGATTCTGAGGAGCTTGACAGAGGAGATGTTGACTAGATCTTCTAGCACCAGTGAAGTCTCAAACCAGGGGACATTACATAAGGGAACATTCATTTTAGAAAAAGTAAATATTTTTTTCTCTCAGTGAATGGCTCGAATTTTCTCACCCAAACAATTGAGAAAGTTAAATGTGGGAGGGGAATGGTTGGGTTACTCTTCGGAGGGTTGTTCTGGCTTGTTGGGCTGAAGGCCTGTTTGTTTCCACACAGTAGGGAATCTATGATTCAATCACAAATTATTTTAAAAGAGGGCAGATAGATTTTTGAAATATTGAGCAGTTGAGGGCTTGCAGATCAAGCATAAAAGAGGTGTTGAGGTCTGGGTTGGCCCAGCCATGATCTGATAGAATGGGGGAACAAGCTGAAGGTGATGAATGCCCTACTCCTGCTCCGATTCCTTGAGGCTCCATTTCATGCTTTTTTTGTTTCCAAAGAATACAATGTGCTAAAGATCTCAGATGTTGTGAAAAGGAGTGAAAATGGGGTGTTTATGTACTGATTCAGGTAGCATTGATTCATCAATCACAGCTATACAGTCATGACTAGGAAGGCAATTCCCTCCATGAAGAAAGGAAATCTACTACAGAGCTCACACAAAGGGAATTCTTAACCTCAGTAATCTCTCCCATCACATTACCCAACATATCAGCTGAAGCAGGACACACTTCACATGCTCTCGCCTACGAAGGAACCCCGGGTGATTGATGTCAGCACCGCGCCAATGGAAGGACGGTGGGCGGAGTTGGAGGACCTAGCGGGCGGTTGGTCCTCCAACCAATCAAAGTGAATGTAGGGCGGAGCTAAACTAAACCATGTGATCACCCTCGCGCGCGGCGCGCAGTCGCTGTCATGAATGCTCGGCAAGTTATGGAGAGAAAGGAAACGGTAAGGAAAGAAATAAACAGGGAAACGGGAGAAAAACTGTGTTGCTATTTTACAAACAAATTGTCTGCGTCGGAAAACACAAATTTGAACGTCCCAATCCCGTGTTTGCAGTAAATGAGGAATGGCCTCAGCGCGGCTGCAGGCCTGAGTGAGCGCCGCCATCTTTATTCGGGACAATGATTCACTGGACACGTGCACCGCCGCCATCTTTGTAGGGGGCAAGGTGCAGCCAGGCGCATGTGCAGCCTTTCTCAGTATAGAGTCATTGTGATCATAGCAGCCAATACTGCTCTGATTCACCTCTGGGCTCCCTCATGACCACTTTGTCAATATCTAGCTTCCTCAGTCTCGAACCATGGGTGTATTTTTGGTCTGTTTACGACTGTATTATTACTTTTATAGACCCTTTGTAAATTAGTTTTTCATTGCGGCCCCGCCCCTGACCATGTACTGCTCTGTTATCAGATTATTTTCTTGAATATTTTTGATAGTCAAGAATTCTTTTTTCCAACAAGCAAGTGTATTTTCCTTCCATTTCTGACTATCAAATTCTGCCCCATTTTCATTCCCTGTAATGCATTTTGCATTCCCTGAAACATCAACTGTGTTTCTCCTTCCACAGACAGCAGTGATTCATGCCAAAGCCCTGTTGCCTGGGGAGAGGGTGATGTTTGACTTACTTGTACTGCTGCAGTTTGTGTGGTGAAGGTGCTCTCACAGTGTGGTTGGGTATGTGGCATTATAGGTTATTTTCAGATCATCACTGTTGCTGAATGAATAATGTCCAAATCAACAACAGTTTGTATTTTTATTATCATGCTTATAATTTCACAAAAATACTATTGAGAACTTTAGACATAAGGCCAGAGATGGAGATATTAGGTCAGGTGACCAAAAGCATTGACAAAAGGCAGGTTTTGAGGAATGTCTTAAAGGTGGAAAGCAGACCTGTGAGGTTTTGGCTGCGAATTTCAGATCATGCTGCTTCAGCAACTGTAGAAATAGCCACACAGGTGAAGTAATGAGTTAACAAATGGTTAGGAGTCTCGAAGAAAATGGGTTGTCAAGGTCTCAAAGTGTGTGTGGGTCAGGGATCTAGGGATTATCACAGCCAGGAATTAAATCAAGTGTGAGAATTTTAAATTGAGAGACATTGGCCAGCTGCTGGCAGGTGAGACGAGATTGGGTTGGGGTATCTGGTCGGCATGGACAGGTTGAACCGAAGGGTCTGTTTCCTTGGTGTACATTTCTATAGCTGCATGCTGTTGATTATAATTAGGAGTCTTTTGATGAATCAACAAGCACTGATTAAGACTTTCTTGAGATTACAGGGAGGTTGAATGTGGGAAGCTGGCCCTGAGTGTGTTTGGAAAACGAAGTCTGGAGATAACACACGATGGATGAGAGTTTCAGTATATGAGCTGAGAGGAGGGTGGAATCAGCTAGAATTAGTGGTCTTGGAGTGGGACTGAGCTGTCACACTCACCTCACCTCTGGGATACAGCTGGTTGCCAGATTGTGAATCAGGGCGGTAACACAATCGGGAGCTGAGTGGCCCTGGTAGTGCCTAAAATGAGTGTCACTCAGCAGGCTGTTGCGGAGCAGCTGCTGCTTGGTAGCCCTGTTGATGACATCTTCCATCACTTTATAGCTGATCGAGTGTGGACTGATAGAGGGAAATTGGCTGGGTTGGATTCCCCAGTGTTTTTGTGTTGAACATCCCTGGGCAATGTTCCACATTGTTGGTAGATGCCAGTGCTGGAGTGGTACGTGGCTTGGTGGGTGGCAAGTCCTGGAGCACAAGCTATCAGTATTATTGCCAGAATGTTGGCAGGGCCCGTAGCCTTTACACTACTTAACCATTTCTTGATGTTATTCAAACTGAATCGAACTGGCTTAAAACTCACATCTGTGATGTTGGAAACCACTGGAGAAGGCTGAGATGGATCATCCCACTTTGCACTTCTGGCTGAAGATTGCTGCAAATGCTGTCTTCTTATCTGATGCATGAGTGTGTGAGACCCCTTCATCAGTAAAGGTGGGGATATCTGTGATGTTTCCTCCAGTGAGTTGTTTAATTGTCCATCACTGTTCACAACTGGGTGTGGCAGAACTGCAGAGTTCCGATCTGATCCATTGGATGTAGAATCACTTAGCTCTGTTGCTTGCTGCTGATGCTGTTTGATAGCTTCACCAGGTTGGCACTTCAGTTTTAAGTCTGCCTGATGCTGCTCATGGCATGCCCTCCTTTCCTGTCCATTGTGATGGGTGAGACCGGGATTTACAAACCCATGCGATTACTGATTGTTCTGGAGTACAGTTCTGCTGCTGTTGATGTCCCACAGTGCCTCAGAGATTCCCAGTTTGAGATCCTATATCTGTTCAAAGTCTGTCCCCATTAGAACGGTGATAGTGTCACTCAACACAATGGAGGTTTTTCTCAACTTTAAAGCAAGACTTTGTCTCCAAAGGAAATGTGTGATGGTCGCTCGTACTGATACTGTCATGGACAGATGTATCTGCAGCTGGTCAATTCATAACAATGAGATCAAGTATGTTTTTCCCTCTTGTTGGTTCCCTCACCACCCGCTGCAGACTCAGTTGAGCAGCTATGTCCTTTAGGACCTGGCCAGCTCAGTCAGTAATTCTGTTGCAGAGCTAGTCTCGATTGTGGACATTGAAATCCTGTACCCAGAGTACGTTTGACACCATTTTATTGCCTGAATGCTTCCTCCCAATGTTGTTCAACGTGAAGGAGAAGTGAGTCATCAGCCAGTACAGTACATGGTAATCAGCAGGAGCCATGAGGCATCCTGGTCTCCGGAGCCAATGCTGTGTACTCCTAGGGCAAATCCTCCCTGTCTGTACGCCACTGTGCCACCACCTCTGCCTGCTCTGCCCTGCCGGTGTGACAGGACATATCCAGAGATTTCAGGAGAAAGTGAAGACTGCAGATGCTGGAGATCAGAGTCAAGAGTCTGGTGCTGGAAAAGCAGAGCAGGTCAGGCTGATGAAGGGCTTAGGCTCCAAACGTCGATTCTCCTGCTCCTCGGATGCTGCCTGACTGTTGTGTTTTTCCAGCACCACACTCTCGATATCTAGATATGGTGATGGTGGTGTCCGGTCAATGTTTGTAAGGGATGATTCCGTAAGTATGACTATGTCAGGCTGTTCCTTGACTAGTCTGTGAGACAGCTCTGCACATTATGGCATCAAAAACCATATGTTAGTGAGGAGGACGTTGCACCACTGAGAGGGCTAAATCTGTGGTTGTATTAAATGGTGCCTTGTTAGATGCCGAGTGGTCCATCCAGTTTCATTCCTGTGTTGAGACTTTGCAATGATTAATACAGTGAATAGCTGGCTGGGCCGCTGTCAGGTTGGCAGGATTTTTTTCGCCATTGATAATGGTTTCGTGGAGATCAGGAGACTCTTAATACGTTTTTTTTTCTTGAATTCAGATTCCACCATCTGCCAAGATGGGATTCGAACCAGGACTTCAGTCATTTGTTTTAATAATCTGGATAAAAGCTACATCAGGTTTGTTCACTCATTTTAAATATCACTAACCCTGGTTTTATTTCTTTGTAAAACACTGTCCGTCATCCTGTCTCCTCCATCCTCCCCTCCAACAACGAGTGAGGAGCACATGGAGTTTCTCTGTCACTAAGACTGAGATAATCCGATCTGCTGCTTCTCTCCGTCCCACGAGCCCACAGAGCCAAACTGCCTCACGTGGTGTTCCTGGTTTTTGTCCTAAACCTACATCTTTCTCCAGTCTCTTGTCAAGCCTTATCAGAGCTCACTTTGACCCTTTACCCTAATCTCGCTAAATTCATTTTCCAACTCTCTTTCCTCCGCTGCCACCTCATCACCCCCCCTCGCCAATTCATAGATATTGTTCCTTGTTCTGTCTGTTGGTCTTTTCTGGTTATGTCCTTCTCTCCCATTCTGTGAAAAACTAATATTTGACCTCACCGTTGTTGGAAAATCCTGCTCCATCTCCACTCTCCCTTTCCTTTCTGAATTCCTTGCATTTGGTGTCCCTCAACGATCTATCCTTGGTCTCTCCTGTATCTCACGTACATACTGCCAGGAGGTGATGTCGTCCAAAAACACTGTTAGGTTTGACATGTACACTGATGATGCCCAGCTCTCCCTCCCCATCATCCCTCTCCATTACTCCACTGTTACTCAGTTACCAAACTGCTTACCACATTGCCACTACTCGATTAGCTGCAATTTCCTCCAATGAAACATTGTCACGGTTAAACCCATTGCCTTACCTTTACTTTTCTGCTGAGCCCCTCCCTCCCACTGGGAACTCTCTGAGGCAGAACAACACTCTTCACAATATTGCTGTTATATCTGACCCCAAGGTGACCTTCTGATCAGACATCCACACAATCACAACACCAGGAATTCCAATCTCTTAAACGTTGCTTTTCTCCACCTCACCCCAGCTCCATTGCTACTGAAACCCCTTACCCGCATCTGTGTCACCTTAAGCCTGAATCCAAAACAGAACCCTTGATTCCGTGACTCAGAATCTGGTTTCAGACTCCCCTCTCAGTATTTACCCTCAGACACATCCTCTCAGTATTTATCCTGTCAAACCCCTGAAGAATCCCATCTGTCTCAATGAGACCACCTCTCTTTCTCCAAAATCCAGTGAGTAGAGTCCCAATCTTTTCAGCCTTTATTTAAAAGATAATCCCTCCAAACCAGGGATCATCTCATTGAATCTTCCCTGAAATTCCTCCAATAAAGTGACACATTTCCTTATCTAAAGGGACCACAACTGCTCTCATTACTGCAGATATGGTGGTCTCACCAGCAGTTCCACACGTTACTCTCGGGTATATACTCCAAACTCTTATACTGAAAACCTTTGAAACAAAACATTCGATTCCCCTTCCTGATTCCCTGTTGTAACTGTGTGGTAGCTTTCTGTGTTTCCTGAACAATTTACCCTGGTCCCTTTGTTGTGCAGCTTTCTATAGTTTCCACCATTTAAATAATACTTTGTTCTTTTATTATCTTCTCCAAAATGACCAACTTCCCATTTTCCCAAGTTACACCCCGTCTGGCAACTTGTTGCCCCCTTCTCCTATGCATCTTTCTTTTCATAATCCTCTTAGACCTTTACAGTTATGCCTTTTCTAGGAGATATCCCCCCCCCTTCCCATTCTTCTAAACATTTACTGGGAGCACTGGGCAGTGGGAAGCAGACAGAGTTGCTATCTTTATAGGGATACGCTTTGGAGTTATTGAGAGGATCTTCCTCCCCATTGGTCAGGAATGGAGACAACTTGCCCATCGTTAGGCATTAGCCTTTCACACCCATGTCTTATTGATGAGGCAGAGCGACAGCACGGAATGAAAGAAAAGAAAGTAATTCTTGTTCCCCATATCTCACTGACGCTTGGATCATTTTCTCCAATGTGTCAAAGAACTGCTGTGTTCAGTCACATGAGATCTCAAGTTGCAATTTCCCAGAAACCCACAGATTTCCCCCTGAGTTGACTGCTGATGTCCTCAAGGGTAATATGTACAGTCATCCTGGGCCACAAGGAGGGGATGGTGTGGGTTTCTAACTTGAACTAAGAGTGACAGATTTTATAAACTTGTATTACAGGATATTACAGGTGGACATTCAGATGGTAATCTCAGTAAATGTTCTGCTAAACTCTGATTGAATTACTCAGTATATCAGGACCTGTGTGTGTGAGTATTGTGTTCCAGATCAATCCAATTTGCTGCTTAAAAATTCTCCTTTGAATCATCGCATTCTCGCAAAAGGTCTCCCCAAACCTTCAATGTTTCATGTAATCCTTTTATAATGACCTGATGAGTGTAAGGTTTATTATTCGAATGTGTAATTTTTGTATAATGATGTCTCGGAGAGGGAGCAGAATATTCTTAAAGGGGAGAATAACCATTTTGAGGGGAGGCTGTTGTTTATTGGTATCAATGACATAGGAATAGAAGAGTTTGCATTGTTGGATCATTGGAATCTCTTGTGGGGTAGAATTGACCTCCATCAGAAGGATGGATTGTACTGGTACTGGAAGGGAACAGTTGCCAGTGTTATTCAGGAGGCATTAAACCAGTGAAGGAATGTGGGTAAACCCAGAGAGAGAATGAGGGAAGAGTTCATGATGGAGAGGACCAGCAGCTTAATGTTCCAGTGTTTAGATGCTATAGCAAAGATAGAAAGGGGGCAACAGAGCAGGGGGAGTGGTATTTTTGATTAGGGATAACATTACAGCTGGGCTTCAAGAGAGTATTCCTGGGAGTACATCCAGGCAGGTTATACAAGTGGAACTGAGAAATAAGAAAGGGATGATCTCCTTATTGGGATGGTACTATTAACCCCCCCCCCCCCCACTTCCCCAATAGTCAGCAGGGAGTTGAGAAGCAAATTTACTAAGAGATGACTTCTCTGTAAGAATAGTATGGTTGTGTACAAGACTTGACCTTCTTTGTTATTCATTCACAGGATGAGGGTGTCACTGGCTGGGCCCAAAGGGCAGTAAAGAGTCAACTACATTGCTGTGGGTCTGGAGTCACATGTAGGCCAAACCAGGTAAGGATGGCAGATTCCTTCCCTGAAGGATATTAGCGAATCTGATGAGGTTTTTTTTCGCAGTAATCAACAATGGATTCATGGTCTTTAATAGATTCTTAATTCCAAATTTTTATTGAATTCACATTCCACTCTCTGCCGTGACAGGATCCAAACCCTGGGCCCCAGAACGTTATCTGGGTGTCTGGATTATCCATCTAGTGATAATCTCACGAGGCCATTTGGCAGGGTGAGTGACTGAGGTATCTGTAGGGCAGCACATGAGCACCAAAGATCCCATGGTCTCTGCGGAAGATAGAAAGGGCTGGGGAGGGAGATATATCCCTGGTGGTGGAGTCTGACTGTAGGTAGCGGACATAGCAGAGATTAATGGCAATTGGTGGGTGGCAGGTGAGGACCGGGGGATTATATTCTTCTTGTGGTTGGAGGAGTGGGGGGAAGGCGGAGGTACAGGAAGTGGAGGATATGCGTTGGAGTGCATTGTTGATCAAGTGGGAGGGAAATCCGGTCCTTGAAAGAGGAAACCTTTCTTGGATGTCCTGGAGTGGAATTGCTTCTGCTGGGCGCAGATATGGCAGAGGCTGAGGAATTGGGAGTACAGGATCACGTTTTTACAGGAATATACTCGAGGGTAATCAGGAGAGCAAAAAGGGGACTTGAAATATCTCTAGGAAATAGTTTTTAAGGAGAATCCAAAGAGATTCTACAAATACATTAAGGATAAAATAATAACCAGACGGAGAATAGGAATTCTTAAAGATCAACAAGGCCATCTATGGAACAACAGGAGGTGGGAGAAATACTATGCTATTCTATTCTAGAGAGTTTGGAGAAATAAATAGTGATAACTTGAAAAGTGTCTAGATTACAGAGGAGGAAGTAGTGGATGTCTTAAACAGTAGCAAGGTGGATAAATCCCTGGGACCTGATCAGGTGTATCCCAGAAATTTGTGGAAAGCTAGGAAGGTGATGGCAGTGCCCCTCCCTGAGGTATTTATATCATTGTTTGTGACAGGTCAGGTGCTGGAAGATGGGTGCCATTATTTTAAAAAGGTGGTAAGGAAAGGCCAGGGAACAAGAGAACAGTCAACCTAACGTCAGTGGTAGGTAAGTTGTTGGAAGGGATTCTGAGGGATAGGATTTACATGTATTTGGAAAGACAAGGATTGATTAGGGATAGTTAACGTGGCTTTGTGTGTGGGAAATTCTCTCTCTCTAACTTGATTGAGTTTTTTTGAAGATGTGACAAAGATGACTGATGGATTTTGGAAAGGCAAATCAGAGCAGGACTTGTACACTTAATGGTAAAGTCCTTGGGAATGTTGCTGAACATAGAGACCATGGAGTGCAGGTTCATTGTTCCTTGAAAGTAGAGTCGCAGGTAGGCAGACTAGTGAAGGTGGTGTTTGGTATGCTTATATTTATTGGTCAATGCATTGAGTACAGAAGCTGAGACGTCAAATTGTGGTTGGACAGGACATTGATTAAGCCATTTCAGGAATTCTGTTTTAAGTTCGAAATTCCCTGTTCTGGAAAGGATGTTGTGAATCTTGAAAGAGTTCAGACAAGATTTACAAAGACTTTGCCAGGGTTGGAGGATTTGGACTACAGGGAGAGGCTGAATAGGCCAGAGTTAATTTCCCTGGAGAGTCAAAGACTGGGAGGTGACTTCATGGAGATTTATAAAATCATGAAGCGCATGGATAAGGTGAACAGCCAGGGTCCTTTCCCCCCAGTTAGGTGGGATCAAAATAAGATCACATGGGATTAGGTTGAGAGGGCAAAGATTAAAAACGGATCTAAGGGGCAAAGTTTTCAAGCTGTGTGTGGTGTATGTGTGGAATGAGCTACCAGATGAAATAGTGGAAGCTGATACAGTTACAACATTTGAAAGGCATCCGATTGGGTACATGAAGAGGAAGAGTTTCCAATGATACGGACCAATAGCTGGCAAATGGGGCTCCATTTGTTGAGGATTCCTATTTGGCATGGACAAATTGGACCAAAGGTCTGATTCTGTGCTGTACATCTCTATGACACTAATAAATGAAAATAAGATGTGTTCCTCTTTTGTGGAGAGCTAGCAGAAGCACAGATAATTGTCCTTGGAGCTGAGAAGGTTAAGCAGTGATTTTTGACCAGGTGCAAATTTGTTTCTAGGATAGCTAATCTGCAGAGAGAGTGGAAATGTTAACAATGTCACAATTTTAGTAACTATTTTCAGGTAATTGGCAAATAATGTGAACATTATTTTATTCAGTAAGTTCTGAGTATCTGGAATTTTACTTTTTAAGGGAAGATTTGGGAGGCTATGGGCAAATGGGAAGGGAATTGGGACAGATTTGCAGCATCTCCAGAGGGAGAGGGTACATCCCAAATGGGCTGAATAGCCCCAGCCCCTGTGCTCTGTGATACTGCCCCATTGACTGTGAATGATGTCGCTCATCCCAGGGCAGAGAGAGGCAGAATCCCACCACTCACCTCACAATGGGCCCCGATGATTGATGTCAGCGCAGGCCAATAGGAGGCAGAGGGCAGTACTGGAGGACCAGGCCGTACCAGTTTGTCTTCCAACCAATCAGAGTGAATGAGGGCATCCTCAAGGCTGGAACTAAAGAAAGGCACATATCGCAGAGATTTGAGAAACTGGAGGACATGAGATAGGGAGCGTTCTGTGGCTGGTGAGGAATTATATAAATAAGGAAGAGTTGTGAGGCTGGATGAGGTGACAGTGATCAGGAGAGTTGAGGATGGAGGAATTTAGAGTTAGTGAGGATTAGAGTCATAATGTTATACAGCAAGGAAACAGGCCCTGTGGTCCAACCAGTCTATGCCAACCATAATTCCAAACTGAATTAATTGTACGTGCCTCCGCTTGGTCCACATCCATCCAAATATTTCCTATTTATGTACTTATCTGAATGTCTTTTAAATATTGTAATTGTATTCACAGCTACTCCTTCCTCTGGAAGTTCATTTCACACATATAAATTTTTTTTTAAAACCCTAATGTCTTTTCTCAAATCTTTCTCGTTTCTTCTCAAAATGAATGCACCCGAGATTTGAATCCCCCTCTCCCTCGTCCATTCACCTTATCTACACTCTTTCTGATTTTATAAACCTCTAATAAGGTCACCCCTCAACTTCCTGCACTCCAGTGAAAAAATTCCCAGCCTATCCAGCCTCTCCTGAGAACACAATCCCTCCATTCATGGCAACATGCAGGTAAATCTCTCCTGAACCTGCTCCAATTTAATAATATCCTTCCTATAACAGCACAACCAGAACTGGACAGAGTATTCCAGAAGAGGCCTTTCCAACGTCCTGTACATCCTCAACATAACGTCCCAACTCCTGTACTCAAAGGTCTGAACAATGAAGGTAAGTGTGCTAAGCATCATAACCACCTATGTGGTTATGTGTCTACATGTGACACAAACGTCAAAGACGTGAAGTCCTCGGTTTCTTTGTTCCCATATCACTACTCAAGGCCCTACTTTTATTGAGTGTAAGTCCTACCCTCGTTTGTTTTGTCAGGATGTTATATTTTGCATTTATTCCAATCCAAAAAATTTTTGAGTATAAAGGCAGTAGGAGTATAATTAAGAGGGAAATCAGGAGGCAAAAAAGGGACATGAGATAGCTTTGGCGAATAGGGTTAAGGATAATCCGAAGGGCTTTTGTAAATAAATGAGGAACAAAAGGCTAACTAGGGAGAAAATAGAGACCCTCAAAGATCAGCAAGGCAGCCATTGTGTGGAGCTGCAGGCAATGGGCGAGATAGGGAAACAAGTATTTTGCATCAGTGTTTACTGTGAAGAAGTACATGGGAGATATAGAATGTGGGGAAATAAATGGTGACATCTTGGAAATTGTCCATATTACAGAGGAGGAGGAGGTGCTCATTGAGTGGCTAAGGAGCTGGTGCAGGGGAAAAGGATTCACGTTTTTTGGATCACTGTGATCTCCTCTGGAGTAGAGTTGACCTGCATAAGAAGGATGGATTGTACCTGAATTGGAAGGTGTCTAATGTCTAGGCAGGGAGACTTGCTGGTGATACTCAGGAGGCATTAAACCAGTGAGGGAGTGGGTGTAAACCCAAGAAGATAGTGAGGAAAGAGATATGTCTGAGGCTGGTACAGTTCAGAAGTCAAATAGTCAAGGCAGGCAAGGGCAAGGCACAGAATGAAGTCGGACTGAGCAGTTGCACTGCATTTACTTCAATAGAAGAGGCCTGACAGGGAAGGCAGAGGAGCTCAGGGTATGGTTTTGAACATGGCACTGGGATATTATAGCAATTACAGAGGCATCACTCAGGGATGGATAGGACTGGCAGCTTAATGTTCCAGGGTATAGATGCTATAGGAAGAATAGGAAGGGAGACAAGAGAGGAGGGGGAGAGGCATTTTTGATTCGGGATAGCATTATGTTTTTGCTTAGGGAGGATATTCCTGGGAGTACGCCCAGTGAAGTTATTTAGGTGGAACTGGGAAATAAGAAAGGGATAATCACCTTATTGGGGTTTTCTGCATGGATTTCGTCCGGGTGCTCTGGTTTCCTCCCACAGTCCAAAGATGTGCAGGTTGGGTGGATTGTCCAGGCTGATTTGCCCATAATGTTCAGGGATGTGTAGGTTGGCTGGCCCTGGGAAATGCAATGTTACAGGGGGAGGTTAGGAGGCTCTCCAGGTCAGTATCAATGTGATGGGCTGAATGACCTGCTTCCACACTGTTGGGGGTCTCTGATAATTCTAATAATTTTAAAATAGTTACAGAAAATAATATACCAGATCTAAAAGTTAAGGTTCTGAATTGGACAAAGGCCAATTTTGATGGCACAAGGCAAGAACTTTCATCTGGACCCTCAAGCCTGCTCTACCATTCAATAAGATCAGGGCTGAGCTTCTCATGGCCTCCGCTCCACTTTCCTGATCTCTCACCATAACCCTTAATTCTTTTCCTTTCACAAATCTACCTTTTGCCTAAAGGCATTCAAGTTGATAACGTCAAATGCTGCACTCGGCAGGGAATTCCACAGATTCACAACCCTTCAGCTGAAGAAGCTCCTCCTGAACTCAGTCATAAATCTGCTCCCCCTTATTTGAGGTAATGCTCTGTAGTTTGACCCGCCCCCTGTGGAAATAGCCTCCCTGCTTCTGTCTTGTCTACTCCCTTCCTAATTTTATTGTTTCCTATCCAACCTCCCATTTTTCTAAAGTACAATGACTATAGAACCAGTTTTCTCAATCTCTCCACATACACCTACCCTCAACTCCTGACTCAAACTACTGAAACTCCTCTGTACTCCCTCCAGTGCCAGTACATCTTCCTGAAGTAAGGAGACCAAACCTGTACACAGTACTCCAGGTGTGGCCTCCCCAGCACCCTGTACAGCTGCAGCATAACCATCCCTCTGGTAAGGAAGGACAATATTCCCTTCACTGCCTTAATTACCTGCTGCACCTGCAAACCAACTTCCTGTGATTCATGCACAAGGACACCCAGCTCCCTCTGTACAGCAGCATGGTGCACGTTTTCACCATTTCATCATCCAGTTTGCTGTTAGTCCGACCAAAATGGATGACCTCACATATCCCACCATCTCTTTTATCCCTGGGATGCATTCCATCAGAGCCAGGAGACCCATGTATCTTTCGGCTGTTACTTTTCCCAACATTACATCTTTACTGAGAATGATTGCTTCTGTATCCTCATCTGCCATTGCCTCCATAGGTCTGCGACAATGAGAGTATATAGACAGTAAGTTCCTGTTAAGGCCAAGGCTGGTCGGTGGAAAGAGTGCTGCCTGACGAAAGAAATTGAGGGCCTGGTCGAGAAAATGAAGGAGGGATATGGCAGGTACAGACAGCTGTGTTTGTGTGAATCCCTAGAGGAGTGTAGGCGCAGTAGGAGTATACTCGAGGTAAACCAAGAGGGCAAAAAGGGGACATGAGATAGCTTTAGGAAATAGGTTTAAGGAGAATCGAAGGTGATTGTACAAATACACTAAGGACAAACGAGTAACCAGGCAGAGAATAGGTACCCACAAAAATCATCAAGGCTGTCTGTGGAACCGCAGGAGGTGAGAGCGATTCTGTATGAGCGGAGAGGTTTTAAAAACAAAATGTGCACGTCAGAAAACACAAATTTGAACGTCCCAGTCTCGTGTTTTCAGTAAACGGGGAATTGCCTCAGTGTGGCTGCAGGCATGAGTGACCGCCGCCATCTTTATTTGGGGCAAGAATTCACTGGACACGTGCGGAGCCGCCAGCTTTGTAGGGGGCAAGGTGCAGCCAGGTGCATGTGCAGCCTTTCTCTGGTACAGAGTCATTGGGCAGGATCTACACAGAGCACATTCAAACTCAGAGAAATGGATGTTTGTTTCTGGATTTGTTTCGCCGTTCATTTAAATGATTTGGTATCGTAAATGAGTTTGCAGGTCATACAAAATTGGAGGTATTGTGGATAATGAAGAAGGTTACCTCAGATTACAATGAGATATTGATCAGATGGGGTTTAATTTAGATAAATATGAGGTGCTGCAGTTTGGAAAAGCAAATCAGGGCAGGACTTGTACACTGAATGGCAAGGCCCTGGAGACGTTTGCGGAACAAAGAGACCTTGGATTGCAGGTTCATAGTCCTTGCAAGTCCAGTTGCAGGTAGATAGGATGCTGAAGAAGGTGTTCAGTGTATTTTCCTTTATTGGTTCGAGCATTGAGTATAGGATGTGGGAAGTCATGTTGCTGTACAGGACATTCGTTAGGCCACTTTTGGAATATTGTGTGCAGTTCTGGCCTGCCTCCTATCAGAAGTGTGCTGTGAAACATGAAAGGTTTCAAAAAAGACTTACAAGGATGTTGTTCGGGTTGGAGGATTTGAGCTGTAGGGTGAGGCATAAAAGGCTGGGGCTGTTTTCCCTGGAGTGCCATAGGCTGAGTGGTGATGTTATGGAGGTTTATACAATCATGAGGGGCATGAATAGAGTAAATGAACAAGGTGTTTTCCCTGGAGTAGGAGTGTCTAGAAGTAGAGGGCATTGCTTTAGGGTGAACGGATAAAATTTCAAAGGGACCTAAAGGACAACTCTTTCATGCAGTGGGTGGAATGAATGCCAGAGGAAGTGGTGGAGGCTAGTACAATTAAAACATGTTAAAGGCATCTAAATAGACACATGATATGATTAGGAAGCATTTACAGGGATATGGGCCAAGTGCTGGCAAATGGGAATAGATTAGGTTTGGATACCTGGTTGGCGTGGATGAGTTAGACCGAAGGGTCTGTGTCGGTGCTATACATCTCTATGTGGGATCATAACAGCTTATACTGCTCTGCTTCATCTCTGGGCTCCCTCATGACCACTTTATCAATATCCAGCTTCCTCAGTCTCAAACAATGGGTGTATATTTGGTCTGTTTAGTATTTTACTATTACTTTTACAGACATTTTTGTAAGTTAATTTTTCACTGCCGCCCAGCCCCTGACCATGTGCTGCTTATTAATATTTTTCTGGAAAATCTTTGACAATCGAGAATTCTTTTTTTCCAATAAGCAAATGCATTTTCCTTCCATTTCTGACTATCAAATTCTGCACCATTTTCATTCCCTGTAATCCGTTTTGCACTCCCTGAAACATCGACTGTGTTTCTCCTTCCAGTGATTAATGCCAAAGCCCTGTTGCCTGGGGAGAGGGTGATGTTTGACTTTCTTGTACAGCTGCAGTTTGTGTGGTGAAGGTGCTCCGACAATGTGGTTGGGTAAGAGACATTACAGAGTATTCATTACAGCAACAGTGATGATTTGAAGGTAATGTCCAAATCAAGAACAGTTTGTAGTTTTATTATCCTGCTTATAATTTCACAAAAATTTAGTGGGAACTTTAGGCATAAGGTCAGAGACTGATGATGTTAGGTCAGGTGACCAAAAGCATTGCCAAATAAGCAGACTTTGAGGAATGTCTTAAAGGAGGAAAACAGACCTGTGAGGTTTTGGCTGCGAATTTCAGAAAATGTTGCTTTGGCAACTGTAAAAGCAGCCACACAGGTGAAATAATGAATGAACAGATCATTGGGTGTTTCGAACACAATGGGTTGTCGAGGTCTTCAAGGATGTGTGATGCGGCGAGCTAGGGATGATCACAACCAGGAATTAAATCAAGAATGAGAATATTAAATTGAGGAATGTGGGCCAGATGCTGGCAGATGAGACTACATTGGGTTGGAATATCTGGTCGGCATGGACGGGTTGGACTGAAGGGTCTGTTTCCATGCTGTATATCTCTGTGGCTCTATGTTGTTGATTATGAATGGGAGCCTTTTGATGGATCAACATGTTTTGGTACAAGGGAGTACTTGGGCAGCAGAGATTTAGTTTTTCTTGAGATTACAGGGAGGTTGAATGTGGGAAGCTGGAGGGAGTGTGTTTGGATAATGAATTCTGGAGATAACACAAGGTGGATGAGAGTACATGAGCTGAGACAAGGGTAGAATCAGCTAGAAATAGTGATCTTAGAGTGGGACTGGGCTGTCACTCTCACCTTACCTCTGGAATTCAGTTGGTTGCCAGGTTGTGAATCAGGGCGGTAATACAATCGGGAGCTGAGTGGCCCTGGTGGAGCCTAAAGTGAGTGTCACTCAGTTGGCTGTTGCTGAGCAGCTGCTGCTTGATAGCCCTGTTGATGACATCTTCCATCACTTTACTGCTGATCGAATGTGGACTGATAGAGGGAAATTGGCTGGGTTGGATTGCCCTGTGTTGAACATGCCTGGGCAATGTTCTACATTGTCGGTAGATGCCAGTGCTGGAGTGGTACTTGGCTCGGTTGGTGGCAAGTTCTGGAGCACAAGCCATCAGTATTATTGCCAGAATATTGACAGGGCCCGTAGCCTTTGCACTATTTAACCATTTCTTGATGTTATTCAAACTCAACTGAACTGGCATAAAACTCACATCTGTGATGTTGGAAACCACTGGAGAAGGCCGAGATGAATCATCCCACTTTGCACTTCTGGCTGCAGATTCCTGCAAATGCTGTCATCTTATCTGGTGCATGGGTATGTGAGGCTCCTCCATCAGTAAAGGTGGGGATTTCTGTGATGCTTTCTCCAGTGAGTTGTTTAATTGTCCATCACCGTTCACAACTGGGTGTGGCAGAACTGCAGAGCTCCGATCTGTTCCATTGGTTGTGGGATCACTTAGCTCTGTTGCTTGCTGCTGATGCTGTTTGAAATGCAGATGGTCCTGTTTGGTAGCTTCACCAGGTTGGCACTTCATTTTTAGGTCTGCCTGGTGCTGCTCATGGCATGCCCTCCTTTACTGTCCATTGTGATGGGTGAGACCGGGATTTGCAAACCCATGAGATTACAGATTGTGCTGGAGTACAGTTCTGCTACTGTTGATGTCCCACAGTGCCTCAGAGATACCCAGTTTGAGATCCTACATCTCTTCAAAGTCTGTCCCAATTAGAACGGTGATAGTGTTACTCAACACAATGGAGGTTTTACTCAACTTTAAGCCAATACTTGTGTCTCCAAAAGGAATGTGTGATGGTCACTCTTACTGAAACTGTCATGGCCAGATGTATCTGTAGCTGGTCAATTCATATCAATGAGATCAAGTATGTTTTTCTCTATTGTTGGTTCCCTCACCACCCGCTGCAGACTTAGATGAACAGCTATGTCCTTTAGGACCTGACCAGTTCAGTCAGTAATTCTGTTGCAGAGCTAGTCTCGATTGTGGACATTGAAATCCTGTACCCAGAGTACGTTTGACACCATTTTACTTCCTCAGTGCTTCCTTCAAATGTTGTTCAACATGAAGTAGAACTGATCCATCAGCCAAGGGAGGACGGTACGTGGCAATCCGCAGGAGCCATGAGATTTCCTGGTCTCCGGAGTCAATGCTGTGTACTCCCAGGGCAAATCCTCCCTGTCTGTACACCACTGTGCCACCACCTCTGCCTGGTCTGTCCTGCCGGTGGACAGGACATATCCAGAGATTTCAGGAGAAAGTGAAGACTGCAGATGCTGGAGATCAGAGTCAAGAGTCTGGTGCTGGAAAAGCACAGCAGGTCAGGCTGATGAAGGGCTTAGGCTCGAAACATCGATTCTCCTTCTCCTGATGCTGCCTGACCTTTTCCATCACCACAATTTCAATATCTTGGGATGGTAATGGTGGTGTCTGGTCATTGTCTGTAAGGGTTGATTTCATGAGTATGAGTATGTTAGGCTGTTCCTTGATTGGTCTGTGAGACAGCTCTGCACATTTTGGTACCAAAATTCAGATGTTCGTCTGGAAGACATTGCACCATCGAGAGGGCTGATTCTGTGGTTGTATTTTTTGGTGCCTTGTTAGATGCCGAGTGGTCCATCCAGTTTCATTCCTTTGTTGAAACTTTGCAGTGATTATTTCAGTGAGTAGCTTGCTGGGTCACTGTCAGGTTGGCAGGATGTTTTTCGCCATTGACAATGATTTCATGGAGTTCAGGAGATTCCTAATTCCAGTTATTTTTTCTTGAATTCAGATTCCACCATCTGCCAAGATGGGATTCGAACCAGGACTTCAGTCGTTTGTTTTAATATTTTGGATAAAATTTAAATACATTAGGTTTGTTCACTCACTTTAAATATCATTTACCCAGGTTTTGTTTCTTTGTAAACACTGTCCATCCTCCTGTCTCCTCCACTCTCCCCTCTAACAACAAGAGTTTGGAGCACATAGAGTTTCTCTGTCACTCAGACTGAGATAATCCGATCTGCTGCTTCCCTCCCTCCCACTAGCCCACTGAGTCAAACTGCTTCATGTGGTGTTCCCGGTTTTTGTCCAAACCTACATTTTTCTCCAATCTCATCTCATGTCAAGCCTTATCAGAGCTCATCTTGACCCTTTACCCTAATCTCACTAAACCATAGACTTTCCAACTCTCTTTTCTCCTCCTCCTCATCAGTCCCCCTCACCGATTCACAGACATTGTTTCTTGTTCTATCTTTTCTGGTTATGGTCCTTCTCACCCATTCTGTGAAAAATTGACATTTGACCTCACGGTTGTTGGAAAATGCTGCTCCATCTCCACTTTCCCTTTCCTTTCTGAATTCCTTGCATTTGGTGTCCCTAGTGGATCTATCCTTGGCCCCTCCTGTATCTCACCTACATACTGCCATGAGGTGACATTGTGCAAAAGTACCATGTTGGGTTTGACATGTACACTGACGATGCCCAGCTCTCCCTCCCCATCATCCCTCTCCATTACTCCACTGTTACTCAGTTATCAAACTGCTTACCACACTCCCACTACTCAATTAGGTGCAGTTTCCTCCAATAAAACATTGTAATGGTTAAACCCGTTGCCTAACAAGTTCCTTTCCCTTACTGCTGAGCGCCTCCCTCTCACTGGGAACTATGCAGCAGAACTAGACTCTTCACAATACTGCTGTTATATCTGACGTGAAGCTGACCTTCTGATTAGACATGTACACAATCCCAAACACCAGGAATTCCAATCTCTAAACCGTTGCTTATCTCCTCCTCATCCCGGCTCCATTGCTACTGAAACCCCTTACCCGTGTCTGTGTTGCCTTAAACTTGACGAACCCAAAGCAGAACCCTTGATTCTGTGACTGGCTCAGAATCTGGTTTCAGCCCCCCACCCCCCCACCCCCTCTCAGTATTTACCCTCAGACACATCAGTATTTATTCGGTCAAACCCCTGAAGAATCTGGTGGTGCAGTCTGATTGTAGCTGGTGGAAATGATAGAAGATGATGTGTTGTATCTGGGTGGAAGGTAAGGACTTGGTGGAGGTGGGGGGGAGGGGTTCTCTCCTTGTTGCAGTTGGAGATGTGGGTTTCAAAGGCAGAGGTGCAGGAAGTGGAGGAGATATATTGGATGGTATTGACCACATGGGAGGGATAATTGCAGTCCTCGAAATATGGGGCCATTTGGTATGTTCTGGCTTCACTGGGACACAGCACTAAGCATGAGATAGAGATGTTGGCCAGGGAACAGGCTCGTGTGTTTAAAGTGGCAGGCAGCCGGAAGCTCGGGGTCTGTTTTTGCAGCAGAACGTAGATCATCAGTTGTCATTTCGGCCACCTCCACTGAGATGCTGCCAGACACAGGTTCCTGTCCCCTCCATTAACAGCTATGCTCCCTCCCAGCCAGATCGTAATCCACTCATTTTTCTTTCCAAATGTTCCAGTCTCTCTTAGGGTTCTGTCCCTCCCTGTTATTTACACTTTAACCCCTATCTCCTGCAATACAAAGATCTGAAGGTTAGTTGAATTGGCCAAGCTAAATTTCCCATAATATTCAGGGATGTGTAGGTTCGGTTCATTAGTTAGGAGAAATATACAGTAGTAGGGTAGGGGAATGGGTCTGGGTGGGATACCCTTTGGAGGGACTCTATGGACATTTTGGGCCGAATACCTGTTTCCATGCTGTCAAGATTCTAATTTTCCCTGCTCCCATCGGATCCGAGGAAGGGCCACTGGACAGATTTCTGTTCCCAGATGCTGCCAGACCTGCTGAGCTTTCCCAGCACCTTCTGCTTGTTGTTCCTGATTGACATCATCCATACACCTTCTGGGTGTGATTCAGACAGGGGGAGGATCCCACCACTGACCTCACAATGGGGTCCAGCTGATTGATGGCAGCTTCGAGCCAATAGGAAAAGGTGGTGGGACTGGTGGACCAAGTGGAACCAGCTGGTCATCCAAACAATGGGAGTGAATGAGGGGCGTGGCCAGTGGGATGACACGTCACCAGTAACTCAGCCGATGCAGTGCCACGTGACTCGGCCATTGGTGAATGTGGGAGTCGCAAACAGGGAAGGGGAGAGTGGCCTTGGAGACAGGGAGATAATGAGTCACTTTAGAATGGGAAGTTTTAATTACACTCTATGCGGTTTGTAAGTCTGAATTAGAAACTCTTAATCCCGCGTTTGCAGCAGATGGGAAAATGGCTGCGGCCCTCAGGCGGTGAAAGGTCCTGGGATATGGCCGCCATTTTTATTGGGGGTAAGGTACAGTGAGGCGCATGTGCCTAGGATGGAGGGGGTGGGGCGTGCAACTTGAAGAGAGACATTTACACATCAAGCACATACCAAGAAAAAAAGTATGTCTTTAATTCTTCCTGTACTGACTGTGAGTTTTGTTTTGTGAATTCATTTCATAGGATATTAAATCAGAATATTTGAGGCTGGGATCTCAAAAGCAAGTTTTTACAGTCAATAGAGTCATCAGGATCTGAATATCATTGGCATTTAACTGTGGAAGGAGAAAGGTTTGTCTGTTCTGTTTGTGGGAAGATATCTCCAATATTTTTGTTAAGCAGAAAGATGTACAAATTCGTGGTTGGATCACCCTATGGGTGTGTGCTCTGTTCTGTGCGCTGCAGCTGAGGAAGGAGATATTGGCCTGAGAGGGAGCACAGATTTATCCAATTTATACCTCGTCTCTTTGTAAGAACTCTCAGATTTAGACCCAACCACCCACTTCATGATGCTAACATGTAAACTTCATGTTTTCAATTACCTGCAAACTTCCCATTAAAAATCCTTTTGGACTCAAATTCCAGTACCTTTTCAGGTGGAATGTTCCAGCTTCTGACAACTGTCTGTTCATTCAGAAACTGCTGACGTCCATGTTGACTCTGGGGTTACAAAGGGCTGAATTGAAAGATGAGGTGCTGTTCCTGAGCTCCCATTGAGATGCATTGGAACAGTACAGGAGGCTGAGGGCAATGTAGGTATGAGCAGACAATGAAGATGACAGGGCTGCAACTGTGAGGGCTGCTTGGCTCAATGAGAGTGTTCTGGAGTTGGGTGTAAACAGACTGATGTGAGACAGGGAGAAGGTGAAGCTGAAACTCAGTTTTAGTTCAGGCTGTTCAGATATTTACATGATCCCAATGTGAACAGCCAGTTCATAAGTGATACCTGCGGAATATTTGTTAACAGTTTTTAAAGTATTTTGCCTGAGGGCAGTTGAGAGTTAACCACATTGCTGTGGGTCTGGAGTCACATGTTGGCCAGACCAGGTGAGGATGACCGTTTCCTTCCCGACAGGACATTAGTGAACCAGGTGGGTTTCTAACAATCGACAATAGTTTCATGGTCATCATTCACCTTTTCATTCTAGATTGTATTCAATTCCGATGCCACCATCAGCCATGTTGGGATTCTATCCCTAATCCTCGGAACACTGTACAGATCACTCATCTGGCAGGAATACTATTAAGCCATTGCCTCCCTCTTAGCAATGTTTAAAAGAAAGTTCCATCATTCTCGGTGTACAATGTGAGATAAAATACTGCAACGTCCATGTGTCAGCCTCTCCGAAAGGTCAATCAACAGAAATTTGTTTGGGGCCAAATATTTCACTTTTTTTGGGGGGTTTATTAAACAAAAATGAATCCAAATAAAAATCTTATGCCACAGACATGTAATTTCTGAAGCCGGAGGGGGATTACAGAGACAGGGAGGGTTGTGGGCCCAGAGGGGGATGGTTGTCCAAACATCACTGTGGTGTACATGGACTGCAGCATTTCAGGGAGGCGGTTAACCACCACTTTCTCCAAGACAAGTAAAGGTGGCCAATAAATACTGGTCTGGGCAGCAAAGGCAACCCCCAGTGAATAAAACCAAGCAGTGACCCCTCTGAGCTGACTTGCTGTGAAGTTAAAAACCTCTCTGGAAATGGAGTGGGCAGAGAAGAGAAACAGTGACATTTCACAGCTGCCCTCAGAGAGACCTCACCCTTGGAAGTACTCAGAGCCGGCGATCGGCTCAGTGAGTTTCAGTCTCTTTAAATATCAATCTTAGTCGGTTTTATTTTATTCAATCTACAATCGTGAGTAAGGTGAGGATTTCTTTTTAATGTCTTAGGGTCTCTTGATTAAATGTTTAAGATATGAAACATAAGCATTAAGTTATTCTCGGGCAGTATTTTTAGAGCAGTAAGACTGTGCCTTTGTTTTGGTCTGTAGATTGTTAAGGCGGAGAGATGGCCTTTGTAGAGTGGCGTGCTTTTCCTGTTCGATGTGGGAGATTAGGGAGAGTTTCAATGATCCTGATGATTATGTCTGTAGCAAGTGTGATTGCATATCCTTTTGGATCGCATGGATTGGTGGAGGAGTGATTAAAGGCAGTGAGGAATTGACAGGAGCCGGGGGGTGTTATAGGTGGCACTGTCAGGAATGCAGGATACTGCAGATACAGTCAGGGAGATGGGTTACGGCCAGGAAAGCTAGGAGGGGTAGGTCGGTACTGCAGGAGCCTCCTGTGGCTATCCCCATCTCAGACAAGTATACTGTTTTGGAAAATGTAGGTGGTCATAGACTTTCAGGGGAATGTAGCACTGACAGTCAAGTTATTGGTACTGAGACTGGCTTTTAACATAATATGAGGTATATCCAGTTCCACACGATCGATGGTGATAGGGGACTCTCTAGTCAGGGGCACAGTCTGCTGTTTCAGCAGCTGACAGTGAGACATCAGGATGGGGTGGTGCCTCCCTGGTGCCAGTGTCAAGGATGTCTCACAGAGGGAGCAGAGTATTTTCAAAAGGGAAAATAACCAGTGGGAGGTCATTGTACATTGGTAGCAATGGCATAGGAAGGGAAAGCATGGGGTCCCGACGAGGAGGGAGATTTGCTTCTGCCACTCGGAAGGCATTAAACCAGTGAGGGAGTCGGGGTAATCCTAAAGAGATAGTGAGAAAAGAGGTGAGTCTGAGGCTGGTGCTGTTCACCAGTCAGACTGTCAAGGCATGCAAGAGCAAGTCATAGAATGAGATGCGACGGACCAGTTGCACTGCATTTATTTCAGTGCAAGAGGCCTTACAAGTCAGGGAGGCAGGCTCAGGGTATGGTTTTGAACATGGCACTGGGATATTACAGCAATTACAGAGGCATCACTCAGGGATGGATAGGACTGGCAGCTTAATGTTCCAGGGTATAGATGCTATAGCAAGGATAGAAAGGGGGCAACAGAGCAGGGGGAGAGGTGTTTTTGATTAGGGATAACATTACAGCTGGGCTTCGGGAGGATATTCCTGGGAGTACATCCAGGCAAGTTATTTGGTTGGTACTGAGAAATAAGAAAGGGATGACCATCTTAATGGGATTGTATTATAGACTCTCTCCCAATAGTCAGCGGGGAATTGAGACAAATTTTACCAGGCGACCTCCGTATCTGTAAGAATATTATGGATGCAATGATAAGGGGTTTTAACTTTACCAACATAGCCTCGGAGTGCTGTAGTGTTAAGGGCTTGGATGGAAAGGTATTTGTTCAGTGTGTACGAGAACATTTCAGAATCAGTTTGTAGGATGTACCTACTAGAGAAGGAACAAAACCTGATCTGTTTTCTTTATTCAATCACAGGATAAGGCTGTCACTGGCTCGGCCAGCATTTATTACTGCGTTTACCCAGAGGGCAGTTAAGAGTCAACCACGTTGCTATAGGTCTGGAGTCCCATGCAGACCAGACCAGGTAAGGATGGCATTTTCCTTCCCTAAAGGTCATTAGTGAACCAGATGGGTTTTCCAACAATTGACAGTGGAATCCTTGTCGTCACTAGATTATTTTTTCCAGATATTTATTGAATTCACGTTCCAAAATCTGCCGTGATGGGATTCAAACCCGGGTCCCCAGAACCTTATCTGGGTCTCTGGATTAACTGTCTAGCGATAATTTCACTCCGTCATCACTGCCACTTAGGAAATGAGGCAGGGTGAGTGACTGAGGTATCAGTGGGGCAGCGCATCAGCACCAAAGATCCCAGAGTATTGTGGCTCAGTGGTTAGCACTGCTTCCTCAGCACCAGGGACCTGGGTTTGATTCCAGCCTCGGGCAACTGTCTTTGTTGGAGTTGGCACATTCTCCCCAGTGCTGAAAATGTGTTGCTGGAAAAGCGCAGCAGGTCAGGCAGCATCCAAGGAACAGGAGAATCAACGTTTCGGGCATAAGCCCTTCTTCCAATAGTGTCGAGATGAAGTATATGAGGTTTTGGGATGTGCAGGCAAATCTCTGCCTGATGTGAAAAGATTCTTTTGGGAACTTGGACAGATGTCAGAGGGAGGTGTGGCCGCACGTTTTACATTTCCCATGGCGGCAAGGGAGGGTCAAGGGTGTGGAGCGTGGGTTGGTGGGAGGGAGTGGACCGAACAAGGAAGGCGCAGCGGGAATGGTCTCTGCGGAACGCAGATAGGGGTGGGGAGGGAAATATGTCTCTGGTGGTGGGGTCTGACTTTAGGTAGCAGAAATAACAGAGGTTAATGTGCTGGATCTGGAGATTATTGGGTGGAAGGTGAAGACTGCAGGGTTATATTCTTTATTGTGGCTGGAGGGGTGGGGTAAAGGCGGAGGTGCGGGAAGTGGAGGGTATGTGTTGGAGGGCATTGTTGATCAAGTCAGAGGAAAATTACAGTCCATGAAGTAGGCCTTTCTGGGATGTCCTGGAGTAGAATTCAAAGAGATTAAACAAATATACAGACAAAAGATTAACTGGACCAGAGAATAGGACCCCTTAAAGGTCAACAAGGCTGTCTATGGAACTACAGGGGGTGCGAAAGATATGCAAATATTTCACGTCATTTTTACTGGAGAAGTATATGGAAGCTCGAGAGTTTGGAGAAATAAACAGTGATAACTTGAAAAGTATCCATGTTACAGAGGAGGTGGTACTAGATGTCTTAAATCGCATCTAGGTGGATAAAGCTCTGGAAAATGATCAGGTGTATTCTTAAACTTTCTGGAAATTTAGTGAAGTGATTGTTGGGCCTCTCCTGAGGTATTTGTATCGTTGATAGCGACAGGTGAGGTGCCATTATTTTAAAACACTGGTAAGGAGAGGCCATGGGACAAGAGAACAATGAGCCTGAAGTCAATGGCAGGCAAGTTGTTGGAAGGGATTCTGAGGGGCAGGATATCCATCTATTTTGGAAAGGTAAGGAATGACGGGGAGAGTCAATGTGGCTTTGTACGTGCACAATTGTGTCTCACTAACTTGACTGAATGTTTTGAAGTGACAAAGAAAATTGATTAATCCAGGCGGTGAACGTTGTTTATATGGACATTCAACAAGGTTCCACAAAGCAGACTGGTTAGCAGGGTTAGATAGCATGGCATGCAGGGAGAGCAAGCCATTACAAAACTGCCTTGAAGGTAGGAGACAGAGGATGATGATGGAGGGTTGCTTTGCGGACTGGAGGCCTGTGAGGAGCAATGTGCTACAAGGATGGATATTGGGCCCTTAAATAAATGACTTGAATGTGACTATATGAGGTATGGTCAGTAGGTTTACAGAAGACCCCAAAATTGGAGGTAGTGAAGAAGGTTAGTTCAGAATACAACAGGATCTTGATCAGATAGGCCACTGGGGCGAGGAATGGCAGACGGAGTTCAATTTAGATAAATGTGAGCTGTTGTATTTTGGAAAGGCAAATCAGGGCAGGATTTATACACTTAATGGTGAAGTCCTGGGGAACATTGCTGAACAAAGAGACCTTGGAGTGCAGGTTTATAGTTCCTTGAGAGTATAGTCACAGGTAGGCGGGGTAGTGAATGCAGCATTTGGTACGCACCCACCCCCCCGTTATTGGTGAATGCATTGAATGCAGCTGTTGTGACGTCATATTGTGGCAAGACAGGGCTCTGATTAAAGCCTGTCTGGAATTCTGTTTTCAATCTCCCCGTTCTTGGAATAATGTTGAGAAACTTGAAAGGGTTCAGAAAATATTTGCAAGGATTTTGCCAGGGTTGGATGGTTTGAGCTATTGGGAAAGGCTGAATAGGCTGGGACTATTTTCCCTGGAGACTTGGAGGCTGAGAGGTGATCTTATAAAATCATGAAGGGCATGGATAAGGTGAGCAGTCAGGGACTTTTTCCCAAGTTCGGTGGGTCCAGAACTAGAGGGTACAGGATTAAGGTGAGAGGGAAAAGATTTAAAAGGGATCTGAGGGGCATCTTATTCATGTTGAGGGCATTGCAAGTATGGAATGAGCTGCCAGAGGAAGGGGTGGAGGCTAGTACAATTACAGCATTTAAAAGGCCTCTGATTGGGTACATGAAGAGGAAGGTTTTAGAGGGATAAGGGTGAACCGCTGGCAAATGGGACTCCATTAACGTTCTCCGTTATTGGTCAATGCATTGAATACAGAAACTGGGACGTCATACTGTGGCTGGACAGGACGTTGATTAAGCCACATCTGGAATTCTGTTTTCAGTTTGAATTTCCCTGTTCTGGGAAGGATGTTGTGAAACTTGAAAAGGTTTGGACGAGATTTACAAAAACGTTGCCAGGATTGGAGGATTTGGGCTACAGGGAGAGGCTGAATAGGCTGGGGCTATTTTCTCTGGAGAGTCAAAGACTGAGAGGGGACTTCATGGAGATTTATAAAATCACGAGGGGCGTGGATAAGGTGAGCAGCCGGAGTCCTATTTCCTCAGGTTAGGTGGGTCCAAAACTAGAGCACATGGGTTGAAGTTGAGAGGGCAAAGATTTAAAAGGGATCTAAGTGGCAACGTTTTCAAGCTGAGTGTGGTGTGTGTATGGGAGGGGCTATCAGATGAAGTAGTGGAGGCTGATAAAATCACAACATTTAAAAGGCTTCCAATTGGGTACATGAGTAAGAAGGGTTTCGATGGATACAGGCCAATAGATGGTAAATGGGAATCCATTAGTTTAGGGTTCCTTGTTGGCACGGACGAATTGGACCGAAGGTCTGTTTCTTTGATCTTAATAAATTAAGATGTATTCCTCTATTGTGTGGAGAGCTAGCTGAAGCACAGATAATTATCCTTGGAGCTGAGAAGCTGGAGCAGTGATTTCGATCTGGTGCAGATTTGGTTCCAAGGTCTTGAATTTGCAGAGAGAGAGAGGAATTGTTAACACTTTCACAATCTTTAGTAACTACATTCAAGTAATTGGCAAATAATACAAGGTGAAAATGTGAACAGTATTTTACTCAGAAAGTTCTGAGCATCTGGAACAGTCTGAACAACACAGATTCAGCAGGTATTCTGAAACAGACTTGGAATTTTACTTTTTAAGGAAAGATTTGGGGGGCTGTGGGCACATGAGAGGGGACTTGGGACAGATTTGCAGCATCTCCAGAGGGAGAGAGTACAGCCCCAATGGGCTGAATAGTCCCCAGCCCCTGTGCTCTGTGATACTGCCCAATTCACTGTGAATGATGAAGCTCATCCCAGGGCACAGAGAGGGATTAGCCCTCCACTCTCATCACAATGGTGTCCGGCTGATTGACGGCAGCTCCAGACCAATGGGAGGAGAGTCTGTGTGGTCCTGCAGCCAATGGAATTGAATGAGGGGTGTGGCCAGCAAGACAACACCTGTCCATGAGCTGTGCGGGTGCAGTGTCACTGTTTGGGGTTGGGAGAGACAGCAGAGACGGGGACAGATGCTGTTGGACCTGAATTACAAACTCCCGGTAAATTAAACCCAAAAGAACTGCGGATGGTGTAAATCAGAAACAACAACCAGGAGGTTCTGGAAAAGCTCAGCAGGTCTGGCAGTATCTGTGAAGAGAAATTAGAGTTAAAGTTTAAGATCCGGTGTCCCTTCCACAGAACAGATGTTACTGAGAAAAAAAAAAGTCAGTTTATGTGCAGAAGATAGTGTGGGGGGAGGATAAAAGGAGTAAAGGACAGGTGGGGATAGAGCGAGAAGAACAGTTGGATAAAGGATAACGAACTGGCTGGGGGAGGGTGACTAGCTGTTAATGGAGACTGTTAATGGCTAACCATAGGTAGTGTGTAGTGGCAGGCTGTGAGAACAAGGACTGGTGTGTGGGGTCGGGGACTACGACATGAGGTTGTTAACCTATGGTTCGCCACTAACTGTCTCCATTGTAAGCTGTTGCCCACCTATATCACTCCACGATTGGAGCTGCCGAGGACACAAACCTTTGGAATATCCTCCCGAACCCCCTCTGTCCACATTAAAGATGTATCTAAACATCGTTCTCTTTAATCAACGTTTCCATCATTCGTGAAGCATTTTAGGAGATTTGGAAATGTGTTGCTGGAAAAGCGCAGCAGGTCAGGCAGCATCCAGGGAAGAGGAAAATCGATGTTTCGGGCATAAGCCCTTCTTCAGGAATGGGGAAAGTTTGTCCAGGAGGCTAAGATAAAAGGTAGGGAGGAGGGACTTGGGGGAGGGGCGTCGGAAATGTGATAGGTGGAAAGAGGTCAAAGTGAGGGTGATAGGTCAGACTGGGGTGGGGGCGGAGAGGTCGGGAAGAAGATCTCAGGTTAGGAAGGCGGTGCTGAATTTGATGGATTTGACTGAGACAGGGTGGGGGGAGGGGAAATGAGGAAACTGGTGAAATCCGAGTTTATCCCTTGTGGTTGGAGGGTTCCTAGCCGGAAGATGAGGCATTCTTCCTCCAACCGTCGTTTTGTTGTGGTCTGACGATGGAGGAGTCCAAAGACCTGCATATCCTTGGTGGAGTGGGAGGGGAAATTGAAATGTTGAGCTACAGGGTGGTTGGGTTGGTTGGTCCGGGTGTCCCAGAGGTGTTCTCTGAAACGCTCCGCAAGTAGCCGGCCTGTCTCCCCAATATAGAGGAGGCCACATCGGGTGCAGAGGATGCAATAGATGATATGTGTGGAGGTGCAGGTGAATCTGTGGCGGATATGGAAGTTTCCTTTGGGGCCTTGGAGGGAGGTGAGGGGGGAGGTGTGGGCGCAAGTCTTGCACCTCCTGCGGTTGCAGGGGAAGGTGCCGGGAGTGGAGGTTGGGTTGGTGGGGGGTGTGGATCTGACGAGGGAGTCACGGAGGGAGTGGTCTTTACTGATAGGGGAGGGGAGGGAAATATATCTTTGGTGGTGGGGTCCGTTTGGAGGTAGCGGAAATGACGGCGGATGATGCGCTGTACATGGAGATTGGTGGGGTGGTAGGTGAGGACCAGTGGGGTTCTGTCCTGGTGGCGGTTGGAGGGGCGGAGTCCAAGGGCGGAGGAGCGGGAAGTGGAAGAGATGCGGTGGAGGGCATCGTCGACCACGTCGGGGGGGAAATTGCGGTCCTTGAAGAAGGGGGCCATCTGGGTTGTGCGTTTTTGGAACTGGTCCTCCTGGGAGCAGATGCGGCGGAGTCGAAGGAATTGGGAGAATGGGATGGCGTTTTTACAGGGGGCAGGATGGGAGGGGGTGTAGTCCAGGTAGCTGTGGGAGTCGGTTGGTTTGTAGTAGATGTCCGTGTTGATTCGGTCGCCTGAGATAGAAATAGAAAGGTCGAGGAAGGGGAGGGAGGAATCTGAGACTGTCCAGGTGAATTTGAGGTCGGGGTGGAAGGTGTTGGTGAAGTGGATGAACTGTTCAACTTCCACAGCTACCTGGACTACACCTCCTCCCATCCTGCCCCCTGTAAAAACATCACCTCCCTCGGCGGCACGGTGGCACAGTGGTTAGCACTGCTGCCTCGCAGCGCCAGAGACCCGGGTTCAATTCCCGCCTCAGGCGACTGACTGTGTGGAGTTTGCACGTTCTCCCCGTGTCTGCGTGGGTTTCCTCCGGGTGCTCCGGTTTCCTCCCACAGTCCAAAGATGTGCAGGTCAGGTGAATTGGCCATGCTAAATTGCCCGTAGTGTTAGGTAAGGGGTAAATGTAGGGGTATGGGTGGGTTACGCTTCGGCGGGTCGGTGTGGACTTGTTGGGCCGAAGGGCCTGTTTCCACACTGTAAAGTAATCTAATCTAAAACGCCATCCCATTCTCCCAATTCCTTCGACTCCGCCGCATCTGCTCCCAGGAGGACCAGTTCCAAAAACGCACAATCCAGATGGCCCCCTTCTTCAAGGACCGCAATTTCCCACCCGACTTGGTCGACGATGCCCTCCACCGCATCTCTTCCACTTCCCGCTCCTCCGCCCTTGAACCCCGCTCCTCCAACCGCCACCAGGAGAGAACCCCACTGGTCCTCACCTACCACCCCACCAATCTCCATGTACAGCGCATCATCCGCCGTCATTTCCGCTACCTCCAAACGGACCCCACCACCAAAGATATATTTCCCTCCCCTCCCCTATCAGTAAAGACCATTCCCTCCGTGACTCCCTCGTCAGATCCACACCCCCCCACCAACCCAACCTCCACTCCCGGCACCTTCCCCTGCAACCGCAGGAGGTGCAAGACTTGCGCCCACACCTCCCCCATCACCTCCCTCCAAGGCCCCAAATGAAACTTCCATATCCGCCACAGATTCACCTGCACCTCCACACATATCATCTATTGCATCCTCTGCACCCGATGTGGCCTCCTCTATATTGGGGAGACAGGCTGGCTACTTGTGGAGCGTTTCAGAGAACACCTCTGGGACACCCGGACCAACGAACCCAACCACCTTGTAGCTCAACATTTCAATTCCCCCTCCCACTCCACCAAGGATATGCAGGTCTTTGGACTCCTCCATCGTCAGACCACAACAAAACGACGGTTGGAGGAAGAACGCCTCATCTTCCGGCTAGGAACCCTCCAACCACAAGGGATAAACTCGGATTTCACCAGTTTCCTCATTTCCCCTCCCCCCACCCTGTCTCAGTCAAATCCATCAAATTCAGCACCGCCTTCCTAACCTGAGATCTTCTTCCCGACCTCTGCGCCCCCACCCCAGTCTGACCTATTACCCTCACCTTGACCTCTTTCCACCTATCACATTTCCGACGCCCCTCCTCCCTACCTTTTATCTTAGCCTACTGGACAAACTTTCCCCATTCCTGAAGAAGGGCTTATGCCCGAAACGTCGATTCTCCTCTTCCCTGGATGCTGCCTGACCTGCTGCGCTTTTCCAGCAACACATTTCCAGCTCTGATCTCTAGCATCAGCAGACCTCACTTTCTCCATTTTAGGAGATTTGTCAATGTGAAAGGCTCCATACAATGCAGGTAGTTGTTGTTATTGTCTGACATCAGGAGAAACAGGGATGAGCCCTCTCTCTCTCATACCGAATGAACAGCAGCAAAAGCAGGAAGCACTGAGCATGCTCCAGCCCACAGTGGGCCTCGGATTATTGATGTCAGCGCAGGACCAATAAGAGTGGGGGAACGGGGGCTAGAGGTGCTAGTTGGTCCTTCAACCAATAGGAGTGAATGAGGGGCGGGACAATACTCAACCACGTGATAAACTTCACTGACAGCACAGTGTTGTTGTGGCCAAGGCATTGGAAATGTGTGAAGGTGAAGGGCAGGGGAAAGGAAAGACATATTGACCAGGAAGAGGAGGAAATTTTCATGGTATGGGATGAGAGGTTTTATAGAACTTAGTGCACATTGTAAAACACAAATTTCAAAATCCAAATTCTGCACCATTTTCCCTCCCTATAATGCATTTTGCACTTCCTGAAATATCAACTGTGTGTTTCTCCCTCCACAGATACCATTGATCAGTGCCAAAGCCCCATTGCCTGGGGAGAAGGTGATGTTTGAATTCCTTGTACAGCTGCAATTCGTGTGGTGAAGGTGCTCCCACAATGTGGTTGGGTTCGAGCTGTTATAGATTATTCACTCAGCAACATTGAAGAGTTGACAATGTCTGTGCAAATCAACAACAGTTTTTTTGAACATGTTTATAAATCCACAGAAATACTATTGAGAACTTCTGACATAAGGCCACAGATGGGGATATTAGGTCAGGTGATCAAAAGAATTGCCAAATAAGCAGGTTTTCAGGAATACCTGAAAGGAGGAAAGCAGGTCTGACGGCGTTCGGGTGGGAATTCCAGACCGTGTTGCCTTGGCAACAGTAGAAACAGCCAGACAGTTGAAGCAATGAATAAACTCATCGTTGGGAGTCTGAAAGCAAATGAGTTGTCGGGGTCTCACAGGTTGTGTGGTGCAGGGAGACAGGGATGTTCACAGCCAGGAATTACGTCAAGGGTGAGAATTTTAAATTGTTGCTTGTTAATAGGAGCCTTTTGATGGATCAACAAGTTTTGGTACAATTGAGCACTTGGGCAGTCGGGTTTTAGACTCTCTTGAGATTACATGCAAGTTGAATGTGGGAGGCTGGCCAGGAGTGTTTGGATAACGAAGTCTGGAGATAACACAGGGATGGACGAGTATTTCGGTCAATGAGCTGAGACTAGGGTGGAGTTGGATGATGTCACTAATGTAGGAGTAGTGCTTTTGGAGTTGGGCTGCTCTTCATCCTCATCATTCCCCCTCCCCAATTCACAGCTATTGTTCCTTGTTCTATTTGTCTGTCTTTTCTGGTTATGTCCTTCTCTCCCATTCTGCTACAAACTAATATTTGACTCCACCGTTGTTGGAAAAACCTACTCCATCCCGACTCTCCCTTTCCTTTCTGAATTCCTTGTATTTGCTGTCTCTCAAGGATCTATCCTTGGTCCCTCCTGTTTCTCACCTACATACTGCCATGAGGTGACATCGCCAAACAGCACCGTGTTAGGTTTCATATGTACACTGACAATGCCCAGCTCTCCCTCCCCATCATCCCTCTCCATTGCTCAGTTATCAAACTGTTCATCACGCTCCCACTGCGCGATTGGCTGCAATTTCCTGCAACGGAACGTTGCAATGGTTAAACCCATTGCCTTCAGTTGCTATTACAAATTACTTTCCCTTACTGCTAAGCCCCTCCCTCTCCCTGGGAACTGTCTGAGGCAGAACCACACTCTTCACAATATTGCTCTCATATCTGACCCCAAGGTGACCACCTGATCAGACATCTACATAATCCCAAACACCAGGAATTCCAATCTCTTAAAATGTTGCTTGTCTCCACCTCACCCCAGGTCCATTGCTACTGAAACCCCTGACCCGTGTCGCTGTTGCCTTAAACTTGACGAATCCAAAGCAGAACCCGTGATTCCGCAACTATCCCAGCATCTGGTTCCAGACGCCCTCATGATGGGAAACATCCGCTCAGTATTTACCCTGTCAAATTCCTTAAGAATCCTACATGTTACAATGAGATCACCTCTCATTCTTCCCAAATCCAGTGAGTAGAGTCCCAGCTTCTTCTGCCTTTTCTTAAAAGATAATCCCTGCAAACCAGGGTTCATCCCAGTCAATTTTCTGTGAAATGCCTCTGATGAAATGATGTATTTCCTTAAATAAAGGGACCAAAATCTCTGTCATTACTGCAGATGTGGTCTGACTCGCACTTTATAAAGTTACTCTCAGGTATATACTCCAAACAACTCCCTTTAAACTTGCACAGATGTTGTTGGAAATGCTCAGCAGGTCATGCAACATCTGTGAAGAAAAATCAGTTAAAGTTTCGGATCTGGTCACCCTTCCTCAGATACGTTAACTCTAATTTCTTTTCACAGATGCTGCTAGACCCGCTGAGCTTTTCCAGAAACTTCTGTTTCTCTTCCTGGTTGACAGCATCTTCAGTTGTTTCGGTTTTCATATCCTTTAAACTTGCCATCTCTCCTCTAGAATTTGTCATTTCCACCTTGGAAAAAAGATTCAAATTTGTTTGGTCTCCCCTACCCTGGGAAAAAAGAAACCATGGCGAGTCACCCTATCATTGCTCCTCATAATTTTATAAAGTTCGATAAAGCCACCTAAAGTGTCCAGTGCTGCAGGGAAATAGCCTCAGCCTATTCAGCATCTCCCTACGGTTCAAATGTTCCAATACTGGCAAAAGCTTTTCTGAACTCTTGCAAGTTTCCCAACGTCTTTCCTATAGCAGGGAGACTAGAATTGAAAACAGTCTGGGGATTCCAAAAGTGGCCGAGCCAATAAACTGTACAACCGAAACATGATCTCCCAACTTCTATACTCAATGCACTGCCGAATAACAGCTAGCATACCAAACACCACCTTCACCGACCTGTCTACCTACAACCACACTTTCAAGGAACTATCAACCCACACTGCATGGTCTGTTTGTTTGTCAACACTTCCCAAGAACTTGTCATTAGGAGGTTGAGTCCTATTCTGGTAACATCTTTCTGAAATCAGGGAGACCACAATTGGAAGCAGTATTCTAAAACTGGCCTCACCAATGCCCTACTCAGCCACAACGTGACCTCCTAATCCCTATACTCAGTGACAGAATCCCCACAGTGTGGAAGCAGGCCTTTCAGCCCATGAGACCATACCAAACATCGGAACTGTATTCCACCCTAACTCTGTAACCTGCCATTACCCAAAGCTAATCCAGCTAAACTGCATGTCTTTGGAATTGTGGGAGGAAATTAAGAGCACCCAGAGGAAGCCCACGCAGACACACAGGGAGAATGTGCAAACACCACACAGACAGTGGAATCGAACCAGAGTCCATTTTTTGATCAGCACATTCCATTCAATGTTAGTGTACCAAATGCCATGTTCAGCACCTGATCTCCCTGAAACTCTACTTTCCAAGAACTATACAGTTGCTCTGAGCCCTTCAGAGGGAATTAAGGTGAGGAGGAGAAAACAGGAACAGGATTGAGTTTTAGATCTATAAAATAACTCTCCATCATCCCTCTCTGTTCCCCCCGTCTGCCCCCCGCACTGTCTGCTCCCCAGCCCCCGTCTCCCCCACTCTGTCCATCCCCCCCCCTCTGTCGGCCTGTCCCCCCCCCCCCACGTCGGCCTGTCCCCACCCCACCGCCACTCTTTCCACCCCCGCCCCCCCGGTCTGTTCCCCCTTTCTGTCAGCCGCACCCCCCGTTCCCCCTGTCTGTTCCCCCCCTCTAATCCCACTTTCTGTTCCCACCCGTCTCTGTGCCACCCCTTTCTGTCCTCCCCCCTCTTTCCCCACCCATCTCGATCCACACACCCCCTGTCTGCCTACCCTCCCTCCCAGTCCCCTAGTTCTGTACTCCCCCACTGCAGGGCAAATATCTTCTCTATTTACCGTATCCATGCCCAGCCTGATTTTAAAAATCTCTTTCAGGTCACCATTCAGCCTCTGACACTCCAGGGAAAACAGCCTATTCAACCCTCGCAACATGCTATAATTCTTTTCTGATCTCTTTAAAGTTTAAGAACATCCATCTGATAGGAAGGAGAACAATTATATGGAATATTGATTCAGCAACTTTTGCAATGTCCTGTCCAGCCGCAATATGACCTCCCAACCCCTATACTCAATGCTCTGACCAATAAAGACCCTGTATCCCTTGCCCACCAGGAAGTAGTGTAAGTGTCCTTACCTCTGGACTAGGTGGATCAGGCTCAGAGTTGAGTAACAGCATCTTTGAAGAGGCTGATTAGTAAACCTGCCCAAGCCACCAGGCCATGCTGTCTCCCAGCTGTCCCTGCCTGAGCCTCCAAACAGAACCTTCCTGTAGTTTCTCTCCTGTCAGACACTCCAATTGCTCAGTTTGACCAGGATCCCCTCCTGCTGCTGCACTGCTCCTATCCCTCACTGACCTGTCCATCCCCCAGGGTCCTCCACATTCATTCATTGTTTACAATCTCATTACCCCAGTTCTCCAGCCCCGCCCCTTCCCGGCGATCGAGACGGCTCAGTGGTTAGCACTGCTGCCTCACAGCACCAGGTCCCCGGTTTCGATTCCAGCCAAACCCAGAGTTTGTGCATTCTCCCCGTGTCTGAGCGGGTTTTCTCCGGGTGCTCCGGTTTCCTCCCCCAACCAAAGATGGGCAGGTGAATTGGCCATTCTAAATTGCCCATAGTATTAGTTACATTAGTCAGGGGTAAATATAGGGTCGGGGAATGGGTCTGTGTAAGTTACTGTTTGGAGGGTCATTATGGACTTGTTTGGCCGAAGGGCCAGTTTCCATACTGGAGGGATTTTGATATATTGGGCATCAGCTGCTGTCAATCACCAGGCTCCTGTTTGATCGGGAGCACGTGCTGTAGGAGAGGAGACCAGTGTATGGGCACAGTGCTAGACAATTGTAGGAGTATGCACAGTGCCTGGGAAGGAGGCTGTGATTGTGAGGGATTAATCTGTCATGGGCATCTTCCTCCCTCTGGGAGCAGGACCCAGTGGAATGGGCCGTTTCCTGGCCCCCTGACATGTGATCAGACTATCAGTGGTGCAGCATTTTGCAGACAGTTATCAGAACTCTTTTGTGAAGATTCGGGGTTTTTATGGAAAGCGACAAGGACGGGCCTGCAATTAGAATTCTAATTTGGCTCATTTTAGTAAGACGGGTTTTGGCCAGAGTGTGCAGGATGCAGTGTATGCAGGATGGTTGTCATCAGAGGATTCACCAACAACTCCCCCACCCCCCACCCTGGTGGACTCAGAGTCAGACTCATTGATTTGGTTCTTAGTCCACGAACAAGAGCTAGGAAACTGAATTCAAAGAGAGGAGAGAGAGTGTGAGAACTGGACGTGGAGGAAAGGAGTGAGGAGATTGGTTTGGATTTCAGTTCACAGAAGAAAGAAATTGTTTGACTGAGAGTTAAAACTTTGGGGAACAAGAAACTACAATTTAATACTATAATTGTCTTATAAAGATCCATCCTGTATTAATGTGGTGTGTTGTTTTCTCAGTTGAAGGGTACTGAAAGGGTGGATTTGTGGATGAGAAATTCAAGTTGAACTTCATGTTCAGATCTGATAGTTACTTGATCCGTGCCGATCTGAATATCATTGGATTTTTCATGTGGAAGGAAAGGTGTGTATTCTGTCCGTGGGCGAATATTTCAAATGTCAGTGTGACTGGAAAAATTACTGAGGTACAGCCAAGTCCATATTAGTGTGGAGAGTGTGGAGGAAGAGTTCATTTGTTTTGAAAGTCTGAAAATCATGGCACGTTTCCCAGGAACAATTAAGCCACAGCTTTGCTTTGTAGAAGGACAAGTCTTTAATTAACCATGCAACCAGAAAGACACAAGGATACCTGCACCATGGGAAACACTGTGAAAACGGGATTGTTGTAAAAGAGTTCATTCTCGATCATGGATTGTAATCCATTGGCGTTGTCACGTCGGTTCCAGCACCAATGGGAAATACTGGAAATATGAAGAATGCAATGTAGGTTTCAGTTATTAAACTGTAAAAAGTGCAGAACAATTTACAAGGATGTTGCCAGGGGTCTGAGTTATAAAGAGAGGTTGGACAAGTGAGGATATTTTTGTTTAGAGCAGAGGAAAAGTACCCCCTCAGTTTCTAGAAGTGTATAAGAGCATGAGGGGCATGGATAAGATGAATGCACTCAGTCTTTTTCCAAGGGAATCAAGGACTGGACGGCATCAGTTGAAGGTTAGAGGGGAACGAATAAAAGGGAAGCTGAGGGGCAACTGTTTTACACAGAGGGTGGTATGTATATGGAATGAGCTGCCAGTGGAAGTGGTTGAGGTGGGTACACTCACAACAGGTAAAAGACATTTGGACAAATACATGGATAGGAAAGGTTCAGAAGCAAATGGGCCAAGTGCAGGGAAATGGGGTTAGTGTGGATGGACATTCTGGTCGGCATGGGCCAGTTTGGGCCAAAGGGCCCCTCTCTGCTGTCGGATTCTATAACTCTAAGTGCATCTGCTATTTCTCCCACTAACTCTGTTGGTATCCTGGGATGTGTTCCATCAGGGCAATGAGACTTGTCTACCTTTAGCTCCATTAGCTTGCCCAGCTCTAACTCTTTCACGATAATGATTATTACTAGGTCCTCACCTTCCTCAGTCTCCTTATCAATTACTGGCATGTTCTTCGTATCCTCCACTGTGAAGACTGACTGTTGTGTCCTCATATTCCTGAACCCTGCTGGATAGGAATAACTAGGCACAGAACTCTGAGAGGTCTTCATTGATTCTTTATTGATGAGACATGGCAGTTACCTGGATAGTGTACATGCAGAACACCTCCAGGCAGCATCAGGTAACTCCCCGCCTGTCCGATGTAAAGCTCCCATTCTTATACCTTTGTGGTTTGGGACTTTGAATAGAGGCTGTCTCTCAGTATAATCTCCATGGCAACGGCAGTTAGAAAGTCTAGTTCAGTTTAGCACTTTGTGGTTAAAACACACACCCCTCCCCCCCCAGACCCCTGTGGCTTCCTCAAGTATCTGAAGATGCTTCAGTTTCAGTGGGGCTGTCTATCAGGAGTCTGATGTGGAGGAGCCAGTGTTGGGGTGCGGTGAACAAACCACACACCAGGTTATAGTCCAACAGGTTTATTTGGAAGAACAAGCTTTTGGGGTGTGCTGTGATTTGTAACTTGATCAGGATTATCTCTATGGTAACAGTTAAGTGCTTCAACAATTACAGAGGCCATATGTTCCCCACACAACAGGTTCCCCTCCAGTAGTGTAAACTGCTATTCTGGCCTGGGATAGCTACTCATCGCTTTTCTCCCCCAATCCCATCTAGCTTTCTGTTGATCTTTAAAGATTTTCTATTCTCCTAGTTTCTCCATGGTCTTTGCCAATTTGTATGCCTTCTATTTCAATTTGATAGACTCCCTTATTTCCTGAGCCATTCATGGCAGATTACTCCTTTTCCTACAGTCCTCCCTTTTCACTGATATATACTTTTGCTGAGCACTTCGAAAAATTGCTTTGATATTCCCCCACTGTCCGTCAACTTTCCCAAGATAAAGTCTTTGCTTCCAGTTTACATTAGCCAACTCCTGCCTCATCCTATTGTAGTCTCCTTTGTCTAAGCACAGGATCTTGGGATTGGATCTAGTCTTCCAGCTTTCCAGCTGTGTTCTAAGTTCAACCAGATTTATCAGAAGTCTTTTATCAGATTACGAGGTGAGGCGATGTTTCCTGGGCGTTTTGTGTTTCATTATCAAAGACCTTGGCTTTGTAGTAATGTATAGGATAGATTTTCACAACAGAGTATTCTGGACGATGTGAATGTACTGCACAGTCTAAAACCATAAATCACTGTCTCCCCTCAGTTTATAATTGCAAAATCATTATCTCCTATATGCTTCCTCACAACCTAAGTTTGGAACGCTAATCCACCTGACTATCCTGCATTTTCCAAAATCTCCTTTGGTGAAGGTGGTGAGTTTTGGATTCAGCTTTCCAGTTATTACCATAAGAAGATAAGCACTGAGCACAGGAGAAGCAATGCAGCCCTTCGAACCAGCTCCACCATTTAATACCATGATGATTGAGCTCACCTCGGTCTCAGCTGGATTTTCCGACCTGTTTTCTCTCACCCTTCATCTCATTGCAAAATAAACATCTGCATCTCTTCATTAAATCTGCTCATTGTCCTGGCAACCACCGCATTTTGAATAGGGAATTCCACAGATTCACAACACATTGAGACAAGTTCATTCTTCTTCATGAGAATATAATAGAGTTCCTAGAGTGCGGAAACAGGGTATTCATCCAACGAGTCCACAGATTACGAGGTGAGGCGATGTTTCCTGGGCGTTTTGTGTTTCATTATCAAAGACCTTGGCTTTGTAGTAATGTATAGGATAGATTTTCACAACAGAGTATTCTGGACGATGTGAATGTACTGCACAGTCTAAAACCATAAATCACTGTCTCCCCTCAGTTTATAATTGCAAAATCATTATCTCCTATATGCTTCCTCACAACCTATGATGAGCATCCCATTCAGACCCACCCTATCCCTGTAACCCTGCATTTCCCATGGCTAATGGCCTAACCGGCACATACATGGACACTGTGGGCAATTTAGCATAGGCAATCCACCTAACCTACACATCTTTGGACTGTGGGAGGAAGGTCAAGCACCCTAGGAAACCCACGCAGACATGCTGAAAACGTGTAAACTCCACACAGTCGCCTCTGGCTGAAATAAAACCCGAGTCCCTGACGCTGTGAGGCAGCAGTGCTAGCCACTGAGTGACATCTGCTAAAAATCTGCTACCCCTTATTAACCTCCCAACCCGGCAATTGGCTGAATCTATGTTCCTTACGTCAGAAATCAGGTTGTGGAAGCCGATGTCTCAGGAAAATCCAGTAACTGCCCGTGTCTGAATGGGGATCCTATACACAACACCCTCCAGCCTTCACTTTTCATTCACTATCCAGAAACATGTTTCCAGTGGCTTCATGGGGGCTATAACTCCCACAAACCCTGAGGCAGGGACCACGCGTGTGCGGGGAAGCCCGGCAATGCACAGGTACAGAATATGGGCGGATTTTGGAGCATGTGCTTTGGGGTAATTAGCGGAAAGCATTTGATATTGTGATTGGTTGGAGGAGGAACGTATCAGCTTGTACTATTGACGGGTTGGGGGGGTCAAAGTGTCACCACACCCACATGGGCCCAAGTTCCATCCCCAACTTGTCATAATGCTGGGAATCGACCTATGGGAAACAAGGAAGGATCTCACTCATTCTCCCAGACTGAAGGTTCCTCTTCTGTCCAGAATCTGCTACCTCCCTATCTGTTTCCTTTTGTAACATTATTGACTTGCAGCAACTGAAGGGAAATGGAAGTGAACCCAGAAAGGGTGCAGAGTCTAACCAGGACAGGAAGGGGTGGCATGGATCTGTTTATCAGTAACTCCATGAGAATGGGGGCGGGTACATTAGGGACAGTAGAGGCAGAGTGGTGGGAGAGACTGGAGCGTTACAGCTTTGGCATAAGAAAGGGAAAAAGATATTCCAGAGAAGCGAGAATTGTCTGCTCTGAATTTCTAATTTGTACATATTCGTTTATACAGGGTGCTCGATGGTGAAGATTTGCAGACTGAAATCTCAAACTCGTGCACATCGTGATTATGTTAACCAGCATTTGAAGAACCAGAGATAGAGAATAACTTGCCCAAAATCCTGCAACACTCTCCCTCACAGTATTGTCGGTCTATCTGCGCCAAATGGACTGTGAATGGTTCAAGACAGCAGCTCCCTACCATCTTCTCAAGGGTAACGAGAGATGGGGAATAAATGCTGGCTGAGCCAGTGATGCCCATATCCTGGAAACGGTTTCTATCTCTAGTTGCTGAACCCCGGTTGATGTTACTGCAGGATGATGAGGGACGCTGAGTGCGTCCTCCAGGAGGCAGAACCATCACATTACCCGTGCCTGCACCTATACAGTAACACAGCAACACCAGTGGAACAAAAGGCAGTGAAGCCAAAGGAGGACTTAGATATAGTTCTTCAAGATAAAGTAATAAAAAGGGATTGGAACACAGGGACAGGAGACTGAGCTGGATGGTCAGCTTTTTCCCATTGAATGGTGGAGCAGGATCGAAAGGCTGAATGGCCTCCTGCTGCTAATCTCCCAGGTATGGATATAGCCATGAAGGCCGGCTAGGAAGAAGTAGGCAGGGACTCTCCAGGAGATTGCACCTCCTCATCAGTTTTCAGTGAGAGATGGTTTGATGGATTTTATTTAACATTTGTCTTTAACACATGGTTTGTGAATTTAGTTTTAAATTATTGTAGCTATTTATTCCACAATAAATAAAACTAAAAGAAAAGAAATGAAACTATCTGAATATAACAGTTTTTCAAATTTTAAACGCCCTGTAAAACAAATCCTGTCTACCCCTGGACACCATCACTTTCCAGTTACCCAAGCTCCAGGGAAATATTCCCTGCCTGTCTGAACCTTTGGTTTGATTTAACTGATTTTCAGTTCTCATTCTGTGAGCTGTGAAGAGTTCTTTATTCCCCATTTCTCCTACCCAGAAATGTTATCGCACACAGCTGAGCAGCCTTCCCACCATCAAATTCATCATTACACCATTTTGGTTCACATATAGTCACCAGCAGTAAACCACCCATGTAACCAATTGAATATTTATAAACAACGCCCCTTACAGGCAAGGCAAACCATTACAAATGACAAAGTGGGAAGGGACTAAATCAAATTGGAGTTGTGCGGAAGGGCCAGCGGTGGAGATAAAGCACTATATCCCCTACGGTGCCCACCTCTATCTTAAGGCATCGGGAGAATTGATACAGACTACATGCTCCTTCTCCAAGGACACACTGTTTCGCCTTTATCCTCAATCATAGAATAGAATTCCGACCGTGTGGAAGGAGAGCATTGGCTCATCAAACCCCACCAACTATCCAAAGAGCATCCCATCTGGAGAACTCCATCCCTGTAACACTGCATTTCCCATGGCTGATCCATCGAGTCTGCACAATCCTGGACACTGTGGACAATTTAGCATGACTGATCCACCTAACCCGCAAATCTTTGGACTGTGGGCGGAAACCAGAGCACCTGGAGTGGACCCACACTGTTCTGGGGAGAATGTACAAACTCCACACAGGCTGTTGACCAAGGCTGGACTCCAACCTTGTACCTGGTGCTGTGAAGCAGCAGTGCTATAGAACAATTTAAATCAAAACAGATGACCCCTGCTCATTGCTGTTTGTGGAGACTTATTGCCCAGAGAGACATCCTGAGATTCAGAAAGAGACAATATGAATTCAGTCAACTCCTGTCGAGTTAATGTGATTAACAACAATATCAATACTCCAACAGTGCCATCAGACCTCGTACCTACTCTATCATTTACGATTTTTAACCCATGGGAAGTTTGTTACCAGCTTCAATGACAGCCATAATGCTCTGACCACTTTGACGGAGCCAGTGCAAGTCAGTTCTAATAGTTAGCAATAGATTGTATCTAAACAGGATGCCCCACAACAGGAAGTGCTCTGACACTCAATGCCCGTAAGTCAAGGTCATTTCCCTAAAACCACTCACGTCTGCCAATACCATTGAAGATATTTTATACAGTAACCTTTCAGTCTCAATTGCCAGTTCCAGTCCGTGAAGCAGCCAGTAACATGCACCAGTGAATTGAATTCTAACAGCAGCATTGTCCTGGCAGGAGAGATTGAGGAGCTTGAAGCTGTCTTCTCTGGAGTATCTAAACATGAAATACTTCAAATGAACAAAAATCTTCAAGAGCTCAATAGGATACGTACAGGAAGGATATGCTCCGAGGCTGGTGGGCCTGGAATAAAATCAGCACTAACTCAATGTTGCACCAACCTGTGGAATCAACCTGAAGCCCATCTAACCCACACAACTCCATTACCATCCATATGTCGATCCAATGACTATGTAAATGCCTTTAAAGTTGGCGAGTCTACAAATGTTGCACGCCCCTACCAGTATGCCACCGTGGTTAGCACTGCTGCCTCACAGCGCCAGAGAGCCGGGTTCAATTCCCGCCTCGGGCAACTGTCTCTGTGGAGTTTGCACATTCTCCCCGTTCTGCGTGGGTTTCCTCCGGGTGCTCTGGTTTCCTCCCACAGTCCAAAGATGTGCAGGTTAGATGAACTAGCCAGGCTACATTGCCCATAGTGTTAGGTAAAAGGGTAAATGTAGGGGAATGGGCCTGGGTGGGTTGCTCTTTGGTGGGTTGGTGTGGACTTGTTGGCCCGAAGGGCCTGTTTCCACACTGTAAGTAATCTAGTCTAATCGAACTACAGTATCTTTATCCAGCAATCCCTTCAGCTGCATAAATGTTTCTAAGATTTATTTGCTGCTCTAATTCCACTCTCTTGATCACTCCCATTTTAAACTGCTGTGATGTTGATGACTGTTCAAAAGTATAAAATTTAATTTAATCCATCCCAAAGCCTCTCTGTACCTGTGTCTCACTTGTGTTCACCGAGACACTCATTCAATCTGACCTCTTTATAAACCCTGCTCTGATATTTCCTTAGATGGCTTAGAATGAAATATTCACAGAATTCTTACTGCGCAAAAGGAGGCTGATTGTCTGATCAGCTCTCCAAAGGATCACCTCACCGAATGCTATTCTTCTGCCTTTACCCCATAAACCTTCCCATTCGTCCCCTTCCAATAACACCGGCGAGTTCACAACTAACCACAGTGATTGGATTGGATTTGTTTGTTCATGGGATCACGGTATCACTTGCTGGGGCAGCATTTGTCATCCATTCTAACTGCCCAGGAGATGGTTCAGAGTCAACCACATTATTCAGGGTCTGGATTCACATGTCGGCTGGACCAGGTCAGAATTAACACAGTTTCCCAGGCCCAGTGACATAAAGAGTTGTTTTCTGGCCTATTATCCTATTTCTGAAATAATAATGAATAATGTTTGCAGTTGAATTAAAAGTGAAAGACCAAAATGGGTTCTATTCTGATTGAGCACATCCTCCTGTTTTCTCAGTTGCTATTGATAGTCTCATTCCTCTCGCACCTGAACCTGGTCAGAGCGTGTTACACAAAAGGCAGAATGGTCAGCTGCAGCTGGTCACCTGACCGGTCACTGGACCCAAAGGTTCACTCTCCACAGAGGCTGCCAGACCTCCTGAAAATTTCCAGCAATGTTTGGTTTTGTTTCTGATTTCCCAGCATTTGCAGTTGGTTAGTTTTTCAATATTCATCTTGTGTGTTGCAGAGGAGTTTATTGATGAGTTTGGAGAGTTTTGAAAATTGCAAGTTAGGCCACAAATTAGCCATGATCTATTGAATGGCAGAGCAGGGTTGAAGGGCTGAATGGTCTCCTCCTGTTCCAATGAAAGTTATCCATCGGCAGATTGTGGCAACATTTCCCCTCATGGTTCACTTCACCTCCATGTCTAACACACTGTTACTGACTGAACAAACCTCCTGTGTTTGAACTAAACCTGTTCATGTTCAGTGGCTCCCTCTCCAGCCACCTGCGTTTAACTCTCATCATGGAATGCTGTCTTGTATCACTGCGGGAATGCCCACAAGGACTAATCCTGGAGTCTGTATCCCCGGAATCCACAAACCCCGTTTATTTCCTCCTTCCTCTTTCATTCTGGCTATTGAACTGTCAGTTTCAATCCATTCTCCTGTCATGCTCTTCAACATGCCCATGTGGGTGGACTGTAGGCAGCTGGGATTTAATGAAGGGAAGTGGGGATTAGGCAGAAACACTAAGAGAGGTGACAGCAAAGAAAGCTCTCATGATAACAGCAGAGTTTCTCCGTGACCCAGTGAGTGGTGAGGCACCTGAGATTGTAGAGGGAGGCAGATTCAATCAGGGATTTGGGAAAACACTGAGACAATGACCTATCCATCTGATTGTTAACTCAGACAGATAGGCAGAAAGAAAGATGCACATTTCGATAGCACCTTTGATAACCTGGAGCAATGAAACATGCTTCAAACCCAATGATTTCAACCTCAAATCTCTGAAAACACAGACACAAAGCATCCTACTTGTACCAGGTTGTCTCTCAGCCTCCTCTTTTCTTAAGAAAAGAGTTTTAAGCTGTTAAGCCTTTCCTGGTGATTATGTCTTTTCTGTCAGATTTGTGACGGAACCTTTATTTTCCTCTTCCTTGTGAGTGATGCTAGTAGTAGAAACAGTTTCTGACTTGTGAGGGGTTTCGGTTGGAGTATTTATATTTACAAATTCATTCCCACCCTCACATACAGTGTGAAATTGATGTAAAACTGAAGGAAAGGATTGAGTGAGCAGCAAGAGAAACACAAAACGCAGCATGTGTACCTGAGCTGAATGAAACTGGCATGAGGAAAATGTGACAACAATCACAATTAGTTAGAATCACAGCATCCCTTAGGCACACAAACAGGCTATTCGGTCCATCGAGTCTGCAATGACCTGCTATCCCACCCTACCCCGTAACCCCACATTTACCATGGCTAACCCAACCCACCTAACCTACAAACTACAGGCCAAGTTAGCACCGCCAATCCATCAAACCTGCACATCTGTGGGAGGGTCTCAAATTATGTCTAAGTGCTCAGGATTGTGGATGAAGGCTCAAAATACTTGACTCTGACGCAAATCCTCTTTATTTTCAAAATAAAATCTATGGGAAGCTGCAGACAGAAAGATTTCCGATTATCTCATGAGGAAGAGAATTCAAAACTCGTGCCACTGACCCAAGGGGCGCAGTGCAGTCACAGAGGTCTGGGAATCAGAAATGTAACAGGTTGTGAGCAAGGTGGGGGTGGGACAAGGACAAAAAGACAGTCTGTCGCACGAGGGAAGGCAGGAGAGATTAAACAGCAGAAATGGTAATCCCTCAAGGCCACAGGGAATGGAGTTAGGGCTGGGAAAGAAACCAGGTAACAAGGTGTGCAGCTGTAAAAGAAATACGTTATAAAAACAGATTATAACAACATAGAGGGCAGAGTTCACAGTCTGAAATTGTTGCACTCGGTGAGTACAGAACGCTGTAAAGCCTGGGTAGTTCTATCACAACCAACACATGCAGGATGGGCCATGAGGCCTCAATCTGTGCTGTAACTTTCTGATAAATTTATTCTGACATTTGGAATTCAGGTCGGATGATGTTCATAAATTCGCAAATTGGACTTGACTTTAATATTCTGGAAAAATGTCAAATAAATCACAATGATCCCATTCTGCTGACTTTCAAAAGAAACTAATCTGCCTGAGAGTTGTGAGATAGAATTGATTGCCATGCATTTAACAGAAAGCTAATTGAAACTGTTGTTATCCCCAAAAGATAACAAGACTGATGGTGCTTCCAATCATCACCAGAAACAAAGCCCAGAATACATGGTTCGGAGATGGATGTCAATAGCCAATCAACATCCAACTCCTACAATCATTGAGCAAAGGTATGTGTGATTACCCAGTTCTGATGAACCAGAAAATCACTGTTCACTCTGTGCAGATGGACAGCGATGTGGGGAAGTATCGGCCGAGTGGTATTGTCGCGAGACAGTTAATTTAAAACCCCAGATAGTGTTCGCGAGACCTGGGTTCAAAGACTGCTGCAGCAGATGGGGGAATTTGAATTCATTAAAAAAAACTTGTGAATTTAGAGTCTAATGATGACCATTAATCGATTGTCAGAAAACCCATCTGGTTCACTAATGCCCTTTCGGGAAAGAAGCTGCCATCCTTACCTGGTCTGGCCAACATTGTGACATCAGACCCACAGCAATGTGGTTGACTCTTACCTGCCCTCTGGGCAATTAGGGATGGGCAGTAAATGCTGCCGGGCCAGCGTCACCCTCATCCTGTGAATGAATAAAGGAAAATAAAAGTCTGTACCCAGTGTGAATCTGTGCATGTTCTACAATGTTGTGAACATTTCCAAAGCTAAGATCTCTGTGTGCACAACTTTATGAGCTGCCAAAACCATTGTTCATTACTTGGGCGTGAAAAAGAGAAAATAAATCCTTCAACTGTGGCTATCAGTAAATTGACTGGTATCTCAGCAGGTTGGATGCCTGAGTGAGTCCCTTCCCACCCCCCCACCCACCCCCTCCACACATTCACACATACAGCAGGTGAACAGCTTCTCCCCAGTCTGACTGGTTTGGCCAGTTTCCAGGTGTGATGGGTAAAGAATTCTCTTCTGGCATTCTCTACATTTCCAGAGTCGGTCCCTAGTCTGGATGCACTGGTGTTTTGCCATTTCAGATAAATGGTAGCAGACTGTTACACACACCGTTAGTCCGCCCCCACCCCCCCCCCCCCCCCCCCCTCTCCACCATCCCCCCAAGAACCCAGTATAAAGCAGTAAACATTATCTCCTGCTGTGGAGAGACAGCCTGTATTGGTCTGAGTAGGAACACTGAGCAGATTTACCTAAATGACAACTTCATCGGTGGCCACAGCAAGTTAAGCAAGTCCAAATAAAATGCACTATAGCACAGAACGAGGCCCATAAAATCCAAGCTGGATCACTGCAGCAGAATCCAATATTCTCATTCCCTCTACGTACCCCAAACTCTGCAAGTTTATTTCCCTCAGAACTGATCTAATTGTTTTTCTCAATCATTGATCTTCTCAACTTGCACCACCATAATAGGCAACATGTTCTGCATATTTCCAGCCAATACAGTCAGCAAAAACACTTGCTCATCTCCCACTGTCTCAAAACCTTACATCTGACCTTAACTCTTGTACCATCAACTATCAAATGCAGATATTTTTTGTCTGCTATATCTAGGTGTTATAATCTTATACAGCTCTATCAAAAATATTTCCAACTTCTTCACTTCAAAGAAAATCGCAATTTCTTCAGATCAATTCAGTGACTGCATTTTCTTCATCAGTGAACCACTCCAGTAAGTCTGTACTCCACACTCTGAAGATCACTCATATCCTTCATTGTTGATGACTATTTTGTTCCACAAATCCAGACGATGCAAGTTTTCTGCACAACAGCAGTAGCTTTATTATTGGACAGCCGGCGAGAGTTTCAAAGCGTCTCTAAAGTAGCCGAGTGTCTACTTGCAGAGACTCTTCTTCATGAATCTCTGCCTTACCCACAGAGACAGTATATTTAATAGGAATTAGACAAAGGCATATCAGTCACATGGGCGATTGTCATTACATAGTTTAAAGTAGGTAATTATGACCTTACAAAGCTTGATGAATGGCGCTGTCCTGTGATAACGTGTGATGGATTACATTAACTGATTATCGTAATGTTCATGTTTATGTATTGATGGGAAGAGATTAAGGCAGAAGGGTTCTTCCTTCAGTAAATGGGGGATTCACTTACCTATGCTCATATGGAGGGGAGGTAAGACAATCGGAGCGGGAGGCAGTTTAACACGGTTTTTCCCAGGGCACTCAGTCTTGTCTGGAAAGGGCAAATTCCTCTGTCTGGGGTTACCGGGCAATCCACATGTGTGGCTGCAAGAGGTTCTATTTTGGGATACTGTCAGCCTCCCCACTTTTGAGGTGTTTTGTCTCTAGTCTAAGAGTACAGACCTTCAGTTGATGAAATAAGGCCTTTGGCAAGGGACTGTTTAACCCTTGAGACCCCACGGTGTCCTGAAAGAGAAGTAAAAGGTATGGAACTGGTCCCTCTATGGTATTTTAACTTCCTCATTCTGAACAGGAATCTGTTGACCAGAATTGAATGCAATGATTGACTGTGACCTAACTAGAGCTTTGTCAAGGGTCAGCATCTTTTCCGTGAGTTTGTCATCATTCCCCCATTAATGAAGCCCAACATCCCATTTGTTTTACTCAAAACACTTCATGTTTTACTCAAAACACTCAAAACACTTCTCTCTTTTAATGATTGGTACACATTGTCCCCCATTCTTGCTGTCCTGCTCTCTGTGTCTGTGACATTCAAATACATATTCCGTTTCAACGTTGCCTCTCTCAAAATGCATCAACTTACTGTGTATTCTAAAAAAGAGACATATTCCACTCAAAATATTATCTCTCGCTCCACAATTCTACACCCTGGAAAACAGAACAGTGCAGCACCTGAATAATTGGCCCAACATGTCTGTGCGGACCATGATGCCATCCCAAACTAATTCCACCTGCCTGGTCATGATCCATATACCTGCCAAACCCTGCCAGTGTATGCGCCTGCCCAAATGCATCTTAAGCATTGTGATTGTTTCTGCTTTTACCACCTCCCAGGAGAGTACATTCCAGTCATCTACCACCTTTTGCGTAAGAAACTTGCCTGACATAACTCCCTTTAAACTTTCACATGTTGTTGGAAATGCTCAGCAGGTCTTGCAGCATCTGTGAAAATAAAAATCCGTTAATGTTTCGGGTCCTTCCTCAGAAACGTGAACTCTGATTTCTCTTTACAGATGCTTTCAGACTTGTTGACCATTTCCAGAAGCTTCTGTTTTTGTTTCTGATTTACAGCATCTGCTGTTCTCTCGGTTTTTAGTTTCTTTAATTTCCCCCCGTCGCCTGAAATCTATGGCCTCTAAAATTTGTCATTTCTACCTTGGAAAAAGATTCAGATTATAGAACATAGAACATATAACAATACAGTGCACAACAGGCCCTTCGGCCCTCAATGTTGCGCCAACCTGTGGAATTTTCTCAACTCGTCCCCCGACACTATCCCATAAATCATCCATGAGCTTATCTAAGGATTGTTTAAAACTCCCTAATGTGCTTGAGTTTACTAGCTTAGCTGGTAGAGCATTCCACACACTTTCCACTCTCTCTGTGTAAAGAATTTGCCTCTGACATCTGTCTTAAATCTATCACCCCTCAATTTGAAGTTGTGCCCTCTCGTACAAGCTGTCGTCATCATCCTAAGAAAAAGACTTTCACTGTCTACCATATCTAATCCTCTAATCATCGTGTATGTCTCTATCAAATCCCCCCTTAGCCGCCTTCTTTCCAATGAGAACAGATCCAAGTCTCTCAGCCTTTCCTCATAAGATCTTCCCTCCAGACCAGGCACCATCCTGATAAATCTCCTCTACACCTTTTCCAATGCTTCCGCATCCTTTTTGTAATGGGGCGACCAGAACTGTACACAATATTAAAACTGTGGCCGCACCAGCATTTTGCATAGTTGCAGCATGATATTGCGGTTCCAGAACTCAATCCCTCTACAATGAAACCTAACACGCCGTATGCCGCCTTAACAGCACTATCCACCTGGGTGGCAACTTTCAGGGATCTATGTACATGGATTCCGACATCCCTCTGCACATCCATACTACCAAGAATCTTTCCATTGACCCAGTACTCTGCCTTCCTGTTATTCTTCCCAAAGTGCATCACCTCACATTTAGCTGCATTGAACTCCACTTGCACCTCTCAGCCCAATTCTGCAGTTTATCTAAATCCCGCTGCAACCTGTAACATTCTTCCAAACTGTCTACTACTCCACAGACTTTAGTGTCATCTGCAAATTTACTAATCCATCCACTTATGCCTGCATCTTAGTCACTTATAAAAATGACAAACAGCAGTGGTCCCAAAACAGATCTTTGTAGAACACCACAAGTAATTGGGCTCCAGACTGAATATTTTCCATCAACCACCACTCGCTGCCTTCTCTCAGAAAGCCAGTTCCTAATCCAAACTGCTAAATCACCCTCAACTCCATGCCTCATGCATTTTCTCCATCAACCTACCATGTGGAACCTTATCAAAGGCTTTACTGAAGTCCATGTATACCACATCAACTGCCCTAGTCTCATCTAAATGCTTGGTCACCTTCTCAAAAAACTCAATGAGGTTTGTGAGACACGACCTGCCCTTGACGAAACCATGTTGACTATCTGAAATCAAATTGTTGCTTGTTAGATGATTATAACTATTTTCTCTTATAATCCTTTCGAAAACCTTTCCTACAATGGAAGTAAGGCTCACTGGTCTATAATTACCTGGGTCATCTCTGCTGCCCTTCTTGAACAAGGGCAGAACATTTGCAATCCTCCAGTCCTCGGGTACTAAACCCATAGACAATGATGACTCAAATATCAAAGCCAAAGGCTCTGCTATCTCCTCCTTAGCTTCCCAGAGAATCCACGGATGAACCCCATCTGGCCTGGGTACATGTCTACTTTCACTCCTTCTAGAATTGACAACACCTGTGCGTAACTAACCTCAATCCTTTCTTGTCTAATATCTCGTACCACATTTTTGTCCTCTACAATATTCTCCTTTTCCTGTGTAAACACCGATGAGAAATGTTCATTTAGCACTTCTCCGATCTCTGCATGGTCCACACTCAACTTCCCACTTGCGTCTTTGATTAGCCCTATTCCTACCCTAATCATCGTTTTATTCTTCATAAACCTATAGAAAATTTCAGGCTTATCCTTTATTCTGTTTGCTAAAGGCTGCTCGTGTCCTCCCTTTGCTCTTCTTGACACTCTCTTTAAATCCTTCCTCGCTGATCTGTAACTCTCTATTGCTTCAGCTGTACCATTTTGCCTCATCAACACATAAGCCTCTTTCTTCTTCTTAACAAGAGATGCAATTTCTGCAGTAAACCATGGTTTACAAACTCTGTCTGTGCCAGTTGGGTCACCCCACAGCCATTGACTTTCCAAAGACAACAATCCAAGATTTTCCAATCTCTCCCAATCCAGGCAACATCCTGGCAAACCTGTTTCCACCTTCCCAAAAGCCTTCACATTCTACCTATAATGTGGTGATCAAAACGGCACACAATACCCCAAAGGTGGCGTGATTATAGTTTTATATTCACTCCCCTGACAGAAGAAGGCAAGCCTGCCATTCACCTCCTTCACCACTTTCAGGGACCTTTCAGCTTGCAACTGAAGATCCCTCTGTATATCAGTGCTGCTCAGGGCCCTTCCGTTTATTGTATACATTCCTCTTGCTATGTGTCTTCCAAAACCCATCACCTCACACTTGTCTGAGTTAAAATATATCTGCAATTTCTCCACAAAACTTTCTGACTCATCTCTTTCTTGCTGTATCCTTTGTCATCATTCTTCACGATTCACAACTCCAACAGTTTGTGCCATCTACAAACTTGCTAATTAAATCGTTTACATTTTCAAACTTTTCATTTATATACATTACAAACAACGGATGTCCCAGTTCTGATCCTTGTGGAACAGCATTAGCCATAGACCTCCAGCCAGCAACATGCCCCTGCACAACTGTTGCTGGGAGAAATATCAAAGAGGAGCCTTGAGTTCTGTGTTGAGCAGCATGGCCAACGTTTATTCAGAGCTCCTTACTAATACATGATGGGAGAGGTCCCTCTCTGGCTCCCCCAGATAAGTCCAGCATTTTGATGTGTTTACTTCATATGTTCCAGTAATATTTTCCCCCTGACCTGAACTCCAGGGTTTGGAATGTCAGCTCGGATATTTCCGTGTTCCCTTTCTCGGATTCTCTCAGCTCTTGCAGCTGCTTTGCCAGTTCTTTCACAAATGGTTTAACCCTATCCTTGTCATTGCACATCTCCAGCCAGCCACTACCACATGTCTCTGCCCCCCCCCCCCCCCCCCCCCCCACTACCATACCATGTGGCATCTGCATAGTCCATCCAGTCACTAATTCAAAGGGGGACAGCCCCGTCCCCTTTGCTGGGGTTGTCCTCAGTTTCATTAAGCTGGTGGGGAGTACCCTAACCCATCGCTGTCCTGTCTCTGAGAGAGCCTTAGTCAGACTAGCTTTCAGTGCCTGCGTCATTCTTTCTACTGTCCCAGAGTTCTGGGGGTGGTATTGGGGATGGGATTTCTGTTCAGTACCAAACAGGGTACATAGCTCTTTAGCTATGTTCCCTGTAACATTTGTCCCTTGGTCAGAATCTGCAGGGGAATGCTTCCACCCACTGAGTAAACCTATTTATTAAAACCCAGTAGGGCTTCCTTCCCTGGGATTGGGATGGGTGTGTGTGTAAAATCCACCTGTAACTGTTCCCATGGGCCCCTGGGTCCCTGCTGCTGCCTCCATTTTATCCTGATTGCTTTCCCTGGCTCACACTGTGAACAGACTACACACCTTCGACAAAACCTTGCTGTATTTCTCCCTGTTCCAGGCAAGGATTGGAGTGGATCATCTGATATTGCATTTTATCCTCCCCAATATGGGCCAGTCCATGATATGTTTTTAATAATGTTTGTCTTGTATAATGTAGTCTTGTATAATGTTGCTGGATCATCCAGACTCTGTCGTGTCTTATTACTGCCCCATCCTTTTCCCATTCCTGTTTCTCCTGTTGTGGGACTGTTTCTGGGAATATCTTTAAACCTCCTCTCTCACTTCTGTAGCTATGCCCATTGCCATCTCCTCAAATGTCTGCACTGTTTCAGTCAGTATTTCACTTATAATATTATTGAAGGATTGGACACTTTGGAGACAGGAAGCATGTTTCCGCTGATGGGTGAGGCCACTTAGAACAGAGTTGAGGAGAAACTCCTTCCCCCAGAGAGTGGTGGGTGCATGGAATGCACTGCCCCAGAAGGCTGTGGAGGCCAGGTCTCTGGATACTTTCAAGAAAGAGTTGGATAGAGCTATTAAGGATAGTGGGATCAAGGGTTATGGGGATAAGGCAGGAGCAGGATACTGATTGAGAATGATCAGCCATGATCATAATGAATGGTAGTACTGGCTCGAAGGGCAGAAGGGCCTACTCCTGCGCCTATTGTCTATTCACCTGCCTTACCCACATACTCACTGCCCTGCTGGTGTGAGGTTTCTTCTTTCCTGTGAGCTATAATCTTCATTATTGCTGCTTCACTGGGAAAGTTAGCTGCTTCCACAAACTCTCTGATCTGTTCTTCATGCTCTATGTGGCCCCCAGACAAGGTGATGTACCCTCACCGAGCCCAGGCCATCACTTGGTCATGAACTTTTCCAAAGACATGCTGTCTGTCTGTGTCTATGCTGACTCCCTGACCCCTGGCTAATGTCCGTGCTTCTGTCAGGGCTCGTGATGGTTCTGCCATTTCTGGGTAATTCTCCACAAAAGTCCTCCAATAATTCAACAATCCTAAAGTTTGCCTTATCCCGTTCACGGTTTGCGGGTGGATAGTTTTGAAATCATGGTCTTTCGTTCCACTGGGATTGTCCCCCTCCTTTGCTGATTTGATTTCCCTGATGTGATGTCCCAGGTATATCTCTCCCTACCTTCCCACGCTCTGTGGGTTAATTTCCCATAATAATGTAACACATCCTGTCATTCCTGGAATAAAACAGAGCAAAATGTGAATTTGGTTTGACTTGAAACATTAATAATTTGACATTCACTTTACATATCTATAGAGGTGAAAATTCTACTGTGATTATTTAAGTGAATTTAACATGATCATACAGTGAAAATAACTGATAATCAACGACAATGAATGAACTGAATAATATGTGATTATTTGTCCAAGTTCTTGCAATGAAAATTCAATTTTATTTAAAGCTTGTCACCCATTACACCATGGGCGTTGTTATTAGGGAATAAAGTAATGGAAGGATATCAGAGAAAATAAATAGACTTTAATTTTAGCTTCACTGCAATAATGAACCAAAACAATATTTGGAAATATGGTTAAACTACATAACAAAGTTTCCAGTGTCATTATTAACATGAAAACTATTTTAGTTTGCAAGTTGTTTTGTACTAAGAATAATTGGAAATGAATTGTGATTATGAATTGACCATTTAAAATATATTTGGAAGAGAATAATCAGAGGAAATTAGGAAAGGAAATAAATATGTATACATTGGTATTAATAGTTTTAAATGTTTGGAAGTTGGCTGGGATTATTTGATTGAGAGAGGCTGCATGATTATAAAGACTAATTCACCTTTTCTATTGCACTGTTGGTTTCACTAGAATCTGTTGTGATCTAAGCTCTTGTTGTGTGCAATGGACTTTCACTAATAGCTTAATTAACCTGCGAGTCCCTGATCAGGTTTCTTTTGTCTGTAAGTCAGTCTGTAAGTGCGCGACACACCTGCTTTTCTGAGGGGAAACAGAGACTTTTTTCAAATGAAATAAGTGGCAGTTCACTCTGAGAATGGTTTCTACCACACACCATACGCAGGAAAGTTTTTTTCTGAAGAATTCCAATCTCTATCTATAAATCTGATGGTATCTGTGTTTGTCAGTTTGTGGAGGATTCAGCCCCTTTGTGCTGAGCTGTTTTTATACAAGCAGTTGGTTCATTATGTCTTTGCCAAGAATGTTGTTTACTTTCCCCTTTTACTGTGATTCTGCAGGTTAGAATATTCTGAGAGTCAATAATGTTCAATAACTGAACATTGAATGGTTTTGACTCTAACAGAGCAGTTGCCTTATTTTCAGCTAATTATTCACTTTCCATTTCCTGGTTGTGTTGAATGTTACAGAAACAGTTTCTGAGCAATGTTTCCATTCACTTGTGTTGGAGTCACTGACAGCCACGTGGTCAGTCAGTTTCAGGCTGATGGATCAGTTTCTCTGCCCTATTAGATGGTGGTCACTTGCTCAATTTCCGATGGCTCACCTGAGCGTCAGTCCACCAGCTGCTGAAACACTGCATCCAACATTTGTTCCCTCTCACCATGACTAATCCAAATAAGTCCCAGCTTGTCTCCCACATTCACTTCCACATACTCATGATCACCTCAGATTCTACTGTCTGTGTCCTTGCAGCAAGTTGTGTAAGACACCTATATCATTTCAAAATTTGGTTCACTGCTTCTTCAGGACCTTCGTGAAGAAGGGCTCATGCCCGAAACGTCGATTCTCCTGCTCCTTTGATGCTGCCTGACCTGCTCCGCTTTTCTAGCAACACATTTTCAGTTGTAATTGTAGTAACCAGTTAATTACAAGTTACTGACAAAATATTTTAAGAGGAGATGCTATTGGTGGTGGAAATGCTGCTGGTTGGTATAACAGAGGGCTGGGGTGAATACTGTACTCAGTTTTGATGAGAAAGTTGAGCAATGTAAGATTCGTTTATCTTTGTTAATAAGAAGAGGCAGAGATTGCAGCTAGGACATCCACAGGCATCCACCCTCACCACCACTGATGCTCAGTAGCATCAGTGCCAATCAAGCGGGCTGCTTTATTCTAGATGGTATCAAGTTTCTTGAGTGTTGTTAGGGCTGCACTCATCCAGGCAAGTGGGGAGTATTCCATCACACTCCTGACTTGTGCCTGGTAGCGTTTGGACAGGATTTCAGGAGCCAGGAGTTGAATTACTCTTGTAGCCACTGTGTTTATGTGGTGAGACCAATTCAGTTCCTGATCAATGATTATCCACAGGATAATGTTGATAGTAGGTGATCAGTCATGGTAACACCATCGAATGTCAAGGGATGCTGGTTAGGTTATTTCTTATACGTGATAGCCTGCATTTGTGTGGCATGTATGTTACTTGCCTCCTGTAAGCCCAAGCCTGGATATTGCCCAGATCTTGTTGTACTTGGACTTGGACTGCTTCAGTACCTGAGGAGTTAATTATTTATTAACATTAAATAGTCATAAGATTATGCAAATTCCTTTTTCTATCAAATGTCATGGACTGTATCTTGTGGTCACTCTCATATTCACTTTCACTATCTTTTTATTTTCTTCCTAATTCAGACACAAATGTTTGAACATCGATCAGAATAAAATTACATAAATTAAAAACACATGTTTCTACAAGTAAACTAATTAATTGAAATACATTACTTCTGTATTGTCTGCATTTTGACAAAAAAAAAAAATTTCAATAACTTGAATGGCTCATTTATTGCCCTCAATCCATCAATCTAAGTATTATATTTCAGTCTTCAGTTTACCGATCTTAATGTACGTCTAATCAACATCAGAGCAAAGTGTTTTTTTAAAATATTGAGTCAATTTATTTGGTCAGAATACAACATTTATTAGGAATTCCTTATCCTTATAATAATTGCAGAATAATTTGTTTGTCTTTCTAACGTATATCGTCAGATCCATATATTATTTTAATCCATATTTTAATTTAATCCATTGCAGCAATGCTATTGTTTTCAGGTCAACTATCCCACAATGGAACCAATCATTTTGCATCCAACACGCTTTGCAAACTGACTTTTGCTCATTTGAATGATCACAGTAATCTCAGCCTTATGAATTCAGAGAACTACAACTACTTTTCACTGCAACAATTCCTGTTCATGTCTGCGCATTGCACAGTCATGTAGCAAAATTAAATTTCTCCTTCTTCTAAGTGTACTGATAGATTTTCGAAAATCTAAGTGTTGCTAATATCTAATTATTGTTCAGTTCAGTAGGGGGTATAAATGTGTAATAATGGCTTAGTACATGAAGTAATGTGAAGATATTACAATGTACAAACTCACAATGATTGTGAATATCAATTTTTATTTTAACTATGGAAACATAATTGAATTGATTTCATTATGTTTCACTTCAATGCTCACATTCATTGTATTTCTAATCACAATAAGAGCGAACTACTTCATGTGACAAAATTATTAAAAATTCATGTCACTTTTTTATGGACACAAAATAGAATTAACACCCGTTTGTTCTTTTCTTTATCAATCACAGTGAAGTTTGAATTGTAGAATGCTTGACTGATACAGCACAGAAACAAGCCATTCAGCCTAACTTGGCATTCCGGCCAGGTTTCCTAAACTAAACTAGTCCCATTTCCCTGTGTTTGTCCCATACGCCTTTGGACGTTTTCTATCCAATAAACTGTCCAAAAGTCTTTTAGATTTTGTAATTGTACCAGCCACAGCCCTTCATCTCACAGCTCATCCCAATATGTGAAACACACAGTGTGGAAAAGTTGCCCCTCAGACCCCTATTAAATCTTTCCCCCTCACCTTAAATAGTATTTATACCGTAGAATCTTTAATACTGCAAAGTTATTAAAAGTTGAGAGGTATTTATAAGCAGCGTAATAACATTCATACTTTAATCAGTGATGTGAAGCAAATAAATTCAAGATGTTGTGATCATTATAATGAACAACTGTTACAAGTTGAGACAATGTTGGTTGAAAAGCAATTCAATAGACACTTAGATATTTTCTAATCAACTCTGAGGTGTTTTGACACATCTCTTTTGAAGGTGGGAATTGAACCCATGGCTCCTGGTCTACTAGTACACTCATTACCAGAGCCTCCATAATATTCCCATGCAGGAAGGGCAGGACTATAATCACATACTTACTGTGTTTATTCACAGGGAAAACTGCTCAGATATTTATTGTTATAATTGGACTAGGATTGTATTAGTCAGTTCCAGTGTGTAATGAACCAATAAAAGGAATTAGTAATTTCTAATAATGATGGAACGAAGCAACAATGGTCTGAAATAAATATAAATCTCATGATAATCAAATAAGTCAATTTGTTTGAAGCAGTTATTCATCTGCATAAATTAAAATTAACCTGCTTTGTAATGCACATGATTTGGAAATAAAGCATTAGAGATTCAATGTGACTACTCGGCGAAAGACAACTTCCCTCATTTTCAAATATTGTCATTTCTAAGAATTCAATATCTATTGTAAAAGCATGGAACAAACATTTGTTAATTCTGGTGTATTTACACAAGGAACACGTGAAATTTAAATAATGCTTAACATGGAAAATACTTAGCTCTTATTGTAATAATTAGAAATGTAGAAATGTTAAAATTGAAGTGAAATACAATCAATACAAGAATGTAAACAAAACTGTGGATGCTGGAAATCACAAACAAAATCAGTAATTGCTGGAAAATAACTCAGCAGGTCTGGCAGCCTCTCTGGAGAGAAATCAGTGTTAATACTTGGGCCCAGTGACCTTTCTTCAGACTGCACTTTTTCTCACAACCAATTCAATCCAGCTAAGATTCCACACTTAAAATTATTTTTGCTAAGATTAAGAGATTGTAGAGTGCAATATTGTTTGTATTAGTTGATGTACTGAGACATAGTTCCACATCTACAGCTGGAGGTATTGGATTTCAATAATGATTACCGGTTAGATTTTGGTAATAATTAGTTTTAAAATGGCTGATAACAAATTTAAGAATGATGAGAAAACTCTTATTGTAATGTAATTGTACATCATGTTGGAAAAAGCTGAAATATTGATGTGAAAAATAGTTATCCATCTCTTAATCGATAAGACTGATTAATGATCCTTCCATTAATACAAGAATTCAAATGAAAGAAAATGAGAAAGTTAGAATGATTGTTGGGTGAGAGAACTTTGGTTGATTGCAGGTGTTGACCTGAAAAGAATGTTAATATTTCATTATGATACTGGCTCTAATAAATAATGGATTGAACTAAAATGTAAATCTCATGATGGTGTGATAATTGAAATAACAATTAAATAATACTTAATGTGAGAACGCAACACTTAAAATAATTCAATATTTTCAAAGCAGTTTGTACTGGATATTCATTAAGATAAGTAAACTCAGAATTAAAATATTGGGTTAATTTTTTAAAAATCACACTTTAGAAGATTATTCATCAGAATTGTTCTGTCATTGAAAAAACCTCATTTCTTCAAGAATTCTGCATTTCCCTAATTTTCTGTCTTTTTTCCACAGGGATCTGTACTGGAACCCTTCTGTTTGGGAAACAATTATATAGAAGTGACATAGATTAAAATCTAATTGGGTGAGTTAATAAATTTGCAGATGATATAACGTTCAGTGCAGTTGGGGACAATGTAGAGGGTTGTCAAATAAATCAGCAGGAAAAAGGTAAATTGCAGCTATGGGCAGAGTAATTAAGGGAAATTTTAATCCATACAAGTGTGAAGTGTTTCACTTTGGAAGCTCAACTGTTAAGGAAAGGTAGATAGTTAATGGCAGGACCCTAACAGCTTTATTATTCAAAGGGATCTTGGCGTTCAAGACCATGGCTCCCTGAAAGTGACCATGCAAGTAATTAGGTGGTTAGGAAGGCAAATGGCATGCTTGCCTTTATTCGTCAGGGAACTGATTACAAGAGTCAGGAAGTCATGTTGTAACTTTACAAGACTTTGGTAAAGGCATACTTAAAGTATTGTATTCACTTCTGTTCACCATGTTCCAGGAAGGGTATGGAGGCTTTGGAGAGGGTACAGAGGGCGTTTACCAGTATGCTGCCTGGATTTGGAGAGGCGAGAAAAACTCAGATTGCTTTTTTGTGGAGTGGCGGAGACTGGGGAAAGACTTGATGGAGGTCTGTACAATCATGAGATACATAGATGGGGTTGATGGTCATAAAGTTTTTCCCAGAGTTGAAGTATCAAAAACTATGTGACATGCGTTTAAGGTTAGGGGGGTAAGTTCAAGGGGCATGTAAGGGGCAATTTGTTGTGTACACAGGGAGTGGTAGGTGTCTGGAATGAACTTCCAGGGTTGGTGGTGGAAGCAGATACATTAAGGCTCTTTAATGTTCATTTTGATAATTTGGAAGGATATGGACCAAGGGTAGGCAGACGTGATGAGTTTCTTTTGCATTACGTTCAGCACAACGTTATGGGCCAAATGGCCAATTCCTGTGCTGCATGGGTCTTTGAGAGAAAACTAATGTATAACTCATATGACATTTAATCTAATCAATATTTAGCCACTGGTGTCAGAAATAGTATCTGAGTAATGAAATCTTTTTATTTAATCAAAATACATCCAAGTGTTATCCATATGGTGGGCAACAGGATTTTACTTCCAGTCAGCTCAAGAATGTTCAAATATTGTTTATTCTGTGAACTTAATTCTGCAGAAGAGTTTCAATAAACATTTAACGCATCATTATTGTGCATTTCAACACCTCACGTACACCAATCCTTATTCTCTTGGCCGAGCAGATGAAGAGATGAAGATCGCCTGATGAAGAAGCAGCACCTTGAAAGTTAGTGCTTCCCAATAAACCAGTTGGACTATAACCTAGTGTCATGTGATTTTTAACTTTGCTCACCCCACTCCAACTCCGGCATCTCTAAATCATTGTTTCACAAAGGAATTCTCATAATTTTTAAAAAGTAAATATGACTTTAATTAAGAACTTTAACGCGGTTATTAATCCCTTCCTGCATAAGCAAAATATCTCAATGTCAATGAAATCAATGCTCACACAATAGGGCACTTACAGCCACACAAATGTCTTCCTGGTCATCTAATTACTGCTCAGGAGAAAAACCGGAGGAAGTATCTTATCGTTCCTGAGAACAAGAGCCACAATAAACATTTGGTGACCAGTTCCATCCAATAAATGCATTTGATTTCTTACATTTTAATTCAGTAACTGCACACAAAATATTTAGCTAAAACCAAGAACCATGCTTTATTACAAATGACCGAGGATGCTAACATCAACATAAGTAGTCGCTTGCCAATCAAGGTTCCAGTTGAAGTATTGCAAAATAAAATAATTTAATTTCGGCTTAGTACACCTGTAGGTGAAAACATGTTCATTTTAGAACATAGAACATAGAACATAGAAAAATACAGCGCAGTATTTTGGCCCTCGATGTTGCGCCGATCCAAGCCCACCTAACCTACACTAGCCCACTATCCTCCATATGGCTATCCAATGTCCGTTTAAATGCCCATAACGAGGGAGAGTCCACCACTGCTACTGGCAGGGCATTCCATGAACTCACGACTCGCTGAGTAAAGAATCTAGCCCTAACATCTGTCCTATACCTACCACCCCTTAATTTAAAGCTATGCCCCCTCGTAATAGCTGACTCCATATGTGGAAAAAGGTTCTCATGGTCAATCCTATCTAAACCCCTAATCATCTTGTACACCTCTATCAAGTCAACCCTAAACCTACTTTTCTCCAATGAAAACAGCCCCAAGTCCCTCAGCCTTTCCTCATACGATCTTCCTACCTTACCAGGCAACATCCTGGTAAACCTCCTCTGCACCCGTTCCAGTGCCTCCACATCCTTCCTGTAATATGGCGACCAAAACTGCACACAATACTCCAGTTGCGGCCGCACCAGAGTCTTATACAACTGCAACATGACCTCAGGATTCCGGAACTCAATTCCTTACCAATAAAAGCCAGTACGCCATATGCCCTTCTTCACCGCACTATTTACCTGGGTGGCAACTTTCAGAGATCTGTGTACATGGGCACCAAGATCCCTCTGCTCATCCACACTACCAAGTATCCAACCATTACCCCAGTACCCTATCTTTTTGTTACTCTTACCAAAGTGAATCACCTCACACTTACCTACATTGAACTCTATTTGCCACCTTTCTGCCCAGCTCTGCAACTTATCTATATCCCGCTGTAACCTGACACATCCTTCCTCACTGTCAACAACTCCACCGACGTTTGTATCATCCGCAAACTAAAATTTTGCACATTAAAAACCTTTATCTGCTTATTCAGAGAAAATACTGAAAGGTGGCACTGTAAATTTAATTTATTTTGACTTTCTTTCACGAAAACAATCATGTGAATTGCTTCTCATTTTCTTCCTAGTTCTGATACACATGTCAACATATTTACGATATTAACTCTTTATGAATAATTAAAGAGTTTTCTTTGCAAGAACGACATGAAGATGTTCAAGGTCCTCTAATTACTGTTGAGCATAATACTCTTCATAAGGGTCTTATTGTCTTAAACAGATGCTTTTAAAGACCTTGATTTTATTTCTGACTGGTGTTTTTGTGACTGATGTGTTTTCAAACCATGTGCAACACATAAGGATTTCTTTCAATTTGCTATAAGAAAAAAAACCTGCTTTGCATGTTGATTTCTAATTATTTTTTACTCCCGAGTTATTTGTCTTTGTGCAATAATCACAAAATTATGGAAGATCCCTGTATCTTATGTTCACCGCAATATGCACTTTCACTATCTACTTATTTACTTCCAACGTCTGACATGAATGTCTAAACATTGGTCATGAACAAAGAGAGTTGTAAATTAAAGCTACATCTCAATAAGCAAACCAATGGATGGAAACATGTAATTCTTGTAATCCTGCATTTTTGAACCAAAAGCAATTCTGCTGAATAATCACTGAATGACTCATTTTTGTGAATCATAAAGCTAGCTACCATATTATATATCTCAGTTTACCGATCTTAATGAATATCCAATCATCATCACAATAAAGTGCTTTTAAAATATAGATTTTTTTACATTACAACGTAATTTTCCAGTCACTGCCATGACAATAATTGCACAATTATTGGAGTTAGTCTTTCTAACAAATATAGTGCTATTCGCATTTTAATTGCATCAATTGTTTATTAGTACGAACACTACAATATAAAAATCAATTTACTGTTCAGGTGAACGATCCCATAATGGAACCAATGACTTCCCATTCGATGCCTCATTGCAAGTATTTGATGATTGCTCATTTGAATGATCGCGGTAATCTCAGCCTGAAGCATTCAGAGAACTGTAATTTCTTTTCATTAGAATAATTCCTGGTCGTTTCTCCACATTGCTCAGTGAAACAATTAACTGAGATTTCTCAGTATTCTTAAATGAAATTATATAATTTTGACTATTCAATTGTTGCTATTATCTAATCATTGCTCAGTATAGTTCCGGGTATGACTACGAAATTATGGCTTATAAATTAAATAATGTAAAGATTTTGCAGTGGGCATTGTGAATATCAATTTTTATTTTAACCGTGGAAACAGTTGAATTGACTTAATTATGTTTAACTTCAATGTTAACATTTACTGTATTTATAAAAACTATACAAGTTAATCACTTTTCATGGAATAAAATCATTTAATTTTTTATGACTGTTTGAAGTACATCAAAAAGAACTAACATCTTTATTGTTTCATGAAATAGTCACAGTACATTTTAAACTTTGGGAAGTTGAACATTTCTGGAAAGAAGGGAAGTTGTCTTCAGATGAATAGCCGCATTGAGTGACTAATTCATTTATTTTCCTAATCATTTATGTTGCAAATGCATATTAATTTTCTTTTCATTCTGTGACAAACAGCATTGGACATATGGAACTATTTGATTGATTGAGTTTCGTTCATCAGTGTACACTGATCAAATGATTAGGATTTTTCTTATCATGAATAATCACGAGATACATATTTAATTAAAGTCATTATTGCTTTGTTACATTATTGATGTAAATTACTAATTCGTTTTGTCAGTTCATTACACACAGGAAATACGCAATTAATTCCCATTCAAATAATTACAAGAAACATCTGATTAATTTTCATTTGAGTTGCCGCCGTGAGCATGTGACTGTACACCTGCCCTTTCCGGATGGTAACATTATGTCGGCTCCTTGTGGAGCTCTGGCAGTGTATTTACGACAAGATCAGGAGGAATGATTTCAATTTCCACCTTCAGCGGAGATGTGTCAAAGCAGCTCGGAAATTTCATTAGAAAATATCTGAGTATAGATTGAACTGCTTTTCAAAATATCATTAAATATTCTTCAATCCGTTCTGCATTTCAATCATCAACATATTTCCCATTTATTTTCTTCAGTTCACAAATAAAATGATGCATCTAATTCTGCTGGTTCTACATTCGTTGGTAAAATAGTTGACGATGTTGCAACCTTAAAGTTGGGAGAGTCTAAGACATGGTAATCATGATTTGTTTTACTGTTTAAAGGAACCTCGTTCAAACGTTTCAAGCACATAAATCCTTATTCTCCAGTATTATAAAGATGAAAATATTAACAGTCGAAATTTCTCTTCAGCAAAATAACCAAATGCAACTTCATGTTATTCATTGGTCAGCTGATCACCTACATTTATAACTAAATATTGCAATTCATCTAAATACTGGTATGTGCTTTGATCAAATTTATCTTCTAATTATTACTTATTCATGAATTGTCAGGAATTTATTTTTATTTTCCATTCACCTATTCATATTGAATGTAAGATTGATATGCTGTGAAACTATTGGCGTGTTTTCATTTGAACGTTAATTTCTCTCACTCTCTCTCTCTCTCTCTCACTTATCTCACTTCATGCATGATGGCTTCAATGTACCTTGCTAAACTTAAAAGATTTTGTTGACTTTTTTGTAGTATCTTTAACACTCACTTATCAATTTAATCCAAAATCATATTATCATAGAATACCTACAGTGTTGAAACAGGCCATTTGGCCCAACAGTCCACACTGACCATCCAAAGAGTAACCCACCCAGACACTCCCTTGCTCTATTACTCGACATTCCCCTGACTTATGCACCTATCCTCGGTAAAAACAATGACTGCAGATACTGGAAACCAGAGTTTAGATTAGAATGGTGCTGGAAAAGCACAGCAGTTCAGGCAGCATCCGAGGAGCAGTAAAATCAACGTTTCGGGCAAAAGCCCTTCATCAGTAATACAGGCTGTATTCTTAATGAAGGGCTTTTGCCCGAAACGTCGATTTCACTGCTCCTCGGATGCTGCCTGAACTGCTGTGCTTTTCCAGCACCACTCGAACAAAATCTAATGCACCTAACCTGAAACATCCATGCATCATGGGCAATTTAGCATGGCCAACTCACCTCAGCTGCACACTTGTATACTATCACAATGTTATTGAAATCAATGCTCACACAAAGCACAACACATAAAGCCACACAATGGTCTTCATGACCGTCTAATTACTGTTCAGGAAATAATCTGAGTAATTGTCTTATTGTTCCTGAGATTAATCACCACATTAAGCATCTGGTCATCATTCCCTCCAATAAGTAGAATGGGTGTCCTCTGAAATTTCTGTTCAGTAATTATCCATGATACTTATTGCTCAAAGCAGTGTTTATTCTTCGTTACGAGTGGCCAATGATTCTAACAGCCATTGGTCTTGATCTTATTGTTACTGAGTGCAATAACCACAGTAACCATCTGGTTATCATTCTTGCCAATAAATACAAGAGCTATCCTCTTACTTTTCAGTTCAGTAATGACTCATGATACTTGTTGCTGAAAGTGGTACTGACTCTTTATGACAATTGGCCGAGGACACTGACAGCAAGACATGTTGATAGTCCTGACTTGTTCATGTTTTCAAACAGGTTTTCAGGCCATGTATTTCAAAAAGAAGTAATTTGACTTCGTTCAAAATTAAATATAAACATTTTCAGATCTTTCCATTCAAAATGTTTATTTGCTTATTCAGATCAAATTTGAATCTTGCCTCTGTAAAGTGAATTTATTGTGCTTTCCATTCATGGAAGTACTCATTAATTGGTCCTCATTTTCATCTTAGATCTGATGGAAATTTGAAATACTGATTACAGTGAAAATTGTATGAATTATACATGAGTGGTCTCTAAAAGAAAATCATGAAAGGCGAGATAGAATTCTTGAACAACCTGAATATTTGAATAAAGAAAACATTCCTTCCAAAAAACAAAGTTAAAAATCACACAACACCAACATATTTATTTGGAAGCACTGCCTTTCGGAGCGCTGCTCCTTCAACCACCTGATGAACGAGCAGCGCTCTGAAAGCTAGTTCTTCAAAATAAACATGTTGGTTAATAACCTGCTGGTGTTTGATTTTTAACTTTGTACAGCCCAGTCCAACACTGGCACCTCCAAACCATTCCAAAAATAAAACTCTTAAGTCTGTGGTTTAACAATTCAACAATCCTGCAACTAGATTATAATTCTCAGTTTATCTATCTTAATAAATATCTAATCAATGTCAGTGTAAATTCCTGGAAAACATCAAATCGTTTTGTTTGTTAAAACACAAACTTTAATTAAACATTCATTGTTATCACAATATGTGAATTATATTTTAACTCTCCAGTGATGTGAAGTGACCCTTGGACAGAAATTGGATGTTCTAAATTCACCTACAGGCAGAGAAATCGGGACAAATACAAAATCAATCAAACTCAATCAAACAGCAGCTAGAATCAATCAGCTCCAGGATGAATAAGATTTTCTTACACCTTGACTTCCAGCCAGTGCCTGAGCATTATATACCTCTCTTGGAAATGTCAATAATGAAGGGTTTTAAACCCAGCTCATGACCACATGTGGATGTTTGTCAAACAATTATTAATCATTTTACAAATCATGGAAAATACCTCAAAGCTCTTGAAATAAATTAGTCACTGCACATAAAGCCACACGATGGTATTCAAGGACACCTAATTACTGTTTAGTGCAAAACCTTTTGTCAGTATTGTATTGTTCTCAAGATGAGTAACCACAGCAAACATCACGCTTTCATACCATCCCAAATATATGCAAGAGATGCCTTCTTATAATTTACACACATCTTTCTCACACCATTAAATAGACTTCATTATTTACGACTAAGGATGCTGATAGTAACATGTTTTGAGATAAAGGAATTCCTAAATATAGGCGAGTTTTCTGATAGGTTCCCCCCAGTCATCATGATAAAAATGTAAATGCGGATCAATACATTGTAACAGATACCCATTTAACTTTTTCATGTATTCACTCAGAGACAATGTTTAAAAATTTCCTCTATAAATGCTGTTGACTGTTTTTTGCTATGGTACCCATGTTCGTTGTCGATTTATTTTCTTTGTAATGCTGACACAAATGTCTGAATATTGATGACATCAAAAGTTGCATGGATTATATATTGTATTTCTACAGAAGAAAAGCTGAGACAGCAAGTACAGATTGCAGGAGTATCTGAGAATGTTGAATGATCAATAATGACTCCATATCATTATTTTCTAAAACATCATGCCAGCATTCGAATTCTCAGTTCACTGATACTAATTATTATGTAATCAATATCACAGCAAACCCGTTTGGAAATATTGAATCACTTAATGTGTCAGTGTTCTAAAATAGATTAGCAATTCATTGTTAGTCCAACAATCACACAGTAATTCAATTTAGGTTTTGTAACAAATATCGTGAGATTCACATTTCAATTTAAATCATTATTTCTTAGTGCCAATTTTATAAAGAAACAAAGACCTTTTATTCCAGGTCAACACAACCACAAACCAAGCAATGATTCCTCATCCAACACTGACAGGAAATATCTGATATCTTCTCATTTAAATGTTCACAGAATTCATTGGATTAATATTCGGCCTTACAAATGAAGGTACGTCTGATTGTTTTAGACTCCAAAAATTAATGTTCAATTCTACATGTTACGGATAGTAATATGACATTTCTAATCATTTTAAGTTTACAGTGACTAGTTTTAACACTAATTGTTACTTATATCTCATATTTAATCATTGATCAAATCAGTATAGTCGGCTTTAAGTGTGGAATTAAGTCTCAGTGACGTAAGCATATTGCATGGTATTGTTTCCTCATGGTAGCGAATGCTGATTTTTATTTTAGTGCTGAAATCCTTGTTGATTTGCTGCTGTAGGGATGCCCCGAGCAGCCTGCCTTGAAATTAAAACACAAAATGGTGGAAAGGAGATAAATAAGACTAACAGTCTGTTTCAGTCTTAAGTTAAAAAAAGAACATTTTTTACAATCCTACTCCAAGTCCATAAGTATGCCATTCCAGACAGTGATAGAACATAGAACATAGAAGAATACAGCGCAGTACAGGCCCTTTGGCCCTCGATGTTGCGCCGATCCAAGCCCACCTAACCTATACTAACCCACTATCCTCCATATACCTATCCAATGCCCGCTTAAATGCCCATAAAGAGGGAGAGTCCACCACTGCTACTGGCAGGGCATTCCATGAACTTACGACTCGCTGAGTGAAGAACCTACCCCTAACTTCAGTCCTATATCTACCCCCACTTAATTTAAAGCTATGCCCCCTTGTAATACCCGACTCCATACGCGGGAAAAGGTTCACACTGTCAACCCTATCTAACACCCTAATCATCTTGTACACCTCAATCAAGTCACCCCTAAACCGTCTTTTCTCTAATGAAAACAGCCCCAAGTGTCTCAGTCTTTCCTCATACGATCTTCCTTCCATACCAGGCAACATCCTGGTAAACCTCCTCTGCACTCGTTCCAGTGCCTCCACGTCCTTCCTATTGTATGGCGACCAAAACTGCACACAATATTCCAGATGCGGCCGCACCAGAGTCTTATACAACTGCATCATGACCTCAGGACTCCGGAACTCAATTCCTCTACCAATAAAAGCCAGTACGCCATATGCCTTCCTCACCGCACTATTTATCTGGGTGGCAACTTTCAGAGATCTGTGTACATGGACACCAAGATCCCTCTGCTCATCCACACTACCAAGTATCCGACCATTAGCCCAGTACCCCATCTTTTTGTTATTCTTCCCAAAGTGAATCACCTCACACTTATCTACATTGAATTCCATTTGCCACCTTTCTGCCCAGCTCTGCAGCTTCTCTATATCCTGCTGTAACCTGCCACATCCTTCCTCACTGTCAACAACTCCTCCGACTTTCGTATCATCTGCAAACTTGCTCACCCAACCTTCTAACCCCTCTTCCAAGTCATTTACAAAAATGACAAACAGCAATGGTCCCAAAACAGATCCTTGCGGAACACCGCTAGTGACGGCACTCCATGAAGAATCTTTGCCATCAACTACTACCCTCTGTCTTCTTCCATCCAGCCAATTCCTAATCCAAACCTCCAACTCACCTTCAATGCCATATCTCCGTATTTTCTGCAGTAGCCTACCATGGGGAACCTTATCAAACGCCTTACTAAAATCCATATATACCACATCTACCGCTTTCCCCTCATCAACCTCCTTCGTCACCTTTTCAAAGAATTCAATAAGGTTTGTGAGGCACGACCTGCCCTTCACAAAACCATGCTGACTATCCTTGATCACATTATTCCTATCCAGATGTGCATAAATCCTATCCCTTACAATTTTCTCTAAGACTTTGCCCACAACAGAAGTGAGACTCACCGGCCTATAGTTACTAGGGTTATCCCTACTCCCCTTTTTGAACAAGGGAACCACATTTGCTATCCTCCAGTCTTCTGGCACTACTCCTGTAGACAAAGAGGACATAAAAATCAAGTCCAATGGCTCTGCAATCTCCTCCCTTGCTTCCCAGAGAATCCTAGGATAAATGCCATCAGGCCCAGGGGACTTATCTATTTTCACCTTTTCCAGGATTTCCAACACCTCTTCTCTACATACCTCAAAGCCATGCTATTCCAGATAGTGATAAGAGAATGCCAGCATACAGAAAAATGACCAACCCCGACTTTCATTAATGAAAGAATAATTGTACCATGAATGAATAAACACCAACTGCAGGATAGAGCCGAGCTAACTTCCACAGCTGCTATCAGGGAATCAGACAGGGTTTGATTGTCAGAAATAGTTACTATTTTAAAGTTGCTCAGAACATTTAAAAAGTTTCAAATTACATATTCTTGAGAATCGTAAATAAGGCAGAGAGAGAGGCCCAAAGGACTGCAGCAATTAATTTTGTAATCTGAGGAAATAAACTGCACAGAGAGATCCCAAGGCCTGGAGATTATAGCACCTGTAAAACACAATGAATCAATAGGAACTCGGGCTATCCATTGCGATGTTCATCCAAAATTAGATGTTCTACAGGAACGGGTGTCTGAATAAGGAGGGAAGGACTGTAACCACATTGCATGTGGACATTGTAATACAGAAAGTGTGTAAAAATACTGCTGTTTTCTGTACACGTTACAGTCTGTCATGGACCTCCCTTCCTAGATTGGCCTCGGGGGATGATCCCTGCATTAAGTGATTGCAGCATGAGTAAACATCTTCCACTTGTCTGAGCTCTGCCTATCTCCTCAATCTTCATTCCCTGTCCGGGGAAATCACTCCGACGGCTATTGTGACATTTAAATTCAATACGAACACTTATTATCTGTGAAATTATTACTTGCAGAGCGATATCATTTTCATGTTAATTTTTTAAAACTTTTTTTATGTGCAAGAAAACAACGTAGGTACATCCATTTGTTATTTAGTTCAACTTATACTAAATTTTAAAATATTGAAAAGACTACACGTGGGGGTGGCGGGGGGAAGAACGTTTCTTCAGCTCCAATGTCACATTAAGTGACGATTTCCGTTTTTCAAATCATGAGACCTCCAAAATGATATTTATTTTAATTTCATTTTGAGATCGTTTTATTTTCATCCAACATTAGTTGTCAATGAACAATAATCACACAATTATTAGTCATTTGCTACAAAATGACTTCGTGTACCAAATGTCATTAACTCGATATTTAGTTCATAATAATACTCACTTTCCCGGCCTAATTATTTTCTTCCTAGTTCTGACAGTTTTCTAAACATTTATCATGATTAAAGTTACATTAATAAAATAGACATGAACCGACCAAAAAAATTTGAACTATCTTCAATTGTTGCTAAGATTTTTTTAATTATGAAAGCCACGTCTTATATTTTAATTTTCAGTTTATTAATCTTAATACAATCGACATCACAGCAAAGTGCATTCAAAATATTAATTCAATTTATCTATCAGGATTTTAGAAACAATTATCAACTACAATAATTATGCAATACTTTAACTTAGGCTTTATAACAAGCACAATGTGCTTTTGATATCTTCCATATTTCTTAGTGTGAGTGCTACAATATTAAAACCTGTTTGATAAGGCCAATACACCCACAAAAGATCAATAATTGCCATTGCACCATCATTTGTAAATATCTGACTTTTGCTCATTTGAAACATCACAGTCTTCTCAGCCATTGAAATTCAGAGAACATCAGTTACTTTGCACTGCAATATTTCTCTTCATTTCTGAACATTACTCAGTGGAATAGGAAGAGGAGATACCTCATTATTCTTAAATTCATTAATAAAAGTTTTCAAATCGATTTGTTGCCAATACCTAATAAATGTTCAATTCGGTACGGGGTGTACATGTGGAACTATGTTTTCATATAATAACTCATGCAAGGACATTGCAATGTACAATCACTCAATCATTCCGAATATTGCTTTTCATTTTAAACTTGGAAATACTTTGGAATTGATTTGATTGGAAATCACTTCAATGTTAACATTTATTGTGTTTTTAATCACAATAACAATTGAATATTTTTGTACTGGAATATTTTTGTGCAAAATCATTTAAATCCCCATGAATTTTTTGAACACACAAAAAAGGGTTGGCATCTATCTTATTTCATTAAACAATCAAAGGAAATGGTGACTTCTTAGAAATCATACATTTTCAGAAAGAATGAAAGTTGTCTTCAGCTGAATAGGCACATTGATTGACCAATCCATCATTCTGTTCCAATTTATGTGTAGATCAAAAACATTTTAATTTGGCATTTCAGAAATTGAGAAACTTATGAACATATAGAATAATTAAATTCATTTTTTATTTATAATGCACAGTAATCACACAATTCTGTCAAGTTGCCATTCCCCAAGTGATCATAAAAATCATGTTTAATTAAGACATTTGTTAACTCCCATCATTATTGTAAATTACTACTGAATTTTCAGTAGATTACACACAGTATCCAACCATTTAAATCCAATCCAATTATCACAATAAACATCTGATTAGTTTTCAGCCCTGCCCAGCCTGGTTGGGAATGTTATGAAGGAATCTTGTGCAATTCTGGTCGTGTCTCTGTTACCAGACCAGAGGGTACAATTTCAATTCCCACCTTGCACAGAGCTGTGCCAGTGCAGCTCTGAATATTGATAAGAAAATATCTAAGAATCGAATGAATTGTCTTTCAATTCAACATTAGATATTTTTTCATTTGTTGTTCATTCCAATAAACACAGTATCTGCTATATATTTTCTTCAGTCCGCTAATAACAGAATGTATTTAATTCCACTCAATCAATATTCTTTGCAAAATATTTGATAATGTTGCACTCACAAAGATGAAAATATGCAAAGTAAAGATATTCCTTGATTTTCTTTCGTTCTGAAGAGCTGAGTTCAGACTGCACGTAGAACTTGATGCTTCAAAAGTATAAATATGAGAAAAAAATCAAGTTCTTCTTCAGTTAAATAAACAAATGCACTTCCTACTATATATCAATTTTTAGTTATTGATCTGTTTATGAGTTGTCTGAAATTTGTTTTTAGTTTTCCACTCATCTATTTATATTGAATGTAAGATTGAAATGCTGTGAAAATATCCAAGTGCATTCATTTAAAATTGAATTTGCATATTTCTCTCTAATCTCACTTATTGCATAATGATTTAACTGTGTTTTGTTCAGCAAACCCAGTGAATACTAAAAATTGTCTAATCTTAAATAAGATCTTTCACATCCAGTTATCAGTCTGTTCCTAATTCATGTAAATATCTAAATTTATTGAAATCAATGTTCACACAAAACAGTGCACATAAAGCGACACAAAGATATTCATCATCAGCTGATTACTATTCAGTGGAATAACCTGAGTAAGTATCTTATTGTTCCTGGGACAAATGACAACAGTAAGCATTTATTTACTATTCTATGCAGTTAATACAATTGATGTGCTATATTTCAGTTCAGTCGTTAATGTTAATTTATATTGTTTAAAACAATAATTGTACTTTATTACAGATATTGACTATACTACAATAATGTTGGGAAGCAAATTTTTGTCAAAAAACAATATTTAAGATCCTTTTTTGTTGTGTGTATACAAGAGACAATTCAAATTGTAACCATTATTATTACAAATTGAACAATTACTGCATTTTAAATTTGTGAAATTCCTACATTTTTGCAAAAGGGTTAGTCTTCACTGTATATGTCACATTTTAAAAATGCTATTTCAAATCATGCGTGCTACAAAATGATTATTGTTTTCATTTCATTGTAAGAAAAGAACTGCTTTGACCATGTTGATTTTTTTTGTCATTTCTATTCCAACATTATTCATCATTGTACAATAATGACAATATTAATAAAATGGCTTATGTGCAACATGTCATTGACTACATTGTTTGTTCGGTTTCAAGCTCACTTTCATGACCTACTAATTCTCTTCCTAATTCTGACACAAATCTTTAAACATTGATCATAATATTAATTATATAAATTGATGTAACATATCTCTACAAGAAATCCGGTGGATGGAAATTCACAATTCTTGTACTACATGCATTTTTAACTTAAAAAAAGAAGAATTTAGCTCAATAATCACTGAATGGATCATTTTTCAGCAATCCATAAAGCTAGGTACTATGTTTTATTCCTCAGTTTACTGATCGTAATAAATATCCAATCAACATCACAGCAGAGTGCTTATGAAATATTGAATCATTTTAATTCTTCAAAAGATAGCATTAATTATCTAGTCACTGCCATTATAATACTGGCACAATTATTTATAAAAAAAGAATTTTGAACAAGTATAGTGAGATTCACGTTTAGATTTAATCCATTATTTGCAAGGAATGCAAATGCGGTACTGCTTTTCATGGAAGGATCAGAAAGCGGTAATTACACTCTCAAACAGAATGGCATATGATCAGAACCAGGTTGGAGAAAAACTTTACAATGCTTTGCACAGTAATTAAATGGAAGGGCATTACATTTCACTACGAGAGCAGATTTGTTCAAGTAAATTCGAAGGCAGGTTTGCAGATGGGAAAGTTGCAAGAAAGCTCCGTTCTTGTCCATGTAAAAGGCTGCAGTTGAAGAACAAACCAATTTCTGCCCAGCTTCGAACTGGGGACCTCATGCGAGTTAGGCGAACGCAATGACCACTACACTACAGAAACAAGCCGGAACTGGCTATGCTGCTGCTCAGTGGCATCCAGCACTGAAAGATGAAGCCATTCCACGTTTGACCTTTCTGTTTCCAAAAGCTCGTTGTTGTCCAGCGTAATTGACATCTTGAAAAGGTAAAAAAAGACACGTGAAATTGTTGCCAAAATATAGACAAGGATGTCGTCAATGTTTGGACCGTAGGGCGAGGTGGAATAGGCTGGGACGACTTTCCCTGCAGCGTAACGGCTGCGACATGATCTTATGGAAGGGTTGTAAACTGAGTATTTACGTGTTTTACCCAAGTTGGGGTGAGTTGAAAACTCGAGAGCATAGGTTTAAGTTGAGTGGGCTGAAATTGACAAAGGACCTGAGGCACATTTCCCACACAGAAGGTTGTGCGTGTATGGAATGAGTTACCAGAGGAAGTGGAGGAGGCTATTACACTCAGAAAATTGCAAAGGTAATTGGATGATTTCTGGATAGGATGGGTTTAGAGGGATTGGGGCCAAATGATGGGGAACGGGACTTGTTTAATTTTGGCTATGGGGTGAGCATGGACGAGATACACCGAAGTATCAGTTTCCACGCGGTGTGCCCCAATAACGTCGTGTTGCTTAACCCGGCTTTAAAGGATTACTTTTTAGCGGAACTTCATGGGCGCAGGCGGCTTGTTTCTGTAGTGTAGTGGTCATCACGTTCGCCTCACACGCGAAAGGCCCCCAGTGGAATAGCCATTTTCAACTCACGCCAACTTGGGTAAAACACGTAAATACTCAGTTTACCACCCTTCCATAAGGTCATGTCGCAGCTTTTTCGCTGCAGGGATAATCCTCCCAGCCTATTCCACCTCGCCCTACGGTACAAACATCGACGACATCTTTGTCTATATTTTGTCATCAATTTAAAGTGTCTTCTTTTTTACGTTTTCAAGATGTCAATTGCGCTGGACAACAACGAGATATTGGAAACAGAAAGGTGAAACGTAGAACGGATTCAACTTTCAGTGCTGGACGCCACTGAGCCGCCGCACAGGCGGCTGCGGCTTGTTTCTGTAGTGTGGTGGTCATCACGTTCGCCTAACATGCGAAATGTCCCCAGTTCGAAACTGGGCAGAAACTGCTTTGTTCTTCTACTGCAGCCATTTTCATGGACGAGAGCTGAGCTTTCTTGCTTGCTTTCCCATCTGCAAACCTGCCTTAGAATTTGCTTGACCAAATCTGCTCTCGTAGTGAAATGTAATGCAATTCCATTTAATTACAGTGCAAAGCGTTGTTCAGTTTTTCTCCAACCTGGTTCTGATCATATGCCATTCTGTTTGCGAGTGTAGTTACTGCCTTCTGATCCTTCCACGAAAAGCAGTACCGCATTTGCATTCCTTGCGCAGGCGGCTCGGTTCAAAGACAGGAAAGAAGCAGATGCTTTGGTGTCACAGCGCACCACGAATTCCTGAACTTGTCTGTCTGTCAAATGTACCCCAAGGTCGTCTCAGAAAGACATCATTTGGAAGCTGTCAATCGTTATTCGACGTGCGAGAATTGGCACCAGATGTCCTGAATCATATTTTGGAGCAATTCGCACGTTAGTGGCTCATTCAATCAGCAACAGCAATGAAAGAAATTACACTCTCAGAGGAACCTTTCGACTTGCGCATTCATAGCGTCGCTAGTATTAAGGTCCGCCCCGAGATCTAAGTCATGTTGGAACTGAAACGGAGGAATCGACAGAGAGGCTACAGAATGACATCGCATCCATTTGGTTTTCTTTAAATCACTGACGAGCAGGAAAATGTACACGGGCTGGGCGAGTGGGGAAGTGAGGCAGTTGCAGCTCTAGTGAAATTCCTTCTTTGTGATTCACTCAGCAGCCAGAGACGTGAAGGTGACTCAGGCGTGAGAGCTCTTCACATCGAGAACAAAAAGCACTCAAGGGCAGTTAGCACCTCTTCTGGAGTGGGGGGTGCGGTGAGGTAATTACCTTTTGACTTCTGTTACTATGTTCAGAAACTGGCTTTTAGATTGAGGTGAGCAGAAACTGCATTTCTAAAAAGCACCACAGAATTTAGCAAAATTTATTGAGTCGCTTCTCCTCGATTCCCACACAGGTTTCCAACTCAGTTGGTATCCATGTGGCTCATGTCCAGGAGTGAACATCTCAGCAGCAAATTGCACGGTTAAGGTAAAAGGCAAGGAAAGTGGCATCTCGAACTGGCTCCGAGGTCAGAGCATTCTCACAATGTGATCTGTCGTTCTCGGATTGTATTGCTACCTCCGGTTTTCGGGTGGAGAACATTCTTTGGGACTCTTATTCAGAAAAAACAAACAGACACAGTGACTGAAACTATGCTGCACGGTATGATGTGGAACACGGCCTGCTCAGGTTTGTGCATTTTCACTGTAGTCCGGTGTGTTTCGTGTTCCGTGTAAACGTGAAAGTCGTCCTGTTTCGAGCAATGGGTGAAATCACTAAGCAAAGCAAGAATGGAAATACCAGTAATGTCAAGCAGCTCATGGTTATTTGACCAAATCATAAGCGAACCCATATTCTCACGCACTCACAGATACATTTGTAGCTGAAAAGAGTCTGAGAAGATAGACTCAGCTTACCATTGATTTATGTCTGGATTGATGGGCTATCATTATCTGCTGCGAAATTGACATTGTAGCCGGGCACATCCCAGCAGCTGTGCGAGTCCGAGAGAAATCATGGAACCCTTTTCATGTGACTTTGCATCTGCTGTTATGCAGGAGCACAATTGGAAATATAAGAAAACGAGGCGGCACGGCCGGCTGGTAGTTTGGCCGAGCGATCTAAGGCGCTGGGTCCAGGTTCCCGTCTCGAAAGGGGCGAGGGTTCGAATCCCACCACTGCCATTTCTGCTGATCAAATCCAACGCTGTTGCTTGGTAAAATGCTGTTTCGGTGCTCACTGTATATTGATGTTGAAAACAAAAGTAAAATGGGTTTGCTTCCTAGGGAATTAACTGTGGTGTGGGATACTGCCAAATATTTCAAAATGACTCTACTGTCATAATCGTGTTCGCCTCCCGCGCGGAAAATCGCAAACAGTTCTGCAGTCCCAGGCCAGTTGAGATTTTCCCGAAACCGAATGGAGACTGTTATTTCATCGTTGTTGTGAAACAAAGTCCTACGGTGACTCTACTCGTTGTTATTTGGGTTTCTAGCTAATGGGAAAATCGTTCCAATGAATTTAGATGTCATACCTTATTGAATTTCTCCCATTTCCTTCATTTCCGTCCTGGAAACATCGGAAGGGAAAGGTAATCTAATCGAGACTGTGATTGGTGAAATTCACTTTTTATGGCCAATTCTTATTATGTTCTTTCTTTCTCTCTTTTCAGCATTGTCTGGAAAGTGGTGGTGCACTAAGGCTGCAGTATGCATGAAAGAGTATTTTGGAAATGCCCTGTTGTTAGTTGAGAGATTACTTTATGGCTCATGCCCTCGGACTGTATCACATTTAGCATTCATGCATCTCTGTGTCTGAAAATGAATGAGGTATGCCAGTTTTGTTTGTGTTCCGTGTTAAATGCTTTCTGCTTTGCGATTCTCTCAATATTTTTCGATTTAACAGGGTTTCTGAGGTAACTTGCAGCAGCAATAATCCTCAGCTGAGGATCTGGGAAAATTTCACAGAGTATGGTCAGTCGGAGCTAAAGTAAGGAAGTCGTTTCTGCAGTGTTTCACAATACTACCTTTCCCGTGAGCAGTCGAACAGACTAAATGATTGTGCCACAGACTGCGATGGCCAACTCCGCTAAAAGTAATCCTTTAAAGCCGGTGTAAGCAACACGACGTTATTGGGGTACACCGTGGATAATGATACTTCGGTGGACCTCGTCCATGCTCACCCCATAGCCAAAATTAAACACGTCCCGTTCCCCAGCATTTGGCCCCAATCCCTCTAAACGCATCCTATCCAGAAACTCACCCGATTACCTTTGCAATTTTTTGAGTGTAATAGCCTGCTCCACTTCCTCTGGTAGATCATTCCAACCATAACCTTCTTTGTGGGAAATGTGCCTCAGGTCCTTTGTCACTTTCAGCGCACTCACCTTAAAGCTATGCTGTCGAGTTTTCAACTCACGCCAACTTGGGTAAAACACGTAAATACTCAGTTTACCACCCTTCCATAAGGTCATGTCGCAGCTTTTTCGGTGCAGGGAAAGTCGTCCCCGCCTATTCCACCTCGCCCTACGGTACAAACATCGACGACATCTTTGTCTATATTTTGTCATCAATTTAAAGTGTCTTCTTTTTTACGTTTTCAAGATGTCAATTGCGCTGGACAACAACGAGATATTGGAAACAGAAAGGTGAAACGTAGAACGGATTCAACTTTCAGTGCTGGACGCCACTGAGCCGCCGCACAGGCGGCTGCGGCTTGTTTCTGTAGTGTGGTGGTCATCACGTTCGCCTAACACGCGAAATGTACTCAGTTCGAAACTGGGCAGAAACGGCTTTGTTCTTCTACTGCAGCCATTTTCATGGACGAGAGCTGAGCTTTCTTGCTTGCTTTCCCATCTGCAAACCTGCCGTAGAATTTGCTTGACCAAATCTGCTCTCTTAGTGAAATGTAATGCAATTCCATTTAATTACAGTGCAAAGCGTTGTTCAGTTTTTCTCCAACCTGGTTCTGATCATATGCCATTCTGTTTGAGAGTGTAGTTACCGCCTTCTGATCCTTTCACGAAAAGCAGTACCGCATTTGCATTCCTTGCGCAGGCGGCTCGGTTCAAAGACAGGAAAGAAGCAGATGCTTTGGTGTCACAGCGCACCACGAATTCCTGAACTTGTCTGTCTGTCAAATGTACCCCAAGGTCGTCTCAGAAAGACCTCATTTGGAAGCTGTCAATCGTTATTCGACGTGCGAGAATTGGCACCAGATGTCCTGAATCATGTTTTGGAGCAATTCGCACGTTAGTGGCTCATTCAATCAGCAACAGCAATGAAAGAAATTACACTCTCAGAGGAACCTTTCGACTTGCGCATTCATAGCGTCGCTAGTATTAAGGTCCGCCCCGAGATCTAAGTCATGTTGGAACTGAAACGGAGGAATCGACAGAGAGGCTACAGAATGACATCGCATCCATTTGGTTTTCTTTCAATCACTGACGAGCAGGAAAATGTACACGGGCTGGGCGAGTGGGGAAGTGAGGCAGTTGCAGCTCTAGTGAAATTCCTTCTTTGTGATTCACTCAGCAGCCAGCGACGTGAAGGTGACTCAGGCGTGAGAGCTCTTCACATCGAGAACAAAAAGCACTCAAGGGCAGTTAGCACCTCTTCTGGAGTGGGGGGTGCGGTGAGGTAATTACCTTGTGACTTCTGTTACTATATTCAGAAACTGGCTTTTATATTGAGGTGAACAGAAACTGCATTTCTAAAAAGCACCATGGAATTTCGCAAAATTTATTGAGTCGCTTCTCGTCGATTCCCACACAGGTTTCCAACTCAGTTTTTTATCCATGTGGCTCATGTCCAGGAGTGAACATCTCTGCAGCAAATTGCACGGTTAAGGTAAAAGGCAATGAAAGTTGCATCTCGAACTGTCTCCGAGGTCAGAGCATCCTCACAATGTGATCTGTCGTTCTCGGATTGTAATGCTACCTCCGGTTTTAGGGTGGAGAACATTCTTTGGGACTCATATTCTGAAAAAAAAACACACACAGTGACTGAAACTATGCTGCACGGTATGATGTGGAACACGGCCTGCTCAGGTTTGTGCATTTTCCCTGTAGTCCGGTGTGTTTAGTGTTCCGTGTAAACGTGAAAGTCGTCCTGTTTCGAGCAATGTGTGAAATCATTTAGCAAAGCAAGAATGGAAATTCCAGTAAAGTCAAGCAGCTCATGGTTATTTGACCAAATCATAAGCGAACCCATATTCTCACGCACTCACAGATATATTTGTACCTGAAAAGAGTCTGAGAAGAGTGACTCAGCTTACCATTGATTTTTATCTGGATTGATGGGCTATCAATATCTGCTGCGAAATTGTCATTGTAGCGGGTCACATCCCAGCAGCTGTGCGAGTTCGAGAGGAATCATGGAACTCTTTTGATGTGACTTTGCATCTGTGGTTATGCACGAGCACAATTGGAAATACAAGGAAATGAGACGGCCCGGCCGGCTGGTAGTGTGGGCGAGCGGTCTAAGGCGCTCGACCCAGGTTCCAGTCTCGAAAGGGGCGTGGGTTCGAATCCCACCACTGCCATTTCTGCTGATCAACTCCAACGCTGCGGCTTTTTAACAGCTTTTTGGGCCCAAAACAGCATGATGTTGAAAACAAAAGTAAAATGGGTTTGCTTCCCAGGGAATTAACTGTGGTGTGGGATACTGCCAAATATTTCAAAATATCTCTGCTGTCATGATCGTGTTCGCCTCCCGCGCGGAAAATCGCAAACAGTCCTGCCGTCCCAGGCCAGTTGTTCTTTTACTGGAACCGAATGGAGACTGTTATTTCATCGCTGTTGTGAAACGAAGTCCTACGGTGACTCTACTCGATGTTATTTGGGTTTCTAGCTAATGGGAAAATCGTTCCAATGAATTTCGATGTCATACCTTATGGAATTTCTCCCATTTCCTTCATTTCCGTCCTGGAAACATCGGAAGGGAAAGGTCATCTAATCGAGACTGTGATTGGTGAAAATCACTTTTTACGGCCAATTCTTATTATGTTCTTTCTTTCTCTCTTTTCAGCATTGTCTGGAAAGTGGTGGTGCACTAAGGCTGCAGTATGCTTGAAAGAGTAGTTTGGAAATGCCCTGTTGTTAGTTGTGAGATTACTTTATGACTCATGCCCTCGGACTGTATCACATTTAGCATTCATGCATCTCTGTGTCTGAAAATGAATGAGGTATGCCAGTTTTGTTTGTGTTCCGTGTTAAATGCTTTCTGCTTTGCGATTCGCTCAATACATTTCGATTTAACAGGGTTTCTGAGGTAACTTCCAGCAGCAAAAATCCTCAGCTGAGGATCTGGGAAAATTTCACAGAGTATGGTCAGTCGGAGCTAAAGTAAGGAAGTCGTTCGTTTCTGCAGTGTTTCACAATACTACCTTTCCCGTGAGCAGTCGAACAGACTAAATGATTGTGCCACAGACTGCGATGGCCAACTCGGCTAAAACGTAATCCTTTAAAGCCGGTGTAAGCAACACGACGTTATTGGGGTACACCGTGGAAAAAGATACTTCGGTGGACCTCGTCCATGCTCACCCCATAGCCAAAATTAAACAAGTCCCGATCCCCAGCATTTGGCCCCAATCCCTCTAAACGCATCCTATCCAGAAACTCACCCGATTACCTTTGCAATTTTTTGAGTGTAATAGCCTGCTCCACTTCCTCTGGTAGATCATTCCAACCATAACCTTCTTTGTGGGAAATGTGCCTCAGGTCCTTTGTCACTTTCAGCGCACTCACCTTAAAGCTATGCTGTCGAGTTTTCAACTCACGCCAACTTGGGTAAAACACGTAAATACTCAGTTTACCACCCTTCCATAAGGTCATGTCGCAGCTTTTTCGGTGCAGGGAAAGTCGTCCCAGCCTATTCCACCTCGCCCTACGGTACAAACATCGACGACATCTTTGACTATATTTTGTCATCAATTTAAAGTGTCTTCTTTTTTACGTTTTCAAGATGTCAATTGCGCTGGACAACAACGAGATATTGGAAACAGAAAGGTGAAACGTAGAACGGATTCAACTTTCAGTGCTGGACGCCACTGAGCCGCCGCACAGGCGGCTGCGGCTTGTTTCTGTAGTGTGGTGGTCATCACGTTCGCCTAACACGCGAAATGTACTCAGTTCGAAACTGGGCAGAAACGGCTTTGTTCTTCTACTGCAGCCATTTTCATGGACGAGAGCTGAGCTTTCTTGCTTGCTTTCCCATCTGCAAACCTGCCGTAGAATTTGCTTGACCAAATCTGCTCTCTTAGTGAAATGTAATGCAATTCCATTTAATTACAGTGCAAAGCGGTGTTCAGTTTTTCTCCAACCTGGTTCTGATCATATGCCATTCTGTTTGAGAGTGTAGTTACCGCCTTCTGATCCTTTCACGAAAAGCAGTACCGCATTTGCATTCCTTGCGCAGGCGGCTCGGTTCAAAGACAGGAATGAAGCAGATGCTTTGGTGTCACAGCGCACCACGAATTCCTGAACTTGTCTGTCTGTCAAATGTACCCCAAGGTCGTCTCAGAAAGACCTCATTTGGAAGCTGTCAATCGTTATTCGACGTGCGAGAATTGGCACCAGATGTCCTGAATCATGTTTTGGAGCAATTCGCACGTTAGTGGCTCATTCAATCAGCAACAGCAATGAAAGAAATTACACTCTCAGAGGAACCTTTCGACTTGCGCATTCATAGCGTCGCTAGTATTAAGGTCCGCCCCGAGATCTAAGTCATGTTGGAACTGAAACGGAGGAATCGACAGAGAGGCTACAGAATGACATCGCATCCATTTGGTTTTCTTTAAATCACTGACGAGCAGGAAAATGTACACGGGCTGGGCGAGTGGGGAAGTGAGGCAGTTGCAGCTCTAGTGAAATTCCTTCTTTGTGATTCACTCAGCAGCCAGCGACGTGAAGGTGACTCAGGCGTGAGAGCTCTTCACATCGAGAACAAAAAGCACTCAAGGGCAGTTAGCACCTCTTCTGGAGTGGGGGGTGCGGTGAGGTAATTACCTTGTGACTTCTGTTACTATATTCAGAAACTGGCTTTTATATTGAGGTGAACAGAAACTGCATTTCTAAAAAGCACCATGGAATTTCGCAAAATTTATTGAGTCGCTTCTCGTCGATTCCCACACAGGTTTCCAACTCAGTTTTTTATCCATGTGGCTCATGTCCAGGAGTGAACATCTCTGCAGCAAATTGCACGGTTAAGGTTTTAGGGTGGAGAACATTCTTTGGGACTCTTATTCTGAAAAAAAAAACAGGCACAGTGACTGAAACTATGCTGCACGGTATGATGTGGAACACGGCCTGCTCAGGTTTGTGCATTTTCCCTGTAGTCCGGTGTGTTTCGTGTTCCGTGTAAACGTGAAAGTCGTCCTGTTTCGAGCAATGTGTGAAATTATTTAGCAAAGCAAGAATGGAAATTCCAGTAATGCCAAGCAGCTCATGGTTATTTGACGAAATCATAAGCGAACCCATATTCTCACGCACTCACAGATACATTTGTACCTGAAAAGAGTCTGAGAAGAGTGACTCAGCTTACCATTGATTTTTGTCTGGATTGATGGGCTATCAATATCTGCTGCGAAATTTTCATTGTAGCGGGTCACATCCCAGCAGCTGTGCGAGTTCGAGAGGAATCATGGAACTCTTTTGATGTGACTTTGCATCTGTGCTTATGCACGAGCACAATTGGAAATACAAGAAAATGAGGCGGCCGGGACGGCTGGTAGTGTGGCCGAGCGGTCTAAGGCGCTGGATCCAGGTTCCAGTCTCGAAAGGGGCGTGGGTTCGAATCCCACCACTGCCATTTCTGCTGATCAACTCCAACGCTGCAGCTTGTTAACATGCTGTTTTGGGCCCACTGTATATTGATGTTGAAAACAAAAGTAAAATGGGTTTGCTTCCCAGGGAATTAACTGTGGTGTGGGATACTGCCAAATATTTCAAAAGTTTTGTTTGTGTTCCGTGTTAAATGCTTTCTGCTTTGCGATTCGCTCAATACATTTCGATTTAACAGGGTTTCTGAGGTAACTTCCAGCAGCAAAAATCCTCAGCTGAGGATCTGGGAAAATTTCACGAAGTACGGTCAGTCGGAGCTAAAGTAAGGAAGTCGTTCGTGTCTGCAGTGTTTCACAATACTACCTTTCCCGTGAGCAGTCGAACAGACTAAATGATTGTGCCACAGACTGCGATGGCAAACTCCGCTAAAAAGTAATCCTTTAAAGCCGGTGGAAGCAACACGACGTTATTGGGGTACACCGTGGAAAAAGATACTTCGGTGGACCTCGTCCATGCTCACCCCATAGCCAAAATTAAACAAGTCCCGTTCCCCAGCATTTGGCCCCAATCCCTCTAAACGCATCTTATCCAGAAACTCACCCGATTACCTTTGCAATTTTCTGAGTGTAATAGCCTGCTCCACTTCCTCTGGTAGATCATTCCAAACACGCACAACCTTCTTTGTGGGAAATGTGCCTCAGGTCCTTTCTCACTTTCAGCCCACTCACCTTAAAGCTATGCTGTCGAGTTTTCAACTCACACCAACTTGGGTAAAACACGTAAATACTCAGTTTACCAGCCTTCCATAAGGTCATGTCGCAGCTGTTACGCTGCAGGGAAAGTCGTCCCAACCTATTCCTCCTCGCCCTACGGTACAAACATCGACGACATCTTTGTCTATATTTTGTCATCAATTTAAAGTGTCCTTTTTTTACGTTTTCAAGATGTCAATTGCGCTGGACAACAACGAGATATTGGAAACAGAAAGGTGAAACGTAGAACGGATTCAACTTCCAGTGCTGGACGCCACGGAGCCGCCGCATAGGCGGCTGCGGCTTGTTTCTGTAGTGTAGTGGTCATCACGTTCGCCTAACACGCGAAAGGTTCCCCAGTTCGAAACTGGGCAGAAACTGCTTTGTTCTTCAACTGCAGCCTTTTTCATGGACAAGAGCTGAGCTTTCTTGCTTAGTTTCGCATCTGCAAACCTGCCTTAGATTTTGCTTGAACAAATCTACTCTCGTAGTGAAATGTAATGCAATTCCATTTAATTACAGTGCAAAGCGTTGTTAAGTTTTTCTCCAACCTGGTTCTAATCATATGCCATTCTGTTTGAGAGTGTAGTTACCGCCTTCTGATCCTTCCACGAAAAGCAGTACCGCATTTGCATTCCTTGCGCAGGCGGATCGGTTCAAAGACAGGAAAGAAGCAGATGCTTTGGTGTCACAGCGCACCACGAATTCCTGAACTTGTCTGTCTGTCAAATGTACCCCAAGGTCGTCTCAGAAAGACCTCATTTGGAAGCTGTCAATCGTTATTCGACGTGCGGGAATTGGCACCAGATGTCCTGAATCATGTTTTGGAGCAATTCGCACGTTAGTGGCTCATTCAATCAGCAACAGCAATGAAAGAAATTCCACTCTCAGAGGAACCTTTCGACTTGCGCATTCATAGCGTCGCTAGTATTAAGGTCCGCCCCGAGATCTAAGTCATGTTGGAACTGAAACGGAGGAATCGACAGAGAGGCGACAGAATGACATCGCATCCATTTGGTTTTCTTTAAATCACTGACGAGCAGGAAAATGTAAACGGGGAGGGCGAGTGGAGAAGTGAGGCAGTTGCAGCTCTAGTGAAATTCCTTCTTTGTGATTCACTCAGCAGCCAGAGACGTGAAGGTGACTCAGGCGTGAGAGTTCTTCACATCGAGAACAAAAAGCACTCAAGGGCAGTTAGCACCTCTTCTGGAGTGGGGTGTGCGGTGAGGTAATTACCTTGTGACTTCTGTGACTATGTTCAGAAACTGGCTTTTATATTGAGGTGAACAGAAACTGCATTTCTAAAAAGCACCATGGAATTTCACAAAATTTATTGAGTCTCTTCTCGTCGATTCCCACACAGGTTTCCAACTCAGTTTTTTATCCATGTGGCTCATGTCCAGGAGTGAACATCTCTGCAGCAAATTGCACGGTTAAGGTAAAAGGCAATGAAAGTGGCATCTCGAACTGTCTCCGAGGTCAGAACATCCTCACAATGTGATCTGTCGTTCTCGGATTGTAATGCTACCTCCGGTTTTAGGGTGGAGAACATTCTTTGGGACTCTTATTCTGAAAAAAAAAACAGACACAGTGACTGAAAATATGCTGCACGGTATGATGTGGAACACGGCCTGCTCAGGTTTGTGCATTTTCCCTGTAGTCCGGTGTGTTTCGTGTTCCGTGTAAACGTGAAAGTCGTCCTGTTTCGAGCAATGTGTGAAATCATTTAGCAAAGCAAGAATGGAAATTCCAGTAATGTCAAGCAGCTCATGGTTATTTGACGAAATCATAAGCGAACCCATATTCTCACGCACTCACAGATACATTTGTACCTGAAAAGAGTCTGAGAAGAGTGACTCAGCTTACCATTGATTTTTGTCTGGATTGATGGGCTATCAATATCTGCTGCGAAATTTTCATTGTAGCGGGTCACATCCCAGCAGCTGTGCGAGTTCGAGAGGAATCATGGAACTCTTTTGATGTGACTTTGCATCTGTGCTTATGCACGAGCACAATTGGAAATACAAGAAAATGAGGCAGCAGGGCCGGCTGGTAGTGTGGCCGAGCGGTCTAAGGCGCTGCATCCAGGTTCCAGTCTCGAAAGGGGCGTGGGTTCGAATCCCACCACTGCCATTTCTGCTGATCAACTCCAACGCTGCAGGTTGTTAACATTCTGTTTTGGGCCCACTGTATATTGATGTTGAAAACAAAAGTAAAATGGGTTTGCTTCCCAGGGAATTAACTGTGGTGTGGGATACTGCCAAATATTTCAAAATGTCTCTGCTGTCATGGTCGTGTTCGCCTCCCGCGCGGAAAATCGCAAACAGTTCTGCTGTCCCAGGCCAGTTGTGCTTTTACTGGAACCGAATGGAGACTGTTATTTCATCGCTGTTGTGAAACGAAGTCCTACGGTGACTCTACTCGATGTTATTTGGGTTTCTAGCTTATGGGAAAATCGTTCCAATGAATTTCGATGTCATACCTTATTGAATTTCTCCCATTTCCTTCATTTCCGTCCTGGAAACATCGGAAGGGAAAGGTAATCTAATCGAGACTGTGATTGGTGAAATTCACTTTTTACGGCCAATTCTTATTATGTTCTTTCTTTCTCTCTTTTCAGCATTGTCTGGAAAGTGGTGGTGCACTAAGGCTGCAGTATGTTTGAAAGAGTAGTTTGGAAATGCCCTGTTGTTAGTTGTGAGATTACTTTATGACTCATGCCCTCGGACTGTATCACATTTAGCACTCATGCATCTCTGTGTCTGAAAATGAATGAGGTATGCCAGTTTTGTTTGTGTTCCGTGTTAAATGCTTTCTGCTTTGCGATTCGCTCAATACATTTCGATTTAACAGGGTTTCTGAGGTAACTTCCAGCAGCAAAAATCCTCAGCTGAGGATCTGGGAAAATTTCACCAAGTACGGTCAGTCGGAGCTAAAGTAAGGAAGTCGTTCGTGTCTGCAGTGTTTCACAATACTACCTTTCCCGTGAGCAGTCGAACAGACTAAATGATTGTGCCACAGACTGCGATGGCAAACTCCGCTAAAAAGTAATCCTTTAAAGCCGGTGGAAGCAACACGACGTTATTGGGGTACACCGTGGAAAAAGATACTTCGGTGGACCTCGTCCATGCTCACCCCATAGCCAAAATTAAACAAGTCCCGTTCCCCAGCATTTGGCCCCAATCCCTCTAAACGCATCTTATCCAGAAACTCACCCGATTACTTTTGCAATTTTATGAGTGTAATAGCCTGCTCCACTTCCTCTGGTAGATCATTCCAAACACGCACAACCTTCTTTGTGGGAAATGTGCCTCAGGTCCTTTCTCACTTTCAGCCCACTCACCTTAAAGCTATGCTGTCGAGTTTTCAACTCACACCAACTTGGGTAAAACACGTAAATACTCAGTTTACCAGCCTTCCATAAGGTCATGTCGCAGCTGTTACGCTGCAGGGAAAGTCGTCCCAACCTATTCCACCTCGCCCTACGGTACAAACATCGACGACATCTTTGTCTATATTTTGTCATCAATTTAAAGTGTCTTTTTTTTACGTTTTCAAGATGTCAATTGCGCTGGACAACAACGAGATATTGGAAACAGAAAGGTGAAACGTAGAACGGATTCAACTTCCAGTGCTGGACGCCACGGAGCCGCCGCACAGGCGGCTGCGGCTTGTTTCTGTAGTGTAGTGGTCATCACTTTCGCCTAACACGCGAACGGTTCCCCAGTTCGAAACTGGGCAGAAACTGCTTTGTTCTTCAACTGCAGCCTTTTTCATGGACAAGAGCTGAGCTTTCTTGCTTGGTTTCGCATCTGCAAACCTGCCTTAGAATTTGCTTGAACAAATCTACTCTCGTAGTGAAATGTAATGCAATTCCATTTAATTACAGTGCAAAGCGTTGTTAAGTTTTTCTCCAACCTGGTTCTAATCATATGCCATTCTGTTTGAGAGTGTAGTTACCGCCTTCTGATCCTTCCACGAAAAGCAGTACCGCATTTGCATTCCTTGCGCAGGCGGCTCGGTTCAAAGACAGGAAAGAAGCAGATGCTTTGGTGTCACAGCGCACCACGAATTCCTGAACTTGTCTGTCTGTCAAATGTACCCCAAGGTCGTCTCAGAAAGACCTCATTTGGAAGCTGTCAATCGTTATTCGACGTGCGGGAATTGGCACCAGATGTCCTGAATCATGTTTTGGAGCAATTCGCACGTTAGTGGCTCATTCAATCAGCAACAGCAATGAAAGAAATTCCACTCTCAGAGGAACCTTTCGACTTGCGCATTCATAGCGTCGCTAGTATTAAGGTCCGCCCCGAGATCTAAGTCATGTTGGAACTGAAACGGAGGAATCGACAGAGAGGCGACAGAATGACATCGCATCCATTTGGTTTTCTTTAAATCACTGACGAGCAGGAAAATGTAAACGGGGAGGGCGAGTGGAGAAGTGAGGCAGTTGCAGCTCTAGTGAAATTCCTTCTTTGTGATTCACTCAGCAGCCAGAGACGTGAAGGTGACTCAGGCGTGAGAGTTCTTCACATCGAGAACAAAAAGCACTCAAGGGCAGTTAGCACCTCTTCTGGAGTGGGGTGTGCGGTGAGGTAATTACCTTGTGACTTCTGTGACTATGTTCAGAAACTGGCTTTTATATTGAGGTGAACAGAAACTGCATTTCTAAAAAGCACCATGGAATTTCACAAAATTTATTGAGTCTCTTCTCGTCGATTCCCACACAGGTTTCCAACTCAGTTTTTTATCCATGTGGCTCATGTCCAGGAGTGAACATCTCTGCAGCAAATTGCACGGTTAAGGTAAAAGGCAATGAAAGTGGCATCTCGAACTGTCTCCGAGGTCAGAACATCCTCACAATGTGATCTGTCGTTCTCGGATTGTAATGCTACCTCCGGTTTTAGGGTGGAGAACATTCTTTGGGACTCTTATTCTGAAAAAAAAAACAGACACAGTGACTGAAAATATGCTGCACGGTATGATGTGGAACACGGCCTGCTCAGGTTTGTGCATTTTCCCTGTAGTCCGGTGTGTTTCGTGTTCCGTGTAAACGTGAAAGTCGTCCTGTTTCGAGCAATGTGTGAAATCATTTAGCAAAGCAAGAATGGAAATTCCAGTAATGTCAAGCAGCTCATGGTTATTTGACGAAATCATAAGCGAACCCATATTCTCACGCACTCACAGATACATTTGTACCTGAAAAGAGTCTGAGAAGAGTGACTCAGCTTACCATTGATTTTTGTCTGGATTGATGGGCTATCAATATCTGCTGCGAAATTTTCATTGTAGCGGGTCACATCCCAGCAGCTGTGCGAGTTCGAGAGGAATCATGGAACTCTTTTGATGTGACTTTGCATCTGTGCTTATGCACGAGCACAATTGGAAATACAAGAAAATGAGGCAGCAGGGCCGGCTGGTAGTGTGGCCGAGCGGTCTAAGGCGCTGCATCCAGGTTCCAGTCTCGAAAGGGGCGTGGGTTCGAATCCCACCACTGCCATTTCTGCTGATCAACTCCAACGCTGCAGGTTGTTAACATTCTGTTTTGGGCCCACTGTATATTGATGTTGAAAACAAAAGTAAAATGGGTTTGCTTCCCAGGGAATTAACTGTGGTGTGGGATACTGCCAAATATTTCAAAATGTCTCTGCTGTCATGGTCGTGTTCGCCTCCCGCGCGGAAAATCGCAAACAGTTCTGCTGTCCCAGGCCAGTTGTGCTTTTACTGGAACCGAATGGAGACTGTTATTTCATCGCTGTTGTGAAACGAAGTCCTACGGTGACTCTACTCGATGTTATTTGGGTTTCTAGCTTATGGGAAAATCGTTCCAATGAATTTCGATGTCATACCTTATTGAATTTCTCCCATTTCCTTCATTTCCGTCCTGGAAACATCGGAAGGGAAAGGTAATCTAATCGAGACTGTGATTGGTGAAATTCACTTTTTACGGCCAATTCTTATTATGTTCTTTCTTTCTCTCTTTTCAGCATTGTCTGGAAAGTGGTGGTGCACTAAGGCTGCAGTATGTTTGAAAGAGTAGTTTGGAAATGCCCTGTTGTTAGTTGTGAGATTACTTTATGACTCATGCCCTCGGACTGTATCACATTTAGCACTCATGCATCTCTGTGTCTGAAAATGAATGAGGTATGCCAGTTTTGTTTGTGTTCCGTGTTAAATGCTTTCTGCTTTGCGATTCGCTCAATACATTTCGATTTAACAGGGTTTCTGAGGTAACTTCCAGCAGCAAAAATCCTCAGCTGAGGATCTGGGAAAATTTCACCAAGTACGGTCAGTCGGAGCTAAAGTAAGGAAGTCGTTCGTGTCTGCAGTGTTTCACAATACTACCTTTCCCGTGAGCAGTCGAACAGACTAAATGATTGTGCCACAGACTGCGATGGCAAACTCCGCTAAAAAGTAATCCTTTAAAGCCGGTGGAAGCAACACGACGTTATTGGGGTACACCGTGGAAAAAGATACTTCGGTGGACCTCGTCCATGCTCACCCCATAGCCAAAATTAAACAAGTCCCGTTCCCCAGCATTTGGCCCCAATCCCTCTAAACGCATCTTATCCAGAAACTCACCCGATTACTTTTGCAATTTTATGAGTGTAATAGCCTGCTCCACTTCCTCTGGTAGATCATTCCAAACACGCACAACCTTCTTTGTGGGAAATGTGCCTCAGGTCCTTTCTCACTTTCAGCCCACTCACCTTAAAGCTATGCTGTCGAGTTTTCAACTCACACCAACTTGGGTAAAACACGTAAATACTCAGTTTACCAGCCTTCCATAAGGTCATGTCGCAGCTGTTACGCTGCAGGGAAAGTCGTCCCAACCTATTCCACCTCGCCCTACGGTACAAACATCGACGACATCTTTGTCTATATTTTGTCATCAATTTAAAGTGTCTTTTTTTTACGTTTTCAAGATGTCAATTGCGCTGGACAACAACGAGATATTGGAAACAGAAAGGTGAAACGTAGAACGGATTCAACTTCCAGTGCTGGACGCCACGGAGCCGCCGCACAGGCGGCTGCGGCTTGTTTCTGTAGTGTAGTGGTCATCACTTTCGCCTAACACGCGAACGGTTCCCCAGTTCGAAACTGGGCAGAAACTGCTTTGTTCTTCAACTGCAGCCTTTTTCATGGACAAGAGCTGAGCTTTCTTGCTTGGTTTCGCATCTGCAAACCTGCCTTAGAATTTGCTTGAACAAATCTACTCTCGTAGTGAAATGTAATGCAATTCCATTTAATTACAGTGCAAAGCGTTGTTAAGTTTTTCTCCAACCTGGTTCTAATCATATGCCATTCTGTTTGAGAGTGTAGTTACCGCCTTCTGATCCTTCCACGAAAAGCAGTACCGCATTTGCATTCCTTGCGCAGGCGGCTCGGTTCAAAGACAGGAAAGAAGCAGATGCTTTGGTGTCACAGCGCACCACGAATTCCTGAACTTGTCTGTCTGTCAAATGTACCCCAAGGTCGTCTCAGAAAGACCTCATTTGGAAGCTGTCAATCGTTATTCGACGTGCGGGAATTGGCACCAGATGTCCTGAATCATGTTTTGGAGCAATTCGCACGTTAGTGGCTCATTCAATCAGCAACAGCAATGAAAGAAATTCCACTCTCAGAGGAACCTTTCGACTTGCGCATTCATAGCGTCGCTAGTATTAAGGTCCGCCCCGAGATCTAAGTCATGTTGGAACTGAAACGGAGGAATCGACAGAGAGGCGACAGAATGACATCGCATCCATTTAGTTTTCTTTAAATCACTGACGAGCAGGAAAATGTAAACGGGGAGGGCGAGTGGAGAAGTGAGGCAGTTGCAGCTCTAGTGAAATTCCTTCTTTGTGATTCACTCAGCAGCCAGAGACGTGAAGGTGACTCAGGCGTGAGAGTTCTTCACATCGAGAACAAAAAGCACTCAAGGGCAGTTAGCACCTCTTCTGGAGTGGGGTGTGCGGTGAGGTAATTACCTTGTGACTTCTGTTACTATGTTCAGAAACTGGCTTTTATATTGAGGTGAACAGAAACTGCATTTCTAAAAAGCACCATGGAATTTCACAAAATTTATTGAGTCTCTTCTCGTCGATTCCCACACAGGTTTCCAACTCAGTTTTTTATCCATGTGGCTCATGTCCAGGAGTGAACATCTCTGCAGCAAATTGCACGGTTAAGGTAAAAGGCAATGAAAGTGGCATCTCGAACTGTCTCCGAGGTCAGAACATCCTCACAATGTGATCTGTCGTTCTCGGATTGTAATGCTACCTCCGGTTTTAGGGTGGAGAACATTCTTTGGGACTCTTATTCTGAAAAAAAAACAGACACAGTGACTGAAACTATGCTGCACGGTATGATGTGGAACACGGCCTGCTCAGGTTTGTGCATTTTCCCTGTAGTCCGGTGTGTTTCGTGTTCCGTGTAAACGTGAAAGTCGTCCTGTTTCGAGCAATGTGTGAAATTATTTAGCAAAGCAAGAATGGAAATTCCAGTAATGTCAAGCAGCTCATGGTTATTTGACGAAATCATAAGCGAACCCATATTCTCACGCACTCACAGATACATTTGTACCTGAAAAGAGTCTGAGAAGAGTGACTCAGCTTACCATTGATTTTTGTCTGGATTGATGGGCTATCAATATTTGCTGCGAAATTTTCATTGTAGCGGGTCACATCCCAGCAGCTGTGCGAGTTCGAGAGGAATCATGGAACTCTTTTGATGTGACTTTGCATCTGTGCTCATGCACGAGCACAATTGGAAATACAAGAAAATGAGGCGGCCGGGCCGGCTGGTAGTGTGGCCGAGCGGTCTAAGGCGCTGGATCCAGGTTCCAGTCTCGAAAGGGGCGTGGGTTCGAATCCCACCACTGCCATTTCTGTTAATCAACTCCAACGCTGCAGCTTGTTAACATGCTGTTTTGGGCCCACTGTATATTGATGTTGAAAACAAAAGTAAAATGGGTTTGCTTCCCAGGGAATTAACTGTGGTGTGGGATACTGCCAAATATTTCAAAATGTCTCTGCTGTCATGGTCGTGTTCGCCTCCCGCGCGGAAAATCGCAAACAGTTCTGCTGTCCCAGGCCAGTTGTGCTTTTACTGGAACCGAATGGAGACTGTTATTTCATCGCTGTTGTGAAACGAAGTCCTACGGTGACTCTACTCGATGTTATTTGGGTTTCTAGCTTATGGGAAAATCGTTCCAATGAATTTCGATGTCATACCTTATTGAATTTCTCCCATTTCCTTCATTTCCGTCCTGGAAACATCGGAAGGGAAAGGTAATCTAATCGAGACTGTGATTGGTGAAATTCACTTTTTACGGCCAATTCTTATTATGTTCTTTCTTTCTCTCTTTTCAGCATTGTCTGGAAAGTGGTGGTGCACTAAGGCTGCAGTATGTTTGAAAGAGTAGTTTGGAAATGCCCTGTTGTTAGTTGTGAGATTACTTTATGACTCATGCCCTCGGACTGTATCACATTTAGCACTCATGCATCTCTGTGTCTGAAAATGAATGAGGTATGCCAGTTTTGTTTGTGTTCCGTGTTAAATGCTTTCTGCTTTGCGATTCGCTCAATACATTTCGATTTAACAGGGTTTCTGAGGTAACTTCCAGCAGCAAAAATCCTCAGCTGAGGATCTGGGAAAATTTCACCAAGTACGGTCAGTCGGAGCTAAAGTAAGGAAGTCGTTCGTGTCTGCAGTGTTTCACAATACTACCTTTCCCGTGAGCAGTCGAACAGACTAAATGATTGTGCCACAGACTGCGATGGCAAACTCCGCTAAAAAGTAATCCTTTAAAGCCGGTGGAAGCAACACGACGTTATTGGGGTACACCGTGGAAAAAGATACTTCGGTGGACCTCGTCCATGCTCACCCCATAGCCAAAATTAAACAAGTCCCGTTCCCCAGCATTTGGCCCCAATCCCTCTAAACGCATCTTATCCAGAAACTCACCCGATTACTTTTGCAATTTTATGAGTGTAATAGCCTGCTCCACTTCCTCTGGTAGATCATTCCAAACACGCACAACCTTCTTTGTGGGAAATGTGCCTCAGGTCCTTTCTCACTTTCAGCCCACTCACCTTAAAGCTATGCTGTCGAGTTTTCAACTCACACCAACTTGGGTAAAACACGTAAATACTCAGTTTACCAGCCTTCCATAAGGTCATGTCGCAGCTGTTACGCTGCAGGGAAAGTCGTCCCAACCTATTCCACCTCGCCCTACGGTACAAACATCGACGACATCTTTGTCTATATTTTGTCATCAATTTAAAGTGTCTTTTTTTTACGTTTTCAAGATGTCAATTGCGCTGGACAACAACGAGATATTGGAAACAGAAAGGTGAAACGTAGAACGGATTCAACTTCCAGTGCTGGACGCCACGGAGCCGCCGCACAGGCGGCTGCGGCTTGTTTCTGTAGTGTAGTGGTCATCACTTTCGCCTAACACGCGAACGGTTCCCCAGTTCGAAACTGGGCAGAAACTGCTTTGTTCTTCAACTGCAGCCTTTTTCATGGACAAGAGCTGAGCTTTCTTGCTTGGTTTCGCATCTGCAAACCTGCCTTAGAATTTGCTTGAACAAATCTACTCTCGTAGTGAAATGTAATGCAATTCCATTTAATTACAGTGCAAAGCGTTGTTAAGTTTTTCTCCAACCTGGTTCTAATCATATGCCATTCTGTTTGAGAGTGTAGTTACCGCCTTCTGATCCTTCCACGAAAAGCAGTACCGCATTTGCATTCCTTGCGCAGGCGGCTCGGTTCAAAGACAGGAAAGAAGCAGATGCTTTGGTGTCACAGCGCACCACGAATTCCTGAACTTGTCTGTCTGTCAAATGTACCCCAAGGTCGTCTCAGAAAGACCTCATTTGGAAGCTGTCAATCGTTATTCGACGTGCGGGAATTGGCACCAGATGTCCTGAATCATGTTTTGGAGCAATTCGCACGTTAGTGGCTCATTCAATCAGCAACAGCAATGAAAGAAATTCCACTCTCAGAGGAACCTTTCGACTTGCGCATTCATAGCGTCGCTAGTATTAAGGTCCGCCCCGAGATCTAAGTCATGTTGGAACTGAAACGGAGGAATCGACAGAGAGGCGACAGAATGACATCGCATCCATTTAGTTTTCTTTAAATCACTGACGAGCAGGAAAATGTAAACGGGGAGGGCGAGTGGAGAAGTGAGGCAGTTGCAGCTCTAGTGAAATTCCTTCTTTGTGATTCACTCAGCAGCCAGAGACGTGAAGGTGACTCAGGCGTGAGAGTTCTTCACATCGAGAACAAAAAGCACTCAAGGGCAGTTAGCACCTCTTCTGGAGTGGGGTGTGCGGTGAGGTAATTACCTTGTGACTTCTGTTACTATGTTCAGAAACTGGCTTTTATATTGAGGTGAACAGAAACTGCATTTCTAAAAAGCACCATGGAATTTCACAAAATTTATTGAGTCTCTTCTCGTCGATTCCCACACAGGTTTCCAACTCAGTTTTTTATCCATGTGGCTCATGTCCAGGAGTGAACATCTCTGCAGCAAATTGCACGGTTAAGGTAAAAGGCAATGAAAGTGGCATCTCGAACTGTCTCCGAGGTCAGAACATCCTCACAATGTGATCTGTCGTTCTCGGATTGTAATGCTACCTCCGGTTTTAGGGTGGAGAACATTCTTTGGGACTCTTATTCTGAAAAAAAAACAGACACAGTGACTGAAACTATGCTGCACGGTATGATGTGGAACACGGCCTGCTCAGGTTTGTGCATTTTCCCTGTAGTCCGGTGTGTTTCGTGTTCCGTGTAAACGTGAAAGTCGTCCTGTTTCGAGCAATGTGTGAAATTATTTAGCAAAGCAAGAATGGAAATTCCAGTAATGTCAAGCAGCTCATGGTTATTTGACGAAATCATAAGCGAACCCATATTCTCACGCACTCACAGATACATTTGTACCTGAAAAGAGTCTGAGAAGAGTGACTCAGCTTACCATTGATTTTTGTCTGGATTGATGGGCTATCAATATTTGCTGCGAAATTTTCATTGTAGCGGGTCACATCCCAGCAGCTGTGCGAGTTCGAGAGGAATCATGGAACTCTTTTGATGTGACTTTGCATCTGTGCTCATGCACGAGCACAATTGGAAATACAAGAAAATGAGGCGGCCGGGCCGGCTGGTAGTGTGGCCGAGCGGTCTAAGGCGCTGGATCCAGGTTCCAGTCTCGAAAGGGGCGTGGGTTCGAATCCCACCACTGCCATTTCTGTTAATCAACTCCAACGCTGCAGCTTGTTAACATGCTGTTTTGGGCCCACTGTATATTGATGTTGAAAACAAAAGTAAAATGGGTTTGCTTCCCAGGGAATTAACTGTGGTGTGGGATACTGCCAAATATTTCAAAATGTCTCTGCTGTCATGGTCGTGTTCGCCTCCCGCGCGGAAAATCGCAAACAGTTCTGCTGTCCCAGGCCAGTTGTGCTTTTACTGGAACCGAATGGAGACTGTTATTTCATCGCTGTTGTGAAACGAAGTCCTACGGTGACTCTACTCGATGTTATTTGGGTTTCTAGCTTATGGGAAAATCGTTCCAATGAATTTCGATGTCATACCTTATTGAATTTCTCCCATTTCCTTCATTTCCGTCCTGGAAACATCGGAAGGGAAAGGTAATCTAATCGAGACTGTGATTGGTGAAATTCACTTTTTACGGCCAATTCTTATTATGTTCTTTCTTTCTCTCTTTTCAGCATTGTCTGGAAAGTGGTGGTGCACTAAGGCTGCAGTATGTTTGAAAGAGTAGTTTGGAAATGCCCTGTTGTTAGTTGTGAGATTACTTTATGACTCATGCCCTCGGACTGTATCACATTTAGCACTCATGCATCTCTGTGTCTGAAAATGAATGAGGTATGCCAGTTTTGTTTGTGTTCCGTGTTAAATGCTTTCTGCTTTGCGATTCGCTCAATACATTTCGATTTAACAGGGTTTCTGAGGTAACTTCCAGCAGCAAAAATCCTCAGCTGAGGATCTGGGAAAATTTCACCAAGTACGGTCAGTCGGAGCTAAAGTAAGGAAGTCGTTCGTGTCTGCAGTGTTTCACAATACTACCTTTCCCGTGAGCAGTCGAACAGACTAAATGATTGTGCCACAGACTGCGATGGCAAACTCCGCTAAAAAGTAATCCTTTAAAGCCGGTGGAAGCAACACGACGTTATTGGGGTACACCGTGGAAAAAGATACTTCGGTGGACCTCGTCCATGCTCACCCCATAGCCAAAATTAAACAAGTCCCGTTCCCCAGCATTTGGCCCCAATCCCTCTAAACGCATCTTATCCAGAAACTCACCCGATTACTTTTGCAATTTTATGAGTGTAATAGCCTGCTCCACTTCCTCTGGTAGATCATTCCAAACACGCACAACCTTCTTTGTGGGAAATGTGCCTCAGGTCCTTTCTCACTTTCAGCCCACTCACCTTAAAGCTATGCTGTCGAGTTTTCAACTCACACCAACTTGGGTAAAACACGTAAATACTCAGTTTACCAGCCTTCCATAAGGTCATGTCGCAGCTGTTACGCTGCAGGGAAAGTCGTCCCAACCTATTCCACCTCGCCCTACGGTACAAACATCGACGACATCTTTGTCTATATTTTGTCATCAATTTAAAGTGTCTTTTTTTTACGTTTTCAAGATGTCAATTGCGCTGGACAACAACGAGATATTGGAAACAGAAAGGTGAAACGTAGAACGGATTCAACTTCCAGTGCTGGACGCCACGGAGCCGCCGCACAGGCGGCTGCGGCTTGTTTCTGTAGTGTAGTGGTCATCACTTTCGCCTAACACGCGAACGGTTCCCCAGTTCGAAACTGGGCAGAAACTGCTTTGTTCTTCAACTGCAGCCTTTTTCATGGACAAGAGCTGAGCTTTCTTGCTTGGTTTCGCATCTGCAAACCTGCCTTAGAATTTGCTTGAACAAATCTACTCTCGTAGTGAAATGTAATGCAATTCCATTTAATTACAGTGCAAAGCGTTGTTAAGTTTTTCTCCAACCTGGTTCTAATCATATGCCATTCTGTTTGAGAGTGTAGTTACCGCCTTCTGATCCTTCCACGAAAAGCAGTACCGCATTTGCATTCCTTGCGCAGGCGGCTCGGTTCAAAGACAGGAAAGAAGCAGATGCTTTGGTGTCACAGCGCACCACGAATTCCTGAACTTGTCTGTCTGTCAAATGTACCCCAAGGTCGTCTCAGAAAGACCTCATTTGGAAGCTGTCAATCGTTATTCGACGTGCGGGAATTGGCACCAGATGTCCTGAATCATGTTTTGGAGCAATTCGCACGTTAGTGGCTCATTCAATCAGCAACAGCAATGAAAGAAATTCCACTCTCAGAGGAACCTTTCGACTTGCGCATTCATAGCGTCGCTAGTATTAAGGTCCGCCCCGAGATCTAAGTCATGTTGGAACTGAAACGGAGGAATCGACAGAGAGGCGACAGAATGACATCGCATCCATTTAGTTTTCTTTAAATCACTGACGAGCAGGAAAATGTAAACGGGGAGGGCGAGTGGAGAAGTGAGGCAGTTGCAGCTCTAGTGAAATTCCTTCTTTGTGATTCACTCAGCAGCCAGAGACGTGAAGGTGACTCAGGCGTGAGAGTTCTTCACATCGAGAACAAAAAGCACTCAAGGGCAGTTAGCACCTCTTCTGGAGTGGGGTGTGCGGTGAGGTAATTACCTTGTGACTTCTGTTACTATGTTCAGAAACTGGCTTTTATATTGAGGTGAACAGAAACTGCATTTCTAAAAAGCACCATGGAATTTCACAAAATTTATTGAGTCTCTTCTCGTCGATTCCCACACAGGTTTCCAACTCAGTTTTTTATCCATGTGGCTCATGTCCAGGAGTGAACATCTCTGCAGCAAATTGCACGGTTAAGGTAAAAGGCAATGAAAGTGGCATCTCGAACTGTCTCCGAGGTCAGAACATCCTCACAATGTGATCTGTCGTTCTCGGATTGTAATGCTACCTCCGGTTTTAGGGTGGAGAACATTCTTTGGGACTCTTATTCTGAAAAAAAAAACAGACACAGTGACTGAAACTATGCTGCACGGTATGATGTGGAACACGGCCTGCTCAGGTTTGTGCATTTTCCCTGTAGTCCGGTGTGTTTCGTGTTCCGTGTAAACGTGAAAGTCGTCCTGTTTCGAGCAATGTGTGAAATTATTTAGCAAAGCAAGAATGGAAATTCCAGTAATGTCAAGCAGCTCATGGTTATTTGACGAAATCATAAGCGAACCCATATTCTCACGCACTCACAGATACATTTGTACCTGAAAAGAGTCTGAGAAGAGTGACTCAGCTTACCATTGATTTTTGTCTGGATTGATGGGCTATCAATATTTGCTGCGAAATTTTCATTGTAGCGGGTCACATCCCAGCAGCTGTGCGAGTTCGAGAGGAATCATGGAACTCTTTTGATGTGACTTTGCATCTGTGCTCATGCACGAGCACAATTGGAAATACAAGAAAATGAGGCGGCCGGGCCGGCTGGTAGTGTGGCCGAGCGGTCTAAGGCGCTGGATCCAGGTTCCAGTCTCGAAAGGGGCGTGGGTTCGAATCCCACCACTGCCATTTCTGTTAATCAACTCCAACGCTGCAGCTTGTTAACATGCTGTTTTGGGCCCACTGTATATTGATGTTGAAAACAAAAGTAAAATGGGTTTGCTTCCCAGGGAATTAACTGTGGTGTGGGATACCGCCAAATATTTCAAAATGTCTCTGCTGTCATGATCGTGTTCGCCTCCCGCGCGGAAAATCGCAAACAGTTCTGCCGTCCCAGGCCAGTTGTGCTTTTACTGGAACCGAATGCAGACTGTTATTTCATCGCTGTTGTGAAACGAAGTCCTACGGTGACTCTACTCGATGTTATTTGGGTTTCTAGCTTATGGGAAAATCGTTCCAATGAATTTCGATGTCATACCTTATTGAATTTCTCCCATTTCCTTCATTTCCGTCCTGGAAACATCGGAAGGGAAAGGTAATCTAATCGAGACTGTGATTGGTGAAATTCACTTTTTACGGCCAATTCTTATTATGTTCTTTCTTTCTCTCTTTTCAGCACTGTCTGGAAAGTGGTGGTGCACTAAGGCTGCAGTATGTTTGAAAGAGTAGTTTGGAAATGCCCTGTTGTTAGTTGTGAGATTACTTTATGACTCATGCCCTCGGACTGTATCACATTTAGCACTCATGCATCTCTGTGTCTGAAAATGAATGAGGTATGCCAGTTTTGTTTGTGTTCCGTGTTAAATGCTTTCTGCTTTGCGATTCGCTCAATACATTTCGATTTAACAGGGTTTCTGAGGTAACTTCCAGCAGCAAAAATCCTCAGCTGAGGATCTGGGAAAATTTCACCAAGTACGGTCAGTCGGAGCTAAAGTAAGGAAGTCGTTCGTGTCTGCAGTGTTTCACAATACTACCTTTCCCGTGAGCAGTCGAACAGACTAAATGATTGTGCCACAGACTGCGATGGCAAACTCCGCTAAAAAGTAATCCTTTAAAGCCGGTGGAAGCAACACGACGTTATTGGGGTACACCGTGGAAAAAGATACTTCGGTGGACCTCGTCCATGCTCACCCCATAGCCAAAATTAAACAAGTCCCGTTCCCCAGCATTTGGCCCCAATCCCTCTAAACGCATCTTATCCAGAAACTCACCCGATTACTTTTGCAATTTTATGAGTGTAATAGCCTGCTCCACTTCCTCTGGTAGATCATTCCAAACACGCACAACCTTCTTTGTGGGAAATGTGCCTCAGGTCCTTTCTCACTTTCAGCCCACTCACCTTAAAGCTATGCTGTCGAGTTTTCAACTCACACCAACTTGGGTAAAACACGTAAATACTCAGTTTACCAGCCTTCCATAAGGTCATGTCGCAGCTGTTACGCTGCAGGGAAAGTCGTCCCAACCTATTCCACCTCGCCCTACGGTACAAACATCGACGACATCTTTGTCTATATTTTGTCATCAATTTAAAGTGTCTTTTTTTTACGTTTTCAAGATGTCAATTGCGCTGGACAACAACGAGATATTGGAAACAGAAAGGTGAAACGTAGAACGGATTCAACTTCCAGTGCTGGACGCCACGGAGCCGCCGCACAGGCGGCTGCGGCTTGTTTCTGTAGTGTAGTGGTCATCACTTTCGCCTAACACGCGAACGGTTCCCCAGTTCGAAACTGGGCAGAAACTGCTTTGTTCTTCAACTGCAGCCTTTTTCATGGACAAGAGCTGAGCTTTCTTGCTTGGTTTCGCATCTGCAAACCTGCCTTAGAATTTGCTTGAACAAATCTACTCTCGTAGTGAAATGTAATGCAATTCCATTTAATTACAGTGCAAAGCGTTGTTAAGTTTTTCTCCAACCTGGTTCTAATCATATGCCATTCTGTTTGAGAGTGTAGTTACCGCCTTCTGATCCTTCCACGAAAAGCAGTACCGCATTTGCATTCCTTGCGCAGGCGGCTCGGTTCAAAGACAGGAAAGAAGCAGATGCTTTGGTGTCACAGCGCACCACGAATTCCTGAACTTGTCTGTCTGTCAAATGTACCCCAAGGTCGTCTCAGAAAGACCTCATTTGGAAGCTGTCAATCGTTATTCGACGTGCGGGAATTGGCACCAGATGTCCTGAATCATGTTTTGGAGCAATTCGCACGTTAGTGGCTCATTCAATCAGCAACAGCAATGAAAGAAATTCCACTCTCAGAGGAACCTTTCGACTTGCGCATTCATAGCGTCGCTAGTATTAAGGTCCGCCCCGAGATCTAAGTCATGTTGGAACTGAAACGGAGGAATCGACAGAGAGGCGACAGAATGACATCGCATCCATTTAGTTTTCTTTAAATCACTGACGAGCAGGAAAATGTAAACGGGGAGGGCGAGTGGAGAAGTGAGGCAGTTGCAGCTCTAGTGAAATTCCTTCTTTGTGATTCACTCAGCAGCCAGAGACGTGAAGGTGACTCAGGCGTGAGAGTTCTTCACATCGAGAACAAAAAGCACTCAAGGGCAGTTAGCACCTCTTCTGGAGTGGGGTGTGCGGTGAGGTAATTACCTTGTGACTTCTGTTACTATGTTCAGAAACTGGCTTTTATATTGAGGTGAACAGAAACTGCATTTCTAAAAAGCACCATGGAATTTCACAAAATTTATTGAGTCTCTTCTCGTCGATTCCCACACAGGTTTCCAACTCAGTTTTTTATCCATGTGGCTCATGTCCAGGAGTGAACATCTCTGCAGCAAATTGCACGGTTAAAGTAAAAGGCAATGAAAGTGGCATCTCGAACTGTCTCCGAGGTCAGAACATCCTCACAATGTGATCTGTCGTTCTCGGATTGTAATGCTACCTCCGGTTTTAGGGTGGAGAACATTCTTTGGGACTCTTATTCTGAAAAAAAAAACAGACACAGTGACTGAAACTATGCTGCACGGTATGATGTGGAACACGGCCTGCTCAGGTTTGTGCATTTTCCCTGTAGTCCGGTGTGTTTCGTGTTCCGTGTAAACGTGAAAGTCGTCCTGTTTCGAGCAATGTGTGAAATTATTTAGCAAAGCAAGAATGGAAATTCCAGTAATGTCAAGCAGCTCATGGTTATTTGACGAAATCATAAGCGAACCCATATTCTCACGCACTCACAGATACATTTGTACCTGAAAAGAGTCTGAGAAGAGTGACTCAGCTTACCATTGATTTTTGTCTGGATTGATGGGCTATCAATATTTGCTGCGAAATTTTCATTGTAGCGGGTCACATCCCAGCAGCTGTGCGAGTTCGAGAGGAATCATGGAACTCTTTTGATGTGACTTTGCATCTGTGCTCATGCACGAGCACAATTGGAAATACAAGAAAATGAGGCGGCCGGGCCGGCTGGTAGTGTGGCCGAGCGGTCTAAGGCGCTGGATCCAGGTTCCAGTCTCGAAAGGGGCGTGGGTTCGAATCCCACCACTGCCATTTCTGTTAATCAACTCCAACGCTGCAGCTTGTTAACATGCTGTTTTGGGCCCACTGTATATTGATGTTGAAAACAAAAGTAAAATGGGTTTGCTTCCCAGGGAATTAACTGTGGTGTGGGATACCGCCAAATATTTCAAAATGTCTCTGCTGTCATGATCGTGTTCGCCTCCCGCGCGGAAAATCGCAAACAGTTCTGCCGTCCCAGGCCAGTTGTGCTTTTACTGGAACCGAATGCAGACTGTTATTTCATCGCTGTTGTGAAACGAAGTCCTACGGTGACTCTACTCGATGTTATTTGGGTTTCTAGCTTATGGGAAAATCGTTCCAATGAATTTCGATGTCATACCTTATTGAATTTCTCCCATTTCCTTCATTTCCGTCCTGGAAACATCGGAAGGGAAAGGTAATCTAATCGAGACTGTGATTGGTGAAATTCACTTTTTACGGCCAATTCTTATTATGTTCTTTCTTTCTCTCTTTTCAGCATTGTCTGGAAAGTGGTGGTGCACTAAGGCTGCAGTATGTTTGAAAGAGTAGTTTGGAAATGCCCTGTTGTTAGTTGTGAGATTACTTTATGACTCATGCCCTCGGACTGTATCACATTTAGCACTCATGCATCTCTGTGTCTGAAAATGAATGAGGTATGCCAGTTTTGTTTGTGTTCCGTGTTAAATGCTTTCTGCTTTGCGATTCGCTCAATACATTTCGATTTAACAGGGTTTCTGAGGTAACTTCCAGCAGCAAAAATCCTCAGCTGAGGATCTGGGAAAATTTCACCAAGTACGGTCAGTCGGAGCTAAAGTAAGGAAGTCGTTCGTGTCTGCAGTGTTTCACAATACTACCTTTCCCGTGAGCAGTCGAACAGACTAAATGATTGTGCCACAGACTGCGATGGCAAGCTCCGCTAAAAAGTAATCCTTTAAAGCCGGTGGAAGCAACACGACGTTATTGGGGTACACCGTGGAAAAAGATACTTCGGTGGACCTCGTCCATGCTCACCCCATAGCCAAAATTAAACAAGTCCCGTTCCCCAGCATTTGGCCCCAATCCCTCTAAACGCATCTTATCCAGAAACTCACCCGATTACTTTTGCAATTTTATGAGTGTAATAGCCTGCTCCACTTCCTCTGGTAGATCATTCCAAACACGCACAACCTTCTTTGTGGGAAATGTGCCTCAGGTCCTTTCTCACTTTCAGCCCACTCACCTTAAAGCTATGCTGTCGAGTTTTCAACTCACACCAACTTGGGTAAAACACGTAAATACTCAGTTTACCAGCCTTCCATAAGGTCATGTCGCAGCTGTTACGCTGCAGGGAAAGTCGTCCCAACCTATTCCACCTCGCCCTACGGTACAAACATCGACGACATCTTTGTCTATATTTTGTCATCAATTTAAAGTGTCTTTTTTTTACGTTTTCAAGATGTCAATTGCGCTGGACAACAACGAGATATTGGAAACAGAAAGGTGAAACGTAGAACGGATTCAACTTCCAGTGCTGGACGCCACGGAGCCGCCGCACAGGCGGCTGCGGCTTGTTTCTGTAGTGTAGTGGTCATCACTTTCGCCTAACACGCGAACGGTTCCCCAGTTCGAAACTGGGCAGAAACTGCTTTGTTCTTCAACTGCAGCCTTTTTCATGGACAAGAGCTGAGCTTTCTTGCTTGGTTTCGCATCTGCAAACCTGCCTTAGAATTTGCTTGAACAAATCTACTCTCGTAGTGAAATGTAATGCAATTCCATTTAATTACAGTGCAAAGCGTTGTTAAGTTTTTCTCCAACCTGGTTCTAATCATATGCCATTCTGTTTGAGAGTGTAGTTACCGCCTTCTGATCCTTCCACGAAAAGCAGTACCGCATTTGCATTCCTTGCGCAGGCGGCTCGGTTCAAAGACAGGAAAGAAGCAGATGCTTTGGTGTCACAGCGCACCACGAATTCCTGAACTTGTCTGTCTGTCAAATGTACCCCAAGGTCGTCTCAGAAAGACCTCATTTGGAAGCTGTCAATCGTTATTCGACGTGCGGGAATTGGCACCAGATGTCCTGAATCATGTTTTGGAGCAATTCGCACGTTAGTGGCTCATTCAATCAGCAACAGCAATGAAAGAAATTCCACTCTCAGAGGAACCTTTCGACTTGCGCATTCATAGCGTCGCTAGTATTAAGGTCCGCCCCGAGATCTAAGTCATGTTGGAACTGAAACGGAGGAATCGACAGAGAGGCGACAGAATGACATCGCATCCATTTAGTTTTCTTTAAATCACTGACGAGCAGGAAAATGTAAACGGGGAGGGCGAGTGGAGAAGTGAGGCAGTTGCAGCTCTAGTGAAATTCCTTCTTTGTGATTCACTCAGCAGCCAGAGACGTGAAGGTGACTCAGGCGTGAGAGTTCTTCACATCGAGAACAAAAAGCACTCAAGGGCAGTTAGCACCTCTTCTGGAGTGGGGTGTGCGGTGAGGTAATTACCTTGTGACTTCTGTTACTATGTTCAGAAACTGGCTTTTATATTGAGGTGAACAGAAACTGCATTTCTAAAAAGCACCATGGAATTTCACAAAATTTATTGAGTCTCTTCTCGTCGATTCCCACACAGGTTTCCAACTCAGTTTTTTATCCATGTGGCTCATGTCCAGGAGTGAACATCTCTGCAGCAAATTGCACGGTTAAGGTAAAAGGCAATGAAAGTGGCATCTCGAACTGTCTCCGAGGTCAGAACATCCTCACAATGTGATCTGTCGTTCTCGGATTGTAATGCTACCTCCGGTTTTAGGGTGGAGAACATTCTTTGGGACTCTTATTCTGAAAAAAAAAACAGACACAGTGACTGAAACTATGCTGCACGGTATGATGTGGAACACGGCCTGCTCAGGTTTGTGCATTTTCCCTGTAGTCCGGTGTGTTTCGTGTTCCGTGTAAACGTGAAAGTCGTCCTGTTTCGAGCAATGTGTGAAATTATTTAGCAAAGCAAGAATGGAAATTCCAGTAATGTCAAGCAGCTCATGGTTATTTGACGAAATCATAAGCGAACCCATATTCTCACGCACTCACAGATACATTTGTACCTGAAAAGAGTCTGAGAAGAGTGACTCAGCTTACCATTGATTTTTGTCTGGATTGATGGGCTATCAATATTTGCTGCGAAATTTTCATTGTAGCGGGTCACATCCCAGCAGCTGTGCGAGTTCGAGAGGAATCATGGAACTCTTTTGATGTGACTTTGCATCTGTGCTCATGCACGAGCACAATTGGAAATACAAGAAAATGAGGCGGCCGGGCCGGCTGGTAGTGTGGCCGAGCGGTCTAAGGCGCTGGATCCAGGTTCCAGTCTCGAAAGGGGCGTGGGTTCGAATCCCACCACTGCCATTTCTGTTAATCAACTCCAACGCTGCAGCTTGTTAACATGCTGTTTTGGGCCCACTGTATATTGATGTTGAAAACAAAAGTAAAATGGGTTTGCTTCCCAGGGAATTAACTGTGGTGTGGGATACCGCCAAATATTTCAAAATGTCTCTGCTGTCATGATCGTGTTCGCCTCCCGCGCGGAAAATCGCAAACAGTTCTGCCGTCCCAGGCCAGTTGTGCTTTTACTGGAACCGAATGCAGACTGTTATTTCATCGCTGTTGTGAAACGAAGTCCTACGGTGACTCTACTCGATGTTATTTGGGTTTCTAGCTTATGGGAAAATCGTTCCAATGAATTTCGATGTCATACCTTATTGAATTTCTCCCATTTCCTTCATTTCCGTCCTGGAAACATCGGAAGGGAAAGGTAATCTAATCGAGACTGTGATTGGTGAAATTCACTTTTTACGGCCAATTCTTATTATGTTCTTTCTTTCTCTCTTTTCAGCATTGTCTGGAAAGTGGTGGTGCACTAAGGCTGCAGTATGTTTGAAAGAGTAGTTTGGAAATGCCCTGTTGTTAGTTGTGAGATTACTTTATGACTCATGCCCTCGGACTGTATCACATTTAGCACTCATGCATCTCTGTGTCTGAAAATGAATGAGGTATGCCAGTTTTGTTTGTGTTCCGTGTTAAATGCTTTCTGCTTTGCGATTCGCTCAATACATTTCGATTTAACAGGGTTTCTGAGGTAACTTCCAGCAGCAAAAATCCTCAGCTGAGGATCTGGGAAAATTTCACCAAGTACGGTCAGTCGGAGCTAAAGTAAGGAAGTCGTTCGTGTCTGCAGTGTTTCACAATACTACCTTTCCCGTGAGCAGTCGAACAGACTAAATGATTGTGCCACAGACTGCGATGGCAAACTCCGCTAAAAAGTAATCCTTTAAAGCCGGTGGAAGCAACACGACGTTATTGGGGTACACCGTGGAAAAAGATACTTCGGTGGACCTCGTCCATGCTCACCCCATAGCCAAAATTAAACAAGTCCCGTTCCCCAGCATTTGGCCCCAATCCCTCTAAACGCATCTTATCCAGAAACTCACCCGATTATCTTTGCAATTTTATGAGTGTAATAGCCTGCTCCACTTCCTCTGGTAGATCATTCCAAACACGCACAACCTTCTTTGTGGGAAATGTGCCTCAGGTCCTTTCTCACTTTCAGCCCACTCACCTTAAAGCTATGCTGTCGAGTTTTCAACTCACACCAACTTGGGTAAAACACGTAAATACTCAGTTTACCAGCCTTCCATAAGGTCATGTCGCAGCTGTTACGCTGCAGGGAAAGTCGTCCCAACCTATTCCACCTCGCCCTACGGTACAAACATCGACGACATCTTTGTCTATATTTTGTCATCAATTTAAAGTGTCTTTTTTTTACGTTTTCAAGATGTCAATTGCGCTGGACAACAACGAGATATTGGAAACAGAAAGGTGAAACGTAGAACGGATTCAACTTCCAGTGCTGGACGCCACGGAGCCGCCGCACAGGCGGCTGCGGCTTGTTTCTGTAGTGTAGTGGTCATCACTTTCGCCTGACACGCGAACGGTTCCCCAGTTCGAAACTGGGCAGAAACTGCTTTGTTCTTCAACTGCAGCCTTTTTCATGGACAAGAGCTGAGCTTTCTTGCTTGGTTTCGCATCTGCAAACCTGCCTTAGAATTTGCTTGAACAAATCTACTCTCGTAGTGAAATGTAATGCAATTCCATTTAATTACAGTGCAAAGCGTTGTTAAGTTTTTCTCCAACCTGGTTCTAATCATATGCCATTCTGTTTGAGAGTGTAGTTACCGCCTTCTGATCCTTCCACGAAAAGCAGTACCGCATTTGCATTCCTTGCGCAGGCGGCTCGGTTCAAAGACAGGAAAGAAGCAGATGCTTTGGTGTCACAGCGCACCACGAATTCCTGAACTTGTCTGTCTGTCAAATGTACCCCAAGGTCGTCTCAGAAAGACCTCATTTGGAAGCTGTCAATCGTTATTCGACGTGCGGGAATTGGCACCAGATGTCCTGAATCATGTTTTGGAGCAATTCGCACGTTAGTGGCTCATTCAATCAGCAACAGCAATGAAAGAAATTCCACTCTCAGAGGAACCTTTCGACTTGCGCATTCATAGCGTCGCTAGTATTAAGGTCCGCCCCGAGATCTAAGTCATGTTGGAACTGAAACGGAGGAATCGACAGAGAGGCGACAGAATGACATCGCATCCATTTAGTTTTCTTTAAATCACTGACGAGCAGGAAAATGTAAACGGGGAGGGCGAGTGGAGAAGTGAGGCAGTTGCAGCTCTAGTGAAATTCCTTCTTTGTGATTCACTCAGCAGCCAGAGACGTGAAGGTGACTCAGGCGTGAGAGTTCTTCACATCGAGAACAAAAAGCACTCAAGGGCAGTTAGCACCTCTTCTGGAGTGGGGTGTGCGGTGAGGTAATTACCTTGTGACTTCTGTTACTATGTTCAGAAACTGGCTTTTATATTGAGGTGAACAGAAACTGCATTTCTAAAAAGCACCATGGAATTTCACAAAATTTATTGAGTCTCTTCTCGTCGATTCCCACACAGGTTTCCAACTCAGTTTTTTATCCATGTGGCTCATGTCCAGGAGTGAACATCTCTGCAGCAAATTGCACGGTTAAGGTAAAAGGCAATGAAAGTGGCATCTCGAACTGTCTCCGAGGTCAGAACATCCTCACAATGTGATCTGTCGTTCTCGGATTGTAATGCTACCTCCGGTTTTAGGGTGGAGAACATTCTTTGGGACTCTTATTCTGAAAAAAAAAACAGACACAGTGACTGAAACTATGCTGCACGGTATGATGTGGAACACGGCCTGCTCAGGTTTGTGCATTTTCCCTGTAGTCCGGTGTGTTTCGTGTTCCGTGTAAACGTGAAAGTCGTCCTGTTTCGAGCAATGTGTGAAATTATTTAGCAAAGCAAGAATGGAAATTCCAGTAATGTCAAGCAGCTCATGGTTATTTGACGAAATCATAAGCGAACCCATATTCTCACGCACTCACAGATACATTTGTACCTGAAAAGAGTCTGAGAAGAGTGACTCAGCTTACCATTGATTTTTGTCTGGATTGATGGGCTATCAATATTTGCTGCGAAATTTTCATTGTAGCGGGTCACATCCCAGCAGCTGTGCGAGTTCGAGAGGAATCATGGAACTCTTTTGATGTGACTTTGCATCTGTGCTCATGCACGAGCACAATTGGAAATACAAGAAAATGAGGCGGCCGGGCCGGCTGGTAGTGTGGCCGAGCGGTCTAAGGCGCTGGATCCAGGTTCCAGTCTCGAAAGGGGCGTGGGTTCGAATCCCACCACTGCCATTTCTGTTAATCAACTCCAACGCTGCAGCTTGTTAACATGCTGTTTTGGGCCCACTGTATATTGATGTTGAAAACAAAAGTAAAATGGGTTTGCTTCCCAGGGAATTAACTGTGGTGTGGGATACCGCCAAATATTTCAAAATGTCTCTGCTGTCATGATCGTGTTCGCCTCCCGCGCGGAAAATCGCAAACAGTTCTGCCGTCCCAGGCCAGTTGTGCTTTTACTGGAACCGAATGCAGACTGTTATTTCATCGCTGTTGTGAAACGAAGTCCTACGGTGACTCTACTCGATGTTATTTGGGTTTCTAGCTTATGGGAAAATCGTTCCAATGAATTTCGATGTCATACCTTATTGAATTTCTCCCATTTCCTTCATTTCCGTCCTGGAAACATCAGAAGGGAAAGGTAATCTAATCGAGACTGTGATTGGTGAAATTCACTTTTTACGGCCAATTCTTATTATGTTCTTTCTTTCTCTCTTTTCAGCATTGTCTGGAAAGTGGTGGTGCACTAAGGCTGCAGTATGTTTGAAAGAGTAGTTTGGAAATGCCCTGTTGTTAGTTGTGAGATTACTTTATGACTCATGCCCTCGGACTGTATCACATTTAGCACTCATGCATCTCTGTGTCTGAAAATGAATGAGGTATGCCAGTTTTGTTTGTGTTCCGTGTTAAATGCTTTCTGCTTTGCGATTCGCTCAATACATTTCGATTTAACAGGGTTTCTGAGGTAACTTCCAGCAGCAAAAATCCTCAGCTGAGGATCTGGGAAAATTTCACCAAGTACGGTCAGTCGGAGCTAAAGTAAGGAAGTCGTTCGTGTCTGCAGTGTTTCACAATACTACCTTTCCCGTGAGCAGTCGAACAGACTAAATGATTGTGCCACAGACTGCGATGGCAAACTCCGCTAAAAAGTAATCCTTTAAAGCCGGTGGAAGCAACACGACGTTATTGGGGTACACCGTGGAAAAAGATACTTCGGTGGACCTCGTCCATGCTCACCCCATAGCCAAAATTAAACAAGTCCCGTTCCCCAGCATTTGGCCCCAATCCCTCTAAACGCATCTTATCCAGAAACTCACCCGATTACTTTTGCAATTTTATGAGTGTAATAGCCTGCTCCACTTCCTCTGGTAGATCATTCCAAACACGCACAACCTTCTTTGTGGGAAATGTGCCTCAGGTCCTTTCTCACTTTCAGCCCACTCACCTTAAAGCTATGCTGTCGAGTTTTCAACTCACACCAACTTGGGTAAAACACGTAAATACTCAGTTTACCAGCCTTCCATAAGGTCATGTCGCAGCTGTTACGCTGCAGGGAAAGTCGTCCCAACCTATTCCACCTCGCCCTACGGTACAAACATCGACGACATCTTTGTCTATATTTTGTCATCAATTTAAAGTGTCTTTTTTTTACGTTTTCAAGATGTCAATTGCGCTGGACAACAACGAGATATTGGAAACAGAAAGGTGAAACGTAGAACGGATTCAACTTCCAGTGCTGGACGCCACGGAGCCGCCGCACAGGCGGCTGCGGCTTGTTTCTGTAGTGTAGTGGTCATCACTTTCGCCTAACACGCGAACGGTTCCCCAGTTCGAAACTGGGCAGAAACTGCTTTGTTCTTCAACTGCAGCCTTTTTCATGGACAAGAGCTGAGCTTTCTTGCTTGGTTTCGCATCTGCAAACCTGCCTTAGAATTTGCTTGAACAAATCTACTCTCGTAGTGAAATGTAATGCAATTCCATTTAATTACAGTGCAAAGCGTTGTTAAGTTTTTCTCCAACCTGGTTCTAATCATATGCCATTCTGTTTGAGAGTGTAGTTACCGCCTTCTGATCCTTCCACGAAAAGCAGTACCGCATTTGCATTCCTTGCGCAGGCGGCTCGGTTCAAAGACAGGAAAGAAGCAGATGCTTTGGTGTCACAGCGCACCACGAATTCCTGAACTTGTCTGTCTGTCAAATGTACCCCAAGGTCGTCTCAGAAAGACCTCATTTGGAAGCTGTCAATCGTTATTCGACGTGCGGGAATTGGCACCAGATGTCCTGAATCATGTTTTGGAGCAATTCGCACGTTAGTGGCTCATTCAATCAGCAACAGCAATGAAAGAAATTCCACTCTCAGAGGAACCTTTCGACTTGCGCATTCATAGCGTCGCTAGTATTAAGGTCCGCCCCGAGATCTAAGTCATGTTGGAACTGAAACGGAGGAATCGACAGAGAGGCGACAGAATGACATCGCATCCATTTAGTTTTCTTTAAATCACTGACGAGCAGGAAAATGTAAACGGGGAGGGCGAGTGGAGAAGTGAGGCAGTTGCAGCTCTAGTGAAATTCCTTCTTTGTGATTCACTCAGCAGCCAGAGACGTGAAGGTGACTCAGGCGTGAGAGTTCTTCACATCGAGAACAAAAAGCACTCAAGGGCAGTTAGCACCTCTTCTGGAGTGGGGTGTGCGGTGAGGTAATTACCTTGTGACTTCTGTTACTATGTTCAGAAACTGGCTTTTATATTGAGGTGAACAGAAACTGCATTTCTAAAAAGCACCATGGAATTTCACAAAATTTATTGAGTCTCTTCTCGTCGATTCCCACACAGGTTTCCAACTCAGTTTTTTATCCATGTGGCTCATGTCCAGGAGTGAACATCTCTGCAGCAAATTGCACGGTTAAGGTAAAAGGCAATGAAAGTGGCATCTCGAACTGTCTCCGAGGTCAGAACATCCTCACAATGTGATCTGTCGTTCTCGGATTGTAATGCTACCTCCGGTTTTAGGGTGGAGAACATTCTTTGGGACTCTTATTCTGAAAAAAAAAACAGACACAGTGACTGAAACTATGCTGCACGGTATGATGTGGAACACGGCCTGCTCAGGTTTGTGCATTTTCCCTGTAGTCCGGTGTGTTTCGTGTTCCGTGTAAACGTGAAAGTCGTCCTGTTTCGAGCAATGTGTGAAATTATTTAGCAAAGCAAGAATGGAAATTCCAGTAATGTCAAGCAGCTCATGGTTATTTGACGAAATCATAAGCGAACCCATATTCTCACGCACTCACAGATACATTTGTACCTGAAAAGAGTCTGAGAAGAGTGACTCAGCTTACCATTGATTTTTGTCTGGATTGATGGGCTATCAATATTTGCTGCGAAATTTTCATTGTAGCGGGTCACATCCCAGCAGCTGTGCGAGTTCGAGAGGAATCATGGAACTCTTTTGATGTGACTTTGCATCTGTGCTCATGCACGAGCACAATTGGAAATACAAGAAAATGAGGCGGCCGGGCCGGCTGGTAGTGTGGCCGAGCGGTCTAAGGCGCTGGATCCAGGTTCCAGTCTCGAAAGGGGCGTGGGTTCGAATCCCACCACTGCCATTTCTGTTAATCAACTCCAACGCTGCAGCTTGTTAACATGCTGTTTTGGGCCCACTGTATATTGATGTTGAAAACAAAAGTAAAATGGGTTTGCTTCCCAGGGAATTAACTGTGGTGTGGGATACCGCCAAATATTTCAAAATGTCTCTGCTGTCATGATCGTGTTCGCCTCCCGCGCGGAAAATCGCAAACAGTTCTGCCGTCCCAGGCCAGTTGTGCTTTTACTGGAACCGAATGCAGACTGTTATTTCATCGCTGTTGTGAAACGAAGTCCTACGGTGACTCTACTCGATGTTATTTGGGTTTCTAGCTTATGGGAAAATCGTTCCAATGAATTTCGATGTCATACCTTATTGAATTTCTCCCATTTCCTTCATTTCCGTCCTGGAAACATCAGAAGGGAAAGGTAATCTAATCGAGACTGTGATTGGTGAAATTCACTTTTTACGGCCAATTCTTATTATGTTCTTTCTTTCTCTCTTTTCAGCATTGTCTGGAAAGTGGTGGTGCACTAAGGCTGCAGTATGTTTGAAAGAGTAGTTTGGAAATGCCCTGTTGTTAGTTGTGAGATTACTTTATGACTCATGCCCTCGGACTGTATCACATTTAGCACTCATGCATCTCTGTGTCTGAAAATGAATGAGGTATGCCAGTTTTGTTTGTGTTCCGTGTTAAATGCTTTCTGCTTTGCGATTCGCTCAATACATTTCGATTTAACAGGGTTTCTGAGGTAACTTCCAGCAGCAAAAATCCTCAGCTGAGGATCTGGGAAAATTTCACCAAGTACGGTCAGTCGGAGCTAAAGTAAGGAAGTCGTTCGTGTCTGCAGTGTTTCACAATACTACCTTTCCCGTGAGCAGTCGAACAGACTAAATGATTGTGCCACAGACTGCGATGGCAAACTCCGCTAAAAAGTAATCCTTTAAAGCCGGTGGAAGCAACACGACGTTATTGGGGTACACCGTGGAAAAAGATACTTCGGTGGACCTCGTCCATGCTCACCCCATAGCCAAAATTAAACAAGTCCCGTTCCCCAGCATTTGGCCCCAATCCCTCTAAACGCATCTTATCCAGAAACTCACCCGATTACTTTTGCAATTTTATGAGTGTAATAGCCTGCTCCACTTCCTCTGGTAGATCATTCCAAACACGCACAACCTTCTTTGTGGGAAATGTGCCTCAGGTCCTTTCTCACTTTCAGCCCACTCACCTTAAAGCTATGCTGTCGAGTTTTCAACTCACACCAACTTGGGTAAAACACGTAAATACTCAGTTTACCAGCCTTCCATAAGGTCATGTCGCAGCTGTTACGCTGCAGGGAAAGTCGTCCCAACCTATTCCACCTCGCCCTACGGTACAAACATCGACGACATCTTTGTCTATATTTTGTCATCAATTTAAAGTGTCTTTTTTTTACGTTTTCAAGATGTCAATTGCGCTGGACAACAACGAGATATTGGAAACAGAAAGGTGAAACGTAGAACGGATTCAACTTCCAGTGCTGGACGCCACGGAGCCGCCGCACAGGCGGCTGCGGCTTGTTTCTGTAGTGTAGTGGTCATCACTTTCGCCTAACACGCGAACGGTTCCCCAGTTCGAAACTGGGCAGAAACTGCTTTGTTCTTCAACTGCAGCCTTTTTCATGGACAAGAGCTGAGCTTTCTTGCTTGGTTTCGCATCTGCAAACCTGCCTTAGAATTTGCTTGAACAAATCTACTCTCGTAGTGAAATGTAATGCAATTCCATTTAATTACAGTGCAAAGCGTTGTTAAGTTTTTCTCCAACCTGGTTCTAATCATATGCCATTCTGTTTGAGAGTGTAGTTACCGCCTTCTGATCCTTCCACGAAAAGCAGTACCGCATTTGCATTCCTTGCGCAGGCGGCTCGGTTCAAAGACAGGAAAGAAGCAGATGCTTTGGTGTCACAGCGCACCACGAATTCCTGAACTTGTCTGTCTGTCAAATGTACCCCAAGGTCGTCTCAGAAAGACCTCATTTGGAAGCTGTCAATCGTTATTCGACGTGCGGGAATTGGCACCAGATGTCCTGAATCATGTTTTGGAGCAATTCGCACGTTAGTGGCTCATTCAATCAGCAACAGCAATGAAAGAAATTCCACTCTCAGAGGAACCTTTCGACTTGCGCATTCATAGCGTCGCTAGTATTAAGGTCCGCCCCGAGATCTAAGTCATGTTGGAACTGAAACGGAGGAATCGACAGAGAGGCGACAGAATGACATCGCATCCATTTAGTTTTCTTTAAATCACTGACGAGCAGGAAAATGTAAACGGGGAGGGCGAGTGGAGAAGTGAGGCAGTTGCAGCTCTAGTGAAATTCCTTCTTTGTGATTCACTCAGCAGCCAGAGACGTGAAGGTGACTCAGGCGTGAGAGTTCTTCACATCGAGAACAAAAAGCACTCAAGGGCAGTTAGCACCTCTTCTGGAGTGGGGTGTGCGGTGAGGTAATTACCTTGTGACTTCTGTTACTATGTTCAGAAACTGGCTTTTATATTGAGGTGAACAGAAACTGCATTTCTAAAAAGCACCATGGAATTTCACAAAATTTATTGAGTCTCTTCTCGTCGATTCCCACACAGGTTTCCAACTCAGTTTTTTATCCATGTGGCTCATGTCCAGGAGTGAACATCTCTGCAGCAAATTGCACGGTTAAGGTAAAAGGCAATGAAAGTGGCATCTCGAACTGTCTCCGAGGTCAGAACATCCTCACAATGTGATCTGTCGTTCTCGGATTGTAATGCTACCTCCGGTTTTAGGGTGGAGAACATTCTTTGGGACTCTTATTCTGAAAAAAAAAACAGACACAGTGACTGAAACTATGCTGCACGGTATGATGTGGAACACGGCCTGCTCAGGTTTGTGCATTTTCCCTGTAGTCCGGTGTGTTTCGTGTTCCGTGTAAACGTGAAAGTCGTCCTGTTTCGAGCAATGTGTGAAATTATTTAGCAAAGCAAGAATGGAAATTCCAGTAATGTCAAGCAGCTCATGGTTATTTGACGAAATCATAAGCGAACCCATATTCTCACGCACTCACAGATACATTTGTACCTGAAAAGAGTCTGAGAAGAGTGACTCAGCTTACCATTGATTTTTGTCTGGATTGATGGGCTATCAATATTTGCTGCGAAATTTTCATTGTAGCGGGTCACATCCCAGCAGCTGTGCGAGTTCGAGAGGAATCATGGAACTCTTTTGATGTGACTTTGCATCTGTGCTCATGCACGAGCACAATTGGAAATACAAGAAAATGAGGCGGCCGGGCCGGCTGGTAGTGTGGCCGAGCGGTCTAAGGCGCTGGATCCAGGTTCCAGTCTCGAAAGGGGCGTGGGTTCGAATCCCACCACTGCCATTTCTGTTAATCAACTCCAACGCTGCAGCTTGTTAACATGCTGTTTTGGGCCCACTGTATATTGATGTTGAAAACAAAAGTAAAATGGGTTTGCTTCCCAGGGAATTAACTGTGGTGTGGGATACCGCCAAATATTTCAAAATGTCTCTGCTGTCATGATCGTGTTCGCCTCCCGCGCGGAAAATCGCAAACAGTTCTGCCGTCCCAGGCCAGTTGTGCTTTTACTGGAACCGAATGCAGACTGTTATTTCATCGCTGTTGTGAAACGAAGTCCTACGGTGACTCTACTCGATGTTATTTGGGTTTCTAGCTTATGGGAAAATCGTTCCAATGAATTTCGATGTCATACCTTATTGAATTTCTCCCATTTCCTTCATTTCCGTCCTGGAAACATCGGAAGGGAAAGGTAATCTAATCGAGACTGTGATTGGTGAAATTCACTTTTTACGGCCAATTCTTATTATGTTCTTTCTTTCTCTCTTTTCAGCATTGTCTGGAAAGTGGTGGTGCACTAAGGCTGCAGTATGTTTGAAAGAGTAGTTTGGAAATGCCCTGTTGTTAGTTGTGAGATTACTTTATGACTCATGCCCTCGGACTGTATCACATTTAGCACTCATGCATCTCTGTGTCTGAAAATGAATGAGGTATGCCAGTTTTGTTTGTGTTCCGTGTTAAATGCTTTCTGCTTTGCGATTCGCTCAATACATTTCGATTTAACAGGGTTTCTGAGGTAACTTCCAGCAGCAAAAATCCTCAGCTGAGGATCTGGGAAAATTTCACCAAGTACGGTCAGTCGGAGCTAAAGTAAGGAAGTCGTTCGTGTCTGCAGTGTTTCACAATACTACCTTTCCCGTGAGCAGTCGAACAGACTAAATGATTGTGCCACAGACTGCGATGGCAAACTCCGCTAAAAAGTAATCCTTTAAAGCCGGTGGAAGCAACACGACGTTATTGGGGTACACCGTGGAAAAAGATACTTCGGTGGACCTCGTCCATGCTCACCCCATAGCCAAAATTAAACAAGTCCCGTTCCCCAGCATTTGGCCCCAATCCCTCTAAACGCATCTTATCCAGAAACTCACCCGATTACTTTTGCAATTTTATGAGTGTAATAGCCTGCTCCACTTCCTCTGGTAGATCATTCCAAACACGCACAACCTTCTTTGTGGGAAATGTGCCTCAGGTCCTTTCTCACTTTCAGCCCACTCACCTTAAAGCTATGCTGTCGAGTTTTCAACTCACACCAACTTGGGTAAAACACGTAAATACTCAGTTTACCAGCCTTCCATAAGGTCATGTCGCAGCTGTTACGCTGCAGGGAAAGTCGTCCCAACCTATTCCACCTCGCCCTACGGTACAAACATCGACGACATCTTTGTCTATATTTTGTCATCAATTTAAAGTGTCTTTTTTTTACGTTTTCAAGATGTCAATTGCGCTGGACAACAACGAGATATTGGAAACAGAAAGGTGAAACGTAGAACGGATTCAACTTCCAGTGCTGGACGCCACGGAGCCGCCGCACAGGCGGCTGCGGCTTGTTTCTGTAGTGTAGTGGTTATCACTTTCGCCTAACACGCGAACGGTTCCCCAGTTCGAAACTGGGCAGAAACTGCTTTGTTCTTCAACTGCAGCCTTTTTCATGGACAAGAGCTGAGCTTTCTTGCTTGGTTTCGCATCTGCAAACCTGCCTTAGAATTTGCTTGAACAAATCTACTCTCGTAGTGAAATGTAATGCAATTCCATTTAATTACAGTGCAAAGCGTTGTTAAGTTTTTCTCCAACCTGGTTCTAATCATATGCCATTCTGTTTGAGAGTGTAGTTACCGCCTTCTGATCCTTCCACGAAAAGCAGTACCGCATTTGCATTCCTTGCGCAGGCGGCTCGGTTCAAAGACAGGAAAGAAGCAGATGCTTTGGTGTCACAGCGCACCACGAATTCCTGAACTTGTCTGTCTGTCAAATGTACCCCAAGGTCGTCTCAGAAAGACCTCATTTGGAAGCTGTCAATCGTTATTCGACGTGCGGGAATTGGCACCAGATGTCCTGAATCATGTTTTGGAGCAATTCGCACGTTAGTGGCTCATTCAATCAGCAACAGCAATGAAAGAAATTCCACTCTCAGAGGAACCTTTCGACTTGCGCATTCATAGCGTCGCTAGTATTAAGGTCCGCCCCGAGATCTAAGTCATGTTGGAACTGAAACGGAGGAATCGACAGAGAGGCGACAGAATGACATCGCATCCATTTGGTTTTCTTTAAATCACTGACGAGCAGGAAAATGTAAACGGGGAGGGCGAGTGGAGAAGTGAGGCAGTTGCAGCTCTAGTGAAATTCCTTCTTTGTGATTCACTCAGCAGCCAGAGACGTGAAGGTGACTCAGGCGTGAGAGTTCTTCACATCGAGAACAAAAAGCACTCAAGGGCAGTTAGCACCTCTTCTGGAGTGGGGTGTGCGGTGAGGTAATTACCTTGTGACTTCTGTTACTATGTTCAGAAACTGGCTTTTATATTGAGGTGAACAGAAACTGCATTTCTAAAAAGCACCATGGAATTTCACAAAATTTATTGAGTCTCTTCTCGTCGATTCCCACACAGGTTTCCAACTCAGTTTTTTATCCATGTGGCTCATGTCCAGGAGTGAACATCTCTGCAGCAAATTGCACGGTTAAGGTAAAAGGCAATGAAAGTGGCATCTCGAACTGTCTCCGAGGTCAGAACATCCTCACAATGTGATCTGTCGTTCTCGGATTGTAATGCTACCTCCGGTTTTAGGGTGGAGAACATTCTTTGGGACTCTTATTCTGAAAAAAAAAACAGACACAGTGACTGAAACTATGCTGCACGGTATGATGTGGAACACGGCCTGCTCAGGTTTGTGCATTTTCCCTGTAGTCCGGTGTGTTTCGTGTTCCGTGTAAACGTGAAAGTCGTCCTGTTTCGAGCAATGTGTGAAATTATTTAGCAAAGCAAGAATGGAAATTCCAGTAATGTCAAGCAGCTCATGGTTATTTGACGAAATCATAAGCGAACCCATATTCTCACGCACTCACAGATACATTTGTACCTGAAAAGAGTCTGAGAAGAGTGACTCAGCTTACCATTGATTTTTGTCTGGATTGATGGGCTATCAATATTTGCTGCGAAATTTTCATTGTAGCGGGTCACATCCCAGCAGCTGTGCGAGTTCGAGAGGAATCATGGAACTCTTTTGATGTGACTTTGCATCTGTGCTCATGCACGAGCACAATTGGAAATACAAGAAAATGAGGCGGCCGGGCCGGCTGGTAGTGTGGCCGAGCGGTCTAAGGCGCTGGATCCAGGTTCCAGTCTCGAAAGGGGCGTGGGTTCGAATCCCACCACTGCCATTTCTGTTAATCAACTCCAACGCTGCAGCTTGTTAACATGCTGTTTTGGGCCCACTGTATATTGATGTTGAAAACAAAAGTAAAATGGGTTTGCTTCCCAGGGAATTAACTGTGGTGTGGGATACCGCCAAATATTTCAAAATGTCTCTGCTGTCATGATCGTGTTCGCCTCCCGCGCGGAAAATCGCAAACAGTTCTGCCGTCCCAGGCCAGTTGTGCTTTTACTGGAACCGAATGCAGACTGTTATTTCATCGCTGTTGTGAAACGAAGTCCTACGGTGACTCTACTCGATGTTATTTGGGTTTCTAGCTTATGGGAAAATCGTTCCAATGAATTTCGATGTCATACCTTATTGAATTTCTCCCATTTCCTTCATTTCCGTCCTGGAAACATCAGAAGGGAAAGGTAATCTAATCGAGACTGTGATTGGTGAAATTCACTTTTTACGGCCAATTCTTATTATGTTCTTTCTTTCTCTCTTTTCAGCATTGTCTGGAAAGTGGTGGTGCACTAAGGCTGCAGTATGTTTGAAAGAGTAGTTTGGAAATGCCCTGTTGTTAGTTGTGAGATTACTTTATGACTCATGCCCTCGGACTGTATCACATTTAGCACTCATGCATCTCTGTGTCTGAAAATGAATGAGGTATGCCAGTTTTGTTTGTGTTCCGTGTTAAATGCTTTCTGCTTTGCGATTCGCTCAATACATTTCGATTTAACAGGGTTTCTGAGGTAACTTCCAGCAGCAAAAATCCTCAGCTGAGGATCTGGGAAAATTTCACCAAGTACGGTCAGTCGGAGCTAAAGTAAGGAAGTCGTTCGTGTCTGCAGTGTTTCACAATACTACCTTTCCCGTGAGCAGTCGAACAGACTAAATGATTGTGCCACAGACTGCGATGGCAAACTCCGCTAAAAAGTAATCCTTTAAAGCCGGTGGAAGCAACACGACGTTATTGGGGTACACCGTGGAAAAAGATACTTCGGTGGACCTCGTCCATGCTCACCCCATAGCCAAAATTAAACAAGTCCCGTTCCCCAGCATTTGGCCCCAATCCCTCTAAACGCATCTTATCCAGAAACTCACCCGATTACTTTTGCAATTTTATGAGTGTAATAGCCTGCTCCACTTCCTCTGGTAGATCATTCCAAACACGCACAACCTTCTTTGTGGGAAATGTGCCTCAGGTCCTTTCTCACTTTCAGCCCACTCACCTTAAAGCTATGCTGTCGAGTTTTCAACTCACACCAACTTGGGTAAAACACGTAAATACTCAGTTTACCAGCCTTCCATAAGGTCATGTCGCAGCTGTTACGCTGCAGGGAAAGTCGTCCCAACCTATTCCACCTCGCCCTACGGTACAAACATCGACGACATCTTTGTCTATATTTTGTCATCAATTTAAAGTGTCTTTTTTTTACGTTTTCAAGATGTCAATTGCGCTGGACAACAACGAGATATTGGAAACAGAAAGGTGAAACGTAGAACGGATTCAACTTCCAGTGCTGGACGCCACGGAGCCGCCGCACAGGCGGCTGCGGCTTGTTTCTGTAGTGTAGTGGTCATCACTTTCGCCTAACACGCGAACGGTTCCCCAGTTCGAAACTGGGCAGAAACTGCTTTGTTCTTCAACTGCAGCCTTTTTCATGGACAAGAGCTGAGCTTTCTTGCTTGGTTTCGCATCTGCAAACCTGCCTTAGAATTTGCTTGAACAAATCTACTCTCGTAGTGAAATGTAATGCAATTCCATTTAATTACAGTGCAAAGCGTTGTTAAGTTTTTCTCCAACCTGGTTCTAATCATATGCCATTCTGTTTGAGAGTGTAGTTACCGCCTTCTGATCCTTCCACGAAAAGCAGTACCGCATTTGCATTCCTTGCGCAGGCGGCTCGGTTCAAAGACAGGAAAGAAGCAGATGCTTTGGTGTCACAGCGCACCACGAATTCCTGAACTTGTCTGTCTGTCAAATGTACCCCAAGGTCGTCTCAGAAAGACCTCATTTGGAAGCTGTCAATCGTTATTCGACGTGCGGGAATTGGCACCAGATGTCCTGAATCATGTTTTGGAGCAATTCGCACGTTAGTGGCTCATTCAATCAGCAACAGCAATGAAAGAAATTCCACTCTCAGAGGAACCTTTCGACTTGCGCATTCATAGCGTCGCTAGTATTAAGGTCCGCCCCGAGATCTAAGTCATGTTGGAACTGAAACGGAGGAATCGACAGAGAGGCGACAGAATGACATCGCATCCATTTAGTTTTCTTTAAATCACTGACGAGCAGGAAAATGTAAACGGGGAGGGCGAGTGGAGAAGTGAGGCAGTTGCAGCTCTAGTGAAATTCCTTCTTTGTGATTCACTCAGCAGCCAGAGACGTGAAGGTGACTCAGGCGTGAGAGTTCTTCACATCGAGAACAAAAAGCACTCAAGGGCAGTTAGCACCTCTTCTGGAGTGGGGTGTGCGGTGAGGTAATTACCTTGTGACTTCTGTTACTATGTTCAGAAACTGGCTTTTATATTGAGGTGAACAGAAACTGCATTTCTAAAAAGCACCATGGAATTTCACAAAATTTATTGAGTCTCTTCTCGTCGATTCCCACACAGGTTTCCAACTCAGTTTTTTATCCATGTGGCTCATGTCCAGGAGTGAACATCTCTGCAGCAAATTGCACGGTTAAGGTAAAAGGCAATGAAAGTGGCATCTCGAACTGTCTCCGAGGTCAGAACATCCTCACAATGTGATCTGTCGTTCTCGGATTGTAATGCTACCTCCGGTTTTAGGGTGGAGAACATTCTTTGGGACTCTTATTCTGAAAAAAAAAACAGACACAGTGACTGAAACTATGCTGCACGGTATGATGTGGAACACGGCCTGCTCAGGTTTGTGCATTTTCCCTGTAGTCCGGTGTGTTTCGTGTTCCGTGTAAACGTGAAAGTCGTCCTGTTTCGAGCAATGTGTGAAATTATTTAGCAAAGCAAGAATGGAAATTCCAGTAATGTCAAGCAGCTCATGGTTATTTGACGAAATCATAAGCGAACCCATATTCTCACGCACTCACAGATACATTTGTACCTGAAAAGAGTCTGAGAAGAGTGACTCAGCTTACCATTGATTTTTGTCTGGATTGATGGGCTATCAATATTTGCTGCGAAATTTTCATTGTAGCGGGTCACATCCCAGCAGCTGTGCGAGTTCGAGAGGAATCATGGAACTCTTTTGATGTGACTTTGCATCTGTGCTCATGCACGAGCACAATTGGAAATACAAGAAAATGAGGCGGCCGGGCCGGCTGGTAGTGTGGCCGAGCGGTCTAAGGCGCTGGATCCAGGTTCCAGTCTCGAAAGGGGCGTGGGTTCGAATCCCACCACTGCCATTTCTGTTAATCAACTCCAACGCTGCAGCTTGTTAACATGCTGTTTTGGGCCCACTGTATATTGATGTTGAAAACAAAAGTAAAATGGGTTTGCTTCCCAGGGAATTAACTGTGGTGTGGGATACCGCCAAATATTTCAAAATGTCTCTGCTGTCATGATCGTGTTCGCCTCCCGCGCGGAAAATCGCAAACAGTTCTGCCGTCCCAGGCCAGTTGTGCTTTTACTGGAACCGAATGCAGACTGTTATTTCATCGCTGTTGTGAAACGAAGTCCTACGGTGACTCTACTCGATGTTATTTGGGTTTCTAGCTTATGGGAAAATCGTTCCAATGAATTTCGATGTCATACCTTATTGAATTTCTCCCATTTCCTTCATTTCCGTCCTGGAAACATCGGAAGGGAAAGGTAATCTAATCGAGACTGTGATTGGTGAAATTCACTTTTTACGGCCAATTCTTATTATGTTCTTTCTTTCTCTCTTTTCAGCATTGTCTGGAAAGTGGTGGTGCACTAAGGCTGCAGTATGTTTGAAAGAGTAGTTTGGAAATGCCCTGTTGTTAGTTGTGAGATTACTTTATGACTCATGCCCTCGGACTGTATCACATTTAGCACTCATGCATCTCTGTGTCTGAAAATGAATGAGGTATGCCAGTTTTGTTTGTGTTCCGTGTTAAATGCTTTCTGCTTTGCGATTCGCTCAATACATTTCGATTTAACAGGGTTTCTGAGGTAACTTCCAGCAGCAAAAATCCTCAGCTGAGGATCTGGGAAAATTTCACCAAGTACGGTCAGTCGGAGCTAAAGTAAGGAAGTCGTTCGTGTCTGCAGTGTTTCACAATACTACCTTTCCCGTGAGCAGTCGAACAGACTAAATGATTGTGCCACAGACTGCGATGGCAAACTCCGCTAAAAAGTAATCCTTTAAAGCCGGTGGAAGCAACACGACGTTATTGGGGTACACCGTGGAAAAAGATACTTCGGTGGACCTCGTCCATGCTCACCCCATAGCCAAAATTAAACAAGTCCCGTTCCCCAGCATTTGGCCCCAATCCCTCTAAACGCATCTTATCCAGAAACTCACCCGATTACTTTTGCAATTTTATGAGTGTAATAGCCTGCTCCACTTCCTCTGGTAGATCATTCCAAACACGCACAACCTTCTTTGTGGGAAATGTGCCTCAGGTCCTTTCTCACTTTCAGCCCACTCACCTTAAAGCTATGCTGTCGAGTTTTCAACTCACACCAACTTGGGTAAAACACGTAAATACTCAGTTTACCAGCCTTCCATAAGGTCATGTCGCAGCTGTTACGCTGCAGGGAAAGTCGTCCCAACCTATTCCACCTCGCCCTACGGTACAAACATCGACGACATCTTTGTCTATATTTTGTCATCAATTTAAAGTGTCTTTTTTTTACGTTTTCAAGATGTCAATTGCGCTGGACAACAACGAGATATTGGAAACAGAAAGGTGAAACGTAGAACGGATTCAACTTCCAGTGCTGGACGCCACGGAGCCGCCGCACAGGCGGCTGCGGCTTGTTTCTGTAGTGTAGTGGTTATCACTTTCGCCTAACACGCGAACGGTTCCCCAGTTCGAAACTGGGCAGAAACTGCTTTGTTCTTCAACTGCAGCCTTTTTCATGGACAAGAGCTGAGCTTTCTTGCTTGGTTTCGCATCTGCAAACCTGCCTTAGAATTTGCTTGAACAAATCTACTCTCGTAGTGAAATGTAATGCAATTCCATTTAATTACAGTGCAAAGCGTTGTTAAGTTTTTCTCCAACCTGGTTCTAATCATATGCCATTCTGTTTGAGAGTGTAGTTACCGCCTTCTGATCCTTCCACGAAAAGCAGTACCGCATTTGCATTCCTTGCGCAGGCGGCTCGGTTCAAAGACAGGAAAGAAGCAGATGCTTTGGTGTCACAGCGCACCACGAATTCCTGAACTTGTCTGTCTGTCAAATGTACCCCAAGGTCGTCTCAGAAAGACCTCATTTGGAAGCTGTCAATCGTTATTCGACGTGCGGGAATTGGCACCAGATGTCCTGAATCATGTTTTGGAGCAATTCGCACGTTAGTGGCTCATTCAATCAGCAACAGCAATGAAAGAAATTCCACTCTCAGAGGAACCTTTCGACTTGCGCATTCATAGCGTCGCTAGTATTAAGGTCCGCCCCGAGATCTAAGTCATGTTGGAACTGAAACGGAGGAATCGACAGAGAGGCGACAGAATGACATCGCATCCATTTGGTTTTCTTTAAATCACTGACGAGCAGGAAAATGTAAACGGGGAGGGCGAGTGGAGAAGTGAGGCAGTTGCAGCTCTAGTGAAATTCCTTCTTTGTGATTCACTCAGCAGCCAGAGACGTGAAGGTGACTCAGGCGTGAGAGTTCTTCACATCGAGAACAAAAAGCACTCAAGGGCAGTTAGCACCTCTTCTGGAGTGGGGTGTGCGGTGAGGTAATTACCTTGTGACTTCTGTTACTATGTTCAGAAACTGGCTTTTATATTGAGGTGAACAGAAACTGCATTTCTAAAAAGCACCATGGAATTTCACAAAATTTATTGAGTCTCTTCTCGTCGATTCCCACACAGTTTTCCAACTCAGTTTTTTATCCATGTGGCTCATGTCCAGGAGTGAACATCTCTGCAGCAAATTGCACGGTTAAGGTAAAAGGCAATGAAAGTGGCATCTCGAACTGTCTCCGAGGTCAGAACATCCTCACAATGTGATCTGTCGTTCTCGGATTGTAATGCTACCTCCGGTTTTAGGGTGGAGAACATTCTTTGGGACTCTTATTCTGAAAAAAAAAACAGACACAGTGACTGAAACTATGCTGCACGGTATGATGTGGAACACGGCCTGCTCAGGTTTGTGCATTTTCCCTGTAGTCCGGTGTGTTTCGTGTTCCGTGTAAACGTGAAAGTCGTCCTGTTTCGAGCAATGTGTGAAATTATTTAGCAAAGCAAGAATGGAAATTCCAGTAATGTCAAGCAGCTCATGGTTATTTGACGAAATCATAAGCGAACCCATATTCTCACGCACTCACAGATACATTTGTACCTGAAAAGAGTCTGAGAAGAGTGACTCAGCTTACCATTGATTTTTGTCTGGATTGATGGGCTATCAATATTTGCTGCGAAATTTTCATTGTAGCGGGTCACATCCCAGCAGCTGTGCGAGTTCGAGAGGAATCATGGAACTCTTTTGATGTGACTTTGCATCTGTGCTCATGCACGAGCACAATTGGAAATACAAGAAAATGAGGCGGCCGGGCCGGCTGGTAGTGTGGCCGAGCGGTCTAAGGCGCTGGATCCAGGTTCCAGTCTCGAAAGGGGCGTGGGTTCGAATCCCACCACTGCCATTTCTGTTAATCAACTCCAACGCTGCAGCTTGTTAACATGCTGTTTTGGGCCCACTGTATATTGATGTTGAAAACAAAAGTAAAATGGGTTTGCTTCCCAGGGAATTAACTGTGGTGTGGGATACCGCCAAATATTTCAAAATGTCTCTGCTGTCATGATCGTGTTCGCCTCCCGCGCGGAAAATCGCAAACAGTTCTGCCGTCCCAGGCCAGTTGTGCTTTTACTGGAACCGAATGCAGACTGTTATTTCATCGCTGTTGTGAAACGAAGTCCTACGGTGACTCTACTCGATGTTATTTGGGTTTCTAGCTTATGGGAAAATCGTTCCAATGAATTTCGATGTCATACCTTATTGAATTTCTCCCATTTCCTTCATTTCCGTCCTGGAAACATCGGAAGGGAAAGGTAATCTAATCGAGACTGTGATTGGTGAAATTCACTTTTTACGGCCAATTCTTATTATGTTCTTTCTTTCTCTCTTTTCAGCATTGTCTGGAAAGTGGTGGTGCACTAAGGCTGCAGTATGTTTGAAAGAGTAGTTTGGAAATGCCCTGTTGTTAGTTGTGAGATTACTTTATGACTCATGCCCTCGGACTGTATCACATTTAGCACTCATGCATCTCTGTGTCTGAAAATGAATGAGGTATGCCAGTTTTGTTTGTGTTCCGTGTTAAATGCTTTCTGCTTTGCGATTCGCTCAATACATTTCGATTTAACAGGGTTTCTGAGGTAACTTCCAGCAGCAAAAATCCTCAGCTGAGGATCTGGGAAAATTTCACCAAGTACGGTCAGTCGGAGCTAAAGTAAGGAAGTCGTTCGTGTCTGCAGTGTTTCACAATACTACCTTTCCCGTGAGCAGTCGAACAGACTAAATGATTGTGCCACAGACTGCGATGGCAAACTCCGCTAAAAAGTAATCCTTTAAAGCCGGTGGAAGCAACACGACGTTATTGGGGTACACCGTGGAAAAAGATACTTCGGTGGACCTCGTCCATGCTCACCCCATAGCCAAAATTAAACAAGTCCCGTTCCCCAGCATTTGGCCCCAATCCCTCTAAACGCATCTTATCCAGAAACTCACCCGATTACTTTTGCAATTTTATGAGTGTAATAGCCTGCTCCACTTCCTCTGGTAGATCATTCCAAACACGCACAACCTTCTTTGTGGGAAATGTGCCTCAGGTCCTTTCTCACTTTCAGCCCACTCACCTTAAAGCTATGCTGTCGAGTTTTCAACTCACACCAACTTGGGTAAAACACGTAAATACTCAGTTTACCAGCCTTCCATAAGGTCATGTCGCAGCTGTTACGCTGCAGGGAAAGTCGTCCCAACCTATTCCACCTCGCCCTACGGTACAAACATCGACGACATCTTTGTCTATATTTTGTCATCAATTTAAAGTGTCTTTTTTTTACGTTTTCAAGATGTCAATTGCGCTGGACAACAACGAGATATTGGAAACAGAAAGGTGAAACGTAGAACGGATTCAACTTCCAGTGCTGGACGCCACGGAGCCGCCGCACAGGCGGCTGCGGCTTGTTTCTGTAGTGTAGTGGTTATCACTTTCGCCTAACACGCGAACGGTTCCCCAGTTCGAAACTGGGCAGAAACTGCTTTGTTCTTCAACTGCAGCCTTTTTCATGGACAAGAGCTGAGCTTTCTTGCTTGGTTTCGCATCTGCAAACCTGCCTTAGAATTTGCTTGAACAAATCTACTCTCGTAGTGAAATGTAATGCAATTCCATTTAATTACAGTGCAAAGCGTTGTTAAGTTTTTCTCCAACCTGGTTCTAATCATATGCCATTCTGTTTGAGAGTGTAGTTACCGCCTTCTGATCCTTCCACGAAAAGCAGTACCGCATTTGCATTCCTTGCGCAGGCGGCTCGGTTCAAAGACAGGAAAGAAGCAGATGCTTTGGTGTCACAGCGCACCACGAATTCCTGAACTTGTCTGTCTGTCAAATGTACCCCAAGGTCGTCTCAGAAAGACCTCATTTGGAAGCTGTCAATCGTTATTCGACGTGCGGGAATTGGCACCAGATGTCCTGAATCATGTTTTGGAGCAATTCGCACGTTAGTGGCTCATTCAATCAGCAACAGCAATGAAAGAAATTCCACTCTCAGAGGAACCTTTCGACTTGCGCATTCATAGCGTCGCTAGTATTAAGGTCCGCCCCGAGATCTAAGTCATGTTGGAACTGAAACGGAGGAATCGACAGAGAGGCGACAGAATGACATCGCATCCATTTGGTTTTCTTTAAATCACTGACGAGCAGGAAAATGTAAACGGGGAGGGCGAGTGGAGAAGTGAGGCAGTTGCAGCTCTAGTGAAATTCCTTCTTTGTGATTCACTCAGCAGCCAGAGACGTGAAGGTGACTCAGGCGTGAGAGTTCTTCACATCGAGAACAAAAAGCACTCAAGGGCAGTTAGCACCTCTTCTGGAGTGGGGTGTGCGGTGAGGTAATTACCTTGTGACTTCTGTTACTATGTTCAGAAACTGGCTTTTATATTGAGGTGAACAGAAACTGCATTTCTAAAAAGCACCATGGAATTTCACAAAATTTATTGAGTCTCTTCTCGTCGATTCCCACACAGGTTTCCAACTCAGTTTTTTATCCATGTGGCTCATGTCCAGGAGTGAACATCTCTGCAGCAAATTGCACGGTTAAGGTAAAAGGCAATGAAAGTGGCATCTCGAACTGTCTCCGAGGTCAGAACATCCTCACAATGTGATCTGTCGTTCTCGGATTGTAATGCTACCTCCGGTTTTAGGGTGGAGAACATTCTTTGGGACTCTTATTCTGAAAAAAAAAACAGACACAGTGACTGAAACTATGCTGCACGGTATGATGTGGAACACGGCCTGCTCAGGTTTGTGCATTTTCCCTGTAGTCCGGTGTGTTTCGTGTTCCGTGTAAACGTGAAAGTCGTCCTGTTTCGAGCAATGTGTGAAATTATTTAGCAAAGCAAGAATGGAAATTCCAGTAATGTCAAGCAGCTCATGGTTATTTGACGAAATCATAAGCGAACCCATATTCTCACGCACTCACAGATACATTTGTACCTGAAAAGAGTCTGAGAAGAGTGACTCAGCTTACCATTGATTTTTGTCTGGATTGATGGGCTATCAATATTTGCTGCGAAATTTTCATTGTAGCGGGTCACATCCCAGCAGCTGTGCGAGTTCGAGAGGAATCATGGAACTCTTTTGATGTGACTTTGCATCTGTGCTCATGCACGAGCACAATTGGAAATACAAGAAAATGAGGCGGCCGGGCCGGCTGGTAGTGTGGCCGAGCGGTCTAAGGCGCTGGATCCAGGTTCCAGTCTCGAAAGGGGCGTGGGTTCGAATCCCACCACTGCCATTTCTGTTAATCAACTCCAACGCTGCAGCTTGTTAACATGCTGTTTTGGGCCCACTGTATATTGATGTTGAAAACAAAAGTAAAATGGGTTTGCTTCCCAGGGAATTAACTGTGGTGTGGGATACCGCCAAATATTTCAAAATGTCTCTGCTGTCATGATCGTGTTCGCCTCCCGCGCGGAAAATCGCAAACAGTTCTGCCGTCCCAGGCCAGTTGTGCTTTTACTGGAACCGAATGCAGACTGTTATTTCATCGCTGTTGTGAAACGAAGTCCTACGGTGACTCTACTCGATGTTATTTGGGTTTCTAGCTTATGGGAAAATCGTTCCAATGAATTTCGATGTCATACCTTATTGAATTTCTCCCATTTCCTTCATTTCCGTCCTGGAAACATCAGAAGGGAAAGGTAATCTAATCGAGACTGTGATTGGTGAAATTCACTTTTTACGGCCAATTCTTATTATGTTCTTTCTTTCTCTCTTTTCAGCATTGTCTGGAAAGTGGTGGTGCACTAAGGCTGCAGTATGTTTGAAAGAGTAGTTTGGAAATGCCCTGTTGTTAGTTGTGAGATTACTTTATGACTCATGCCCTCGGACTGTATCACATTTAGCACTCATGCATCTCTGTGTCTGAAAATGAATGAGGTATGCCAGTTTTGTTTGTGTTCCGTGTTAAATGCTTTCTGCTTTGCGATTCGCTCAATACATTTCGATTTAACAGGGTTTCTGAGGTAACTTCCAGCAGCAAAAATCCTCAGCTGAGGATCTGGGAAAATTTCACCAAGTACGGTCAGTCGGAGCTAAAGTAAGGAAGTCGTTCGTGTCTGCAGTGTTTCACAATACTACCTTTCCCGTGAGCAGTCGAACAGACTAAATGATTGTGCCACAGACTGCGATGGCAAACTCCGCTAAAAAGTAATCCTTTAAAGCCGGTGGAAGCAACACGACGTTATTGGGGTACACCGTGGAAAAAGATACTTCGGTGGACCTCGTCCATGCTCACCCCATAGCCAAAATTAAACAAGTCCCGTTCCCCAGCATTTGGCCCCAATCCCTCTAAACGCATCTTATCCAGAAACTCACCCGATTACTTTTGCAATTTTATGAGTGTAATAGCCTGCTCCACTTCCTCTGGTAGATCATTCCAAACACGCACAACCTTCTTTGTGGGAAATGTGCCTCAGGTCCTTTCTCACTTTCAGCCCACTCACCTTAAAGCTATGCTGTCGAGTTTTCAACTCACACCAACTTGGGTAAAACACGTAAATACTCAGTTTACCAGCCTTCCATAAGGTCATGTCGCAGCTGTTACGCTGCAGGGAAAGTCGTCCCAACCTATTCCACCTCGCCCTACGGTACAAACATCGACGACATCTTTGTCTATATTTTGTCATCAATTTAAAGTGTCTTTTTTTTACGTTTTCAAGATGTCAATTGCGCTGGACAACAACGAGATATTGGAAACAGAAAGGTGAAACGTAGAACGGATTCAACTTCCAGTGCTGGACGCCACGGAGCCGCCGCACAGGCGGCTGCGGCTTGTTTCTGTAGTGTAGTGGTCATCACTTTCGCCTAACACGCGAACGGTTCCCCAGTTCGAAACTGGGCAGAAACTGCTTTGTTCTTCAACTGCAGCCTTTTTCATGGACAAGAGCTGAGCTTTCTTGCTTGGTTTCGCATCTGCAAACCTGCCTTAGAATTTGCTTGAACAAATCTACTCTCGTAGTGAAATGTAATGCAATTCCATTTAATTACAGTGCAAAGCGTTGTTAAGTTTTTCTCCAACCTGGTTCTAATCATATGCCATTCTGTTTGAGAGTGTAGTTACCGCCTTCTGATCCTTCCACGAAAAGCAGTACCGCATTTGCATTCCTTGCGCAGGCGGCTCGGTTCAAAGACAGGAAAGAAGCAGATGCTTTGGTGTCACAGCGCACCACGAATTCCTGAACTTGTCTGTCTGTCAAATGTACCCCAAGGTCGTCTCAGAAAGACCTCATTTGGAAGCTGTCAATCGTTATTCGACGTGCGGGAATTGGCACCAGATGTCCTGAATCATGTTTTGGAGCAATTCGCACGTTAGTGGCTCATTCAATCAGCAACAGCAATGAAAGAAATTCCACTCTCAGAGGAACCTTTCGACTTGCGCATTCATAGCGTCGCTAGTATTAAGGTCCGCCCCGAGATCTAAGTCATGTTGGAACTGAAACGGAGGAATCGACAGAGAGGCGACAGAATGACATCGCATCCATTTGGTTTTCTTTAAATCACTGACGAGCAGGAAAATGTAAACGGGGAGGGCGAGTGGAGAAGTGAGGCAGTTGCAGCTCTAGTGAAATTCCTTCTTTGTGATTCACTCAGCAGCCAGAGACGTGAAGGTGACTCAGGCGTGAGAGTTCTTCACATCGAGAACAAAAAGCACTCAAGGGCAGTTAGCACCTCTTCTGGAGTGGGGTGTGCGGTGAGGTAATTACCTTGTGACTTCTGTTACTATGTTCAGAAACTGGCTTTTATATTGAGGTGAACAGAAACTGCATTTCTAAAAAGCACCATGGAATTTCACAAAATTTATTGAGTCTCTTCTCGTCGATTCCCACACAGGTTTCCAACTCAGTTTTTTATCCATGTGGCTCATGTCCAGGAGTGAACATCTCTGCAGCAAATTGCACGGTTAAGGTAAAAGGCAATGAAAGTGGCATCTCGAACTGTCTCCGAGGTCAGAACATCCTCACAATGTGATCTGTCGTTCTCGGATTGTAATGCTACCTCCGGTTTTAGGGTGGAGAACATTCTTTGGGACTCTTATTCTGAAAAAAAAAACAGACACAGTGACTGAAACTATGCTGCACGGTATGATGTGGAACACGGCCTGCTCAGGTTTGTGCATTTTCCCTGTAGTCCGGTGTGTTTCGTGTTCCGTGTAAACGTGAAAGTCGTCCTGTTTCGAGCAATGTGTGAAATTATTTAGCAAAGCAAGAATGGAAATTCCAGTAATGTCAAGCAGCTCATGGTTATTTGACGAAATCATAAGCGAACCCATATTCTCACGCACTCACAGATACATTTGTACCTGAAAAGAGTCTGAGAAGAGTGACTCAGCTTACCATTGATTTTTGTCTGGATTGATGGGCTATCAATATTTGCTGCGAAATTTTCATTGTAGCGGGTCACATCCCAGCAGCTGTGCGAGTTCGAGAGGAATCATGGAACTCTTTTGATGTGACTTTGCATCTGTGCTCATGCACGAGCACAATTGGAAATACAAGAAAATGAGGCGGCCGGGCCGGCTGGTAGTGTGGCCGAGCGGTCTAAGGCGCTGGATCCAGGTTCCAGTCTCGAAAGGGGCGTGGGTTCGAATCCCACCACTGCCATTTCTGTTAATCAACTCCAACGCTGCAGCTTGTTAACATGCTGTTTTGGGCCCACTGTATATTGATGTTGAAAACAAAAGTAAAATGGGTTTGCTTCCCAGGGAATTAACTGTGGTGTGGGATACCGCCAAATATTTCAAAATGTCTCTGCTGTCATGATCGTGTTCGCCTCCCGCGCGGAAAATCGCAAACAGTTCTGCCGTCCCAGGCCAGTTGTGCTTTTACTGGAACCGAATGCAGACTGTTATTTCATCGCTGTTGTGAAACGAAGTCCTACGGTGACTCTACTCGATGTTATTTGGGTTTCTAGCTTATGGGAAAATCGTTCCAATGAATTTCGATGTCATACCTTATTGAATTTCTCCCATTTCCTTCATTTCCGTCCTGGAAACATCAGAAGGGAAAGGTAATCTAATCGAGACTGTGATTGGTGAAATTCACTTTTTACGGCCAATTCTTATTATGTTCTTTCTTTCTCTCTTTTCAGCATTGTCTGGAAAGTGGTGGTGCACTAAGGCTGCAGTATGTTTGAAAGAGTAGTTTGGAAATGCCCTGTTGTTAGTTGTGAGATTACTTTATGACTCATGCCCTCGGACTGTATCACATTTAGCACTCATGCATCTCTGTGTCTGAAAATGAATGAGGTATGCCAGTTTTGTTTGTGTTCCGTGTTAAATGCTTTCTGCTTTGCGATTCGCTCAATACATTTCGATTTAACAGGGTTTCTGAGGTAACTTCCAGCAGCAAAAATCCTCAGCTGAGGATCTGGGAAAATTTCACCAAGTACGGTCAGTCGGAGCTAAAGTAAGGAAGTCGTTCGTGTCTGCAGTGTTTCACAATACTACCTTTCCCGTGAGCAGTCGAACAGACTAAATGATTGTGCCACAGACTGCGATGGCAAACTCCGCTAAAAAGTAATCCTTTAAAGCCGGTGGAAGCAACACGACGTTATTGGGGTACACCGTGGAAAAAGATACTTCGGTGGACCTCGTCCATGCTCACCCCATAGCCAAAATTAAACAAGTCCCGTTCCCCAGCATTTGGCCCCAATCCCTCTAAACGCATCTTATCCAGAAACTCACCCGATTACTTTTGCAATTTTATGAGTGTAATAGCCTGCTCCACTTCCTCTGGTAGATCATTCCAAACACGCACAACCTTCTTTGTGGGAAATGTGCCTCAGGTCCTTTCTCACTTTCAGCCCACTCACCTTAAAGCTATGCTGTCGAGTTTTCAACTCACACCAACTTGGGTAAAACACGTAAATACTCAGTTTACCAGCCTTCCATAAGGTCATGTCGCAGCTGTTACGCTGCAGGGAAAGTCGTCCCAACCTATTCCACCTCGCCCTACGGTACAAACATCGACGACATCTTTGTCTATATTTTGTCATCAATTTAAAGTGTCTTTTTTTTACGTTTTCAAGATGTCAATTGCGCTGGACAACAACGAGATATTGGAAACAGAAAGGTGAAACGTAGAACGGATTCAACTTCCAGTGCTGGACGCCACGGAGCCGCCGCACAGGCGGCTGCGGCTTGTTTCTGTAGTGTAGTGGTCATCACTTTCGCCTAACACGCGAACGGTTCCCCAGTTCGAAACTGGGCAGAAACTGCTTTGTTCTTCAACTGCAGCCTTTTTCATGGACAAGAGCTGAGCTTTCTTGCTTGGTTTCGCATCTGCAAACCTGCCTTAGAATTTGCTTGAACAAATCTACTCTCGTAGTGAAATGTAATGCAATTCCATTTAATTACAGTGCAAAGCGTTGTTAAGTTTTTCTCCAACCTGGTTCTAATCATATGCCATTCTGTTTGAGAGTGTAGTTACCGCCTTCTGATCCTTCCACGAAAAGCAGTACCGCATTTGCATTCCTTGCGCAGGCGGCTCGGTTCAAAGACAGGAAAGAAGCAGATGCTTTGGTGTCACAGCGCACCACGAATTCCTGAACTTGTCTGTCTGTCAAATGTACCCCAAGGTCGTCTCAGAAAGACCTCATTTGGAAGCTGTCAATCGTTATTCGACGTGCGGGAATTGGCACCAGATGTCCTGAATCATGTTTTGGAGCAATTCGCACGTTAGTGGCTCATTCAATCAGCAACAGCAATGAAAGAAATTCCACTCTCAGAGGAACCTTTCGACTTGCGCATTCATAGCGTCGCTAGTATTAAGGTCCGCCCCGAGATCTAAGTCATGTTGGAACTGAAACGGAGGAATCGACAGAGAGGCGACAGAATGACATCGCATCCATTTAGTTTTCTTTAAATCACTGACGAGCAGGAAAATGTAAACGGGGAGGGCGAGTGGAGAAGTGAGGCAGTTGCAGCTCTAGTGAAATTCCTTCTTTGTGATTCACTCAGCAGCCAGAGACGTGAAGGTGACTCAGGCGTGAGAGTTCTTCACATCGAGAACAAAAAGCACTCAAGGGCAGTTAGCACCTCTTCTGGAGTGGGGTGTGCGGTGAGGTAATTACCTTGTGACTTCTGTTACTATGTTCAGAAACTGGCTTTTATATTGAGGTGAACAGAAACTGCATTTCTAAAAAGCACCATGGAATTTCACAAAATTTATTGAGTCTCTTCTCGTCGATTCCCACACAGGTTTCCAACTCAGTTTTTTATCCATGTGGCTCATGTCCAGGAGTGAACATCTCTGCAGCAAATTGCACGGTTAAGGTAAAAGGCAATGAAAGTGGCATCTCGAACTGTCTCCGAGGTCAGAACATCCTCACAATGTGATCTGTCGTTCTCGGATTGTAATGCTACCTCCGGTTTTAGGGTGGAGAACATTCTTTGGGACTCTTATTCTGAAAAAAAAAACAGACACAGTGACTGAAACTATGCTGCACGGTATGATGTGGAACACGGCCTGCTCAGGTTTGTGCATTTTCCCTGTAGTCCGGTGTGTTTCGTGTTCCGTGTAAACGTGAAAGTCGTCCTGTTTCGAGCAATGTGTGAAATTATTTAGCAAAGCAAGAATGGAAATTCCAGTAATGTCAAGCAGCTCATGGTTATTTGACGAAATCATAAGCGAACCCATATTCTCACGCACTCACAGATACATTTGTACCTGAAAAGAGTCTGAGAAGAGTGACTCAGCTTACCATTGATTTTTGTCTGGATTGATGGGCTATCAATATTTGCTGCGAAATTTTCATTGTAGCGGGTCACATCCCAGCAGCTGTGCGAGTTCGAGAGGAATCATGGAACTCTTTTGATGTGACTTTGCATCTGTGCTCATGCACGAGCACAATTGGAAATACAAGAAAATGAGGCGGCCGGGCCGGCTGGTAGTGTGGCCGAGCGGTCTAAGGCGCTGGATCCAGGTTCCAGTCTCGAAAGGGGCGTGGGTTCGAATCCCACCACTGCCATTTCTGTTAATCAACTCCAACGCTGCAGCTTGTTAACATGCTGTTTTGGGCCCACTGTATATTGATGTTGAAAACAAAAGTAAAATGGGTTTGCTTCCCAGGGAATTAACTGTGGTGTGGGATACCGCCAAATATTTCAAAATGTCTCTGCTGTCATGATCGTGTTCGCCTCCCGCGCGGAAAATCGCAAACAGTTCTGCCGTCCCAGGCCAGTTGTGCTTTTACTGGAACCGAATGCAGACTGTTATTTCATCGCTGTTGTGAAACGAAGTCCTACGGTGACTCTACTCGATGTTATTTGGGTTTCTAGCTTATGGGAAAATCGTTCCAATGAATTTCGATGTCATACCTTATTGAATTTCTCCCATTTCCTTCATTTCCGTCCTGGAAACATCGGAAGGGAAAGGTAATCTAATCGAGACTGTGATTGGTGAAATTCACTTTTTACGGCCAATTCTTATTATGTTCTTTCTTTCTCTCTTTTCAGCATTGTCTGGAAAGTGGTGGTGCACTAAGGCTGCAGTATGTTTGAAAGAGTAGTTTGGAAATGCCCTGTTGTTAGTTGTGAGATTACTTTATGACTCATGCCCTCGGACTGTATCACATTTAGCACTCATGCATCTCTGTGTCTGAAAATGAATGAGGTATGCCAGTTTTGTTTGTGTTCCGTGTTAAATGCTTTCTGCTTTGCGATTCGCTCAATACATTTCGATTTAACAGGGTTTCTGAGGTAACTTCCAGCAGCAAAAATCCTCAGCTGAGGATCTGGGAAAATTTCACCAAGTAGTCGGAGCTAAAGTAAGGAAGTCGTTCGTGTCTGCAGTGTTTCACAATACTACCTTTCCCGTGAGCAGTCGAACAGACTAAATGATTGTGCCACAGACTGCGATGGCAAACTCCGCTAAAAAGTAATCCTTTAAAGCCGGTGGAAGCAACACGACGTTATTGGGGTACACCGTGGAAAAAGATACTTCGGTGGACCTCGTCCATGCTCACCCCATAGCCAAAATTAAACAAGTCCCGTTCCCCAGCATTTGGCCCCAATCCCTCTAAACGCATCTTATCCAGAAACTCACCCGATTACTTTTGCAATTTTATGAGTGTAATAGCCTGCTCCACTTCCTCTGGTAGATCATTCCAAACACGCACAACCTTCTTTGTGGGAAATGTGCCTCAGGTCCTTTCTCACTTTCAGCCCACTCACCTTAAAGCTATGCTGTCGAGTTTTCAACTCACACCAACTTGGGTAAAACACGTAAATACTCAGTTTACCAGCCTTCCATAAGGTCATGTCGCAGCTGTTACGCTGCAGGGAAAGTCGTCCCAACCTATTCCACCTCGCCCTACGGTACAAACATCGACGACATCTTTGTCTATATTTTGTCATCAATTTAAAGTGTCTTTTTTTTACGTTTTCAAGATGTCAATTGCGCTGGACAACAACGAGATATTGGAAACAGAAAGGTGAAACGTAGAACGGATTCAACTTCCAGTGCTGGACGCCACGGAGCCGCCGCACAGGCGGCTGCGGCTTGTTTCTGTAGTGTAGTGGTTATCACTTTCGCCTAACACGCGAACGGTTCCCCAGTTCGAAACTGGGCAGAAACTGCTTTGTTCTTTAACTGCAGCCTTTTTCATGGACAAGAGCTGAGCTTTCTTGCTTGGTTTCGCATCTGCAAACCTGCCTTAGAATTTGCTTGAACAAATCTACTCTCGTAGTGAAATGTAATGCAATTCCATTTAATTACAGTGCAAAGCGTTGTTAAGTTTTTCTCCAACCTGGTTCTAATCATATGCCATTCTGTTTGAGAGTGTAGTTACCGCCTTCTGATCCTTCCACGAAAAGCAGTACCGCATTTGCATTCCTTGCGCAGGCGGCTCGGTTCAAAGACAGGAAAGAAGCAGATGCTTTGGTGTCACAGCGCACCACGAATTCCTGAACTTGTCTGTCTGTCAAATGTACCCCAAGGTCGTCTCAGAAAGACCTCATTTGGAAGCTGTCAATCGTTATTCGACGTGCGGGAATTGGCACCAGATGTCCTGAATCATGTTTTGGAGCAATTCGCACGTTAGTGGCTCATTCAATCAGCAACAGCAATGAAAGAAATTCCACTCTCAGAGGAACCTTTCGACTTGCGCATTCATAGCGTCGCTAGTATTAAGGTCCGCCCCGAGATCTAAGTCATGTTGGAACTGAAACGGAGGAATCGACAGAGAGGCGACAGAATGACATCGCATCCATTTAGTTTTCTTTAAATCACTGACGAGCAGGAAAATGTAAACGGGGAGGGCGAGTGGAGAAGTGAGGCAGTTGCAGCTCTAGTGAAATTCCTTCTTTGTGATTCACTCAGCAGCCAGAGACGTGAAGGTGACTCAGGCGTGAGAGTTCTTCACATCGAGAACAAAAAGCACTCAAGGGCAGTTAGCACCTCTTCTGGAGTGGGGTGTGCGGTGAGGTAATTACCTTGTGACTTCTGTTACTATGTTCAGAAACTGGCTTTTATATTGAGGTGAACAGAAACTGCATTTCTAAAAAGCACCATGGAATTTCACAAAATTTATTGAGTCTCTTCTCGTCGATTCCCACACAGGTTTCCAACTCAGTTTTTTATCCATGTGGCTCATGTCCAGGAGTGAACATCTCTGCAGCAAATTGCACGGTTAAGGTAAAAGGCAATGAAAGTGGCATCTCGAACTGTCTCCGAGGTCAGAACATCCTCACAATGTGATCTGTCGTTCTCGGATTGTAATGCTACCTCCGGTTTTAGGGTGGAGAACATTCTTTGGGACTCTTATTCTGAAAAAAAAAACAGACACAGTGACTGAAACTATGCTGCACGGTATGATGTGGAACACGGCCTGCTCAGGTTTGTGCATTTTCCCTGTAGTCCGGTGTGTTTCGTGTTCCGTGTAAACGTGAAAGTCGTCCTGTTTCGAGCAATGTGTGAAATTATTTAGCAAAGCAAGAATGGAAATTCCAGTAATGTCAAGCAGCTCATGGTTATTTGACGAAATCATAAGCGAACCCATATTCTCACGCACTCACAGATACATTTGTACCTGAAAAGAGTCTGAGAAGAGTGACTCAGCTTACCATTGATTTTTGTCTGGATTGATGGGCTATCAATATTTGCTGCGAAATTTTCATTGTAGCGGGTCACATCCCAGCAGCTGTGCGAGTTCGAGAGGAATCATGGAACTCTTTTGATGTGACTTTGCATCTGTGCTCATGCACGAGCACAATTGGAAATACAAGAAAATGAGGCGGCCGGGCCGGCTGGTAGTGTGGCCGAGCGGTCTAAGGCGCTGGATCCAGGTTCCAGTCTCGAAAGGGGCGTGGGTTCGAATCCCACCACTGCCATTTCTGTTAATCAACTCCAACGCTGCAGCTTGTTAACATGCTGTTTTGGGCCCACTGTATATTGATGTTGAAAACAAAAGTAAAATGGGTTTGCTTCCCAGGGAATTAACTGTGGTGTGGGATACCGCCAAATATTTCAAAATGTCTCTGCTGTCATGATCGTGTTCGCCTCCCGCGCGGAAAATCGCAAACAGTTCTGCCGTCCCAGGCCAGTTGTGCTTTTACTGGAACCGAATGCAGACTGTTATTTCATCGCTGTTGTGAAACGAAGTCCTACGGTGACTCTACTCGATGTTATTTGGGTTTCTAGCTTATGGGAAAATCGTTCCAATGAATTTCGATGTCATACCTTATTGAATTTCTCCCATTTCCTTCATTTCCGTCCTGGAAACATCGGAAGGGAAAGGTAATCTAATCGAGACTGTGATTGGTGAAATTCACTTTTTACGGCCAATTCTTATTATGTTCTTTCTTTCTCTCTTTTCAGCATTGTCTGGAAAGTGGTGGTGCACTAAGGCTGCAGTATGTTTGAAAGAGTAGTTTGGAAATGCCCTGTTGTTAGTTGTGAGATTACTTTATGACTCATGCCCTCGGACTGTATCACATTTAGCACTCATGCATCTCTGTGTCTGAAAATGAATGAGGTATGCCAGTTTTGTTTGTGTTCCGTGTTAAATGCTTTCTGCTTTGCGATTCGCTCAATACATTTCGATTTAACAGGGTTTCTGAGGTAACTTCCAGCAGCAAAAATCCTCAGCTGAGGATCTGGGAAAATTTCACCAAGTACGGTCAGTCGGAGCTAAAGTAAGGAAGTCGTTCGTGTCTGCAGTGTTTCACAATACTACCTTTCCCGTGAGCAGTCGAACAGACTAAATGATTGTGCCACAGACTGCGATGGCAAACTCCGCTAAAAAGTAATCCTTTAAAGCCGGTGGAAGCAACACGACGTTATTGGGGTACACCGTGGAAAAAGATACTTCGGTGGACCTCGTCCATGCTCACCCCATAGCCAAAATTAAACAAGTCCCGTTCCCCAGCATTTGGCCCCAATCCCTCTAAACGCATCTTATCCAGAAACTCACCCGATTACTTTTGCAATTTTATGAGTGTAATAGCCTGCTCCACTTCCTCTGGTAGATCATTCCAAACACGCACAACCTTCTTTGTGGGAAATGTGCCTCAGGTCCTTTCTCACTTTCAGCCCACTCACCTTAAAGCTATGCTGTCGAGTTTTCAACTCACACCAACTTGGGTAAAACACGTAAATACTCAGTTTACCAGCCTTCCATAAGGTCATGTCGCAGCTGTTACGCTGCAGGGAAAGTCGTCCCAACCTATTCCACCTCGCCCTACGGTACAAACATCGACGACATCTTTGTCTATATTTTGTCATCAATTTAAAGTGTCTTTTTTTTACGTTTTCAAGATGTCAATTGCGCTGGACAACAACGAGATATTGGAAACAGAAAGGTGAAACGTAGAACGGATTCAACTTCCAGTGCTGGACGCCACGGAGCCGCCGCACAGGCGGCTGCGGCTTGTTCCTGTAGTGTAGTGGTTATCACTTTCGCCTAACACGCGAACGGTTCCCCAGTTCGAAACTGGGCAGAAACTGCTTTGTTCTTCAACTGCAGCCTTTTTCATGGACAAGAGCTGAGCTTTCTTGCTTGGTTTCGCATCTGCAAACCTGCCTTAGAATTTGCTTGAACAAATCTACTCTCGTAGTGAAATGTAATGCAATTCCATTTAATTACAGTGCAAAGCGTTGTTAAGTTTTTCTCCAACCTGGTTCTAATCATATGCCATTCTGTTTGAGAGTGTAGTTACCGCCTTCTGATCCTTCCACGAAAAGCAGTACCGCATTTGCATTCCTTGCGCAGGCGGCTCGGTTCAAAGACAGGAAAGAAGCAGATGCTTTGGTGTCACAGCGCACCACGAATTCCTGAACTTGTCTGTCTGTCAAATGTACCCCAAGGTCGTCTCAGAAAGACCTCATTTGGAAGCTGTCAATCGTTATTCGACGTGCGGGAATTGGCACCAGATGTCCTGAATCATGTTTTGGAGCAATTCGCACGTTAGTGGCTCATTCAATCAGCAACAGCAATGAAAGAAATTCCACTCTCAGAGGAACCTTTCGACTTGCGCATTCATAGCGTCGCTAGTATTAAGGTCCGCCCCGAGATCTAAGTCATGTTGGAACTGAAACGGAGGAATCGACAGAGAGGCGACAGAATGACATCGCATCCATTTGGTTTTCTTTAAATCACTGACGAGCAGGAAAATGTAAACGGGGAGGGCGAGTGGAGAAGTGAGGCAGTTGCAGCTCTAGTGAAATTCCTTCTTTGTGATTCACTCAGCAGCCAGAGACGTGAAGGTGACTCAGGCGTGAGAGTTCTTCACATCGAGAACAAAAAGCACTCAAGGGCAGTTAGCACCTCTTCTGGAGTGGGGTGTGCGGTGAGGTAATTACCTTGTGACTTCTGTTACTATGTTCAGAAACTGGCTTTTATATTGAGGTGAACAGAAACTGCATTTCTAAAAAGCACCATGGAATTTCACAAAATTTATTGAGTCTCTTCTCGTCGATTCCCACACAGGTTTCCAACTCAGTTTTTTATCCATGTGGCTCATGTCCAGGAGTGAACATCTCTGCAGCAAATTGCACGGTTAAGGTAAAAGGCAATGAAAGTGGCATCTCGAACTGTCTCCGAGGTCAGAACATCCTCACAATGTGATCTGTCGTTCTCGGATTGTAATGCTACCTCCGGTTTTAGGGTGGAGAACATTCTTTGGGACTCTTATTCTGAAAAAAAAAACAGACACAGTGACTGAAACTATGCTGCACGGTATGATGTGGAACACGGCCTGCTCAGGTTTGTGCATTTTCCCTGTAGTCCGGTGTGTTTCGTGTTCCGTTTAAACGTGAAAGTCGTCCTGTTTCGAGCAATGTGTGAAATTATTTAGCAAAGCAAGAATGGAAATTCCAGTAATGTCAAGCAGCTCATGGTTATTTGACGAAATCATAAGCGAACCCATATTCTCACGCACTCACAGATACATTTGTACCTGAAAAGAGTCTGAGAAGAGTGACTCAGCTTACCATTGATTTTTGTCTGGATTGATGGGCTATCAATATCTGCTGCGAAATTTTCATTGCAGCGGGTCACATCCCAGCAGCTGTGCGAGTTCGAGAGGAATCATGGAACTCTTTTGATGTGACTTTGCATCTGTGCTCATGCACGAGCACAATTGGAAATACAAGAAAATGAGGCGGCCGGGCCGGCTGGTAGTGTGGCCCAGCGGTCTAAGGCGCTGGATCCAGGTTCCAGTCTCGAAAGGGGCGTGGGTTCGAATCCCACCACTGCCATTTCTGTTAATCAACTCCAACGCTGCAGCTTGTTAACATGCTGTTTTGGGCCCACTGTATATTGATGTTGAAAACAAAAGTAAAATGGGTTTGCTTCCCAGGGAATTAACTGTGGTGTGGGATACCGCCAAATATTTCAAAATGTCTCTGCTGTCATGATCGTGTTCGCCTCCCGCGCGGAAAATCGCAAACAGTTCTGCCGTCCCAGGCCAGTTGTGCTTTTACTGGAACCGAATGCAGACTGTTATTTCATCGCTGTTGTGAAACGAAGTCCTACGGTGACTCTACTCGATGTTATTTGGGTTTCTAGCTTATGGGAAAATCGTTCCAATGAATTTCGATGTCATACCTTATTGAATTTCTCCCATTTCCTTCATTTCCGTCCTGGAAACATCGGAAGGGAAAGGTAATCTAATCGAGACTGTGATTGGTGAAATTCACTTTTTACGGCCAATTCTTATTATGTTCTTTCTTTCTCTCTTTTCAGCATTGTCTGGAAAGTGGTGGTGCACTAAGGCTGCAGTATGTTTGAAAGAGTAGTTTGGAAATGCCCTGTTGTTAGTTGTGAGATTACTTTATGACTCATGCCCTCGGACTGTATCACATTTAGCACTCATGCATCTCTGTGTCTGAAAATGAATGAGGTATGCCAGTTTTGTTTGTGTTCCGTGTTAAATGCTTTCTGCTTTGCGATTCGCTCAATACATTTCGATTTAACAGGGTTTCTGAGGTAACTTCCAGCAGCAAAAATCCTCAGCTGAGGATCTGGGAAAATTTCACCAAGTACGGTCAGTCGGAGCTAAAGTAAGGAAGTCGTTCGTGTCTGCAGTGTTTCACAATACTACCTTTCCCGTGAGCAGTCGAACAGACTAAATGATTGTGCCACAGACTGCGATGGCAAACTCCGCTAAAAAGTAATCCTTTAAAGCCGGTGGAAGCAACACGACGTTATTGGGGTACACCGTGGAAAAAGATACTTCGGTGGACCTCGTCCATGCTCACCCCATAGCCAAAATTAAACAAGTCCCGTTCCCCAGCATTTGGCCCCAATCCCTCTAAACGCATCTTATCCAGAAACTCACCCGATTACTTTTGCAATTTTATGAGTGTAATAGCCTGCTCCACTTCCTCTGGTAGATCATTCCAAACACGCACAACCTTCTTTGTGGGAAATGTGCCTCAGGTCCTTTCTCACTTTCAGCCCACTCACCTTAAAGCTATGCTGTCGAGTTTTCAACTCACACCAACTTGGGTAAAACACGTAAATACTCAGTTTACCAGCCTTCCATAAGGTCATGTCGCAGCTGTTACGCTGCAGGGAAAGTCGTCCCAACCTATTCCACCTCGCCCTACGGTACAAACATCGACGACATCTTTGTCTATATTTTGTCATCAATTTAAAGTGTCTTTTTTTTACGTTTTCAAGATGTCAATTGCGCTGGACAACAACGAGATATTGGAAACAGAAAGGTGAAACGTAGAACGGATTCAACTTCCAGTGCTGGACGCCACGGAGCCGCCGCACAGGCGGCTGCGGCTTGTTTCTGTAGTGTAGTGGTTATCACTTTCGCCTAACACGCGAACGGTTCCCCAGTTCGAAACTGGGCAGAAACTGCTTTGTTCTTCAACTGCAGCCTTTTTCATGGACAAGAGCTGAGCTTTCTTGCTTGGTTTCGCATCTGCAAACCTGCCTTAGAATTTGCTTGAACAAATCTACTCTCGTAGTGAAATGTAATGCAATTCCATTTAATTACAGTGCAAAGCGTTGTTAAGTTTTTCTCCAACCTGGTTCTAATCATATGCCATTCTGTTTGAGAGTGTAGTTACCGCCTTCTGATCCTTCCACGAAAAGCAGTACCGCATTTGCATTCCTTGCGCAGGCGGCTCGGTTCAAAGACAGGAAAGAAGCAGATGCTTTGGTGTCACAGCGCACCACGAATTCCTGAACTTGTCTGTCTGTCAAATGTACCCCAAGGTCGTCTCAGAAAGACCTCATTTGGAAGCTGTCAATCGTTATTCGACGTGCGGGAATTGGCACCAGATGTCCTGAATCATGTTTTGGAGCAATTCGCACGTTAGTGGCTCATTCAATCAGCAACAGCAATGAAAGAAATTCCACTCTCAGAGGAACCTTTCGACTTGCGCATTCATAGCGTCGCTAGTATTAAGGTCCGCCCCGAGATCTAAGTCATGTTGGAACTGAAACGGAGGAATCGACAGAGAGGCGACAGAATGACATCGCATCCATTTAGTTTTCTTTAAATCACTGACGAGCAGGAAAATGTAAACGGGGAGGGCGAGTGGAGAAGTGAGGCAGTTGCAGCTCTAGTGAAATTCCTTCTTTGTGATTCACTCAGCAGCCAGAGACGTGAAGGTGACTCAGGCGTGAGAGTTCTTCACATCGAGAACAAAAAGCACTCAAGGGCAGTTAGCACCTCTTCTGGAGTGGGGTGTGCGGTGAGGTAATTACCTTGTGACTTCTGTTACTATGTTCAGAAACTGGCTTTTATATTGAGGTGAACAGAAACTGCATTTCTAAAAAGCACCATGGAATTTCACAAAATTTATTGAGTCTCTTCTCGTCGATTCCCACACAGGTTTCCAACTCAGTTTTTTATCCATGTGGCTCATGTCCAGGAGTGAACATCTCTGCAGCAAATTGCACGGTTAAGGTAAAAGGCAATGAAAGTGGCATCTCGAACTGTCTCCGAGGTCAGAACATCCTCACAATGTGATCTGTCGTTCTCGGATTGTAATGCTACCTCCGGTTTTAGGGTGGAGAACATTCTTTGGGACTCTTATTCTGAAAAAAAAAACAGACACAGTGACTGAAACTATGCTGCACGGTATGATGTGGAACACGGCCTGCTCAGGTTTGTGCATTTTCCCTGTAGTCCGGTGTGTTTCGTGTTCCGTGTAAACGTGAAAGTCGTCCTGTTTCGAGCAATGTGTGAAATTATTTAGCAAAGCAAGAATGGAAATTCCAGTAATGTCAAGCAGCTCATGGTTATTTGACGAAATCATAAGCGAACCCATATTCTCACGCACTCACAGATACATTTGTACCTGAAAAGAGTCTGAGAAGAGTGACTCAGCTTACCATTGATTTTTGTCTGGATTGATGGGCTATCAATATTTGCTGCGAAATTTTCATTGTAGCGGGTCACATCCCAGCAGCTGTGCGAGTTCGAGAGGAATCATGGAACTCTTTTGATGTGACTTTGCATCTGTGCTCATGCACGAGCACAATTGGAAATACAAGAAAATGAGGCGGCCGGGCCGGCTGGTAGTGTGGCCGAGCGGTCTAAGGCGCTGGATCCAGGTTCCAGTCTCGAAAGGGGCGTGGGTTCGAATCCCACCACTGCCATTTCTGTTAATCAACTCCAACGCTGCAGCTTGTTAACATGCTGTTTTGGGCCCACTGTATATTGATGTTGAAAACAAAAGTAAAATGGGTTTGCTTCCCAGGGAATTAACTGTGGTGTGGGATACCGCCAAATATTTCAAAATGTCTCTGCTGTCATGATCGTGTTCGCCTCCCGCGCGGAAAATCGCAAACAGTTCTGCCGTCCCAGGCCAGTTGTGCTTTTACTGGAACCGAATGCAGACTGTTATTTCATCGCTGTTGTGAAACGAAGTCCTACGGTGACTCTACTCGATGTTATTTGGGTTTCTAGCTTATGGGAAAATCGTTCCAATGAATTTCGATGTCATACCTTATTGAATTTCTCCCATTTCCTTCATTTCCGTCCTGGAAACATCGGAAGGGAAAGGTAATCTAATCGAGACTGTGATTGGTGAAATTCACTTTTTACGGCCAATTCTTATTATGTTCTTTCTTTCTCTCTTTTCAGCATTGTCTGGAAAGTGGTGGTGCACTAAGGCTGCAGTATGTTTGAAAGAGTAGTTTGGAAATGCCCTGTTGTTAGTTGTGAGATTACTTTATGACTCATGCCCTCGGACTGTATCACATTTAGCACTCATGCATCTCTGTGTCTGAAAATGAATGAGGTATGCCAGTTTTGTTTGTGTTCCGTGTTAAATGCTTTCTGCTTTGCGATTCGCTCAATACATTTCGATTTAACAGGGTTTCTGAGGTAACTTCCAGCAGCAAAAATCCTCAGCTGAGGATCTGGGAAAATTTCACCAAGTACGGTCAGTCGGAGCTAAAGTAAGGAAGTCGTTCGTGTCTGCAGTGTTTCACAATACTACCTTTCCCGTGAGCAGTCGAACAGACTAAATGATTGTGCCACAGACTGCGATGGCAAACTCCGCTAAAAAGTAATTCTTTAAAGCCGGTGGAAGCAACACGACGTTATTGGGGTACACCGTGGAAAAAGATACTTCGGTGGACCTCGTCCATGCTCACCCCATAGCCAAAATTAAACAAGTCCCGTTCCCCAGCATTTGGCCCCAATCCCTCTAAACGCATCTTATCCAGAAACTCACCCGATTACTTTTGCAATTTTATGAGTGTAATAGCCTGCTCCACTTCCTCTGGTAGATCATTCCAAACACGCACAACCTTCTTTGTGGGAAATGTGCCTCAGGTCCTTTCTCACTTTCAGCCCACTCACCTTAAAGCTATGCTGTCGAGTTTTCAACTCACACCAACTTGGGTAAAACACGTAAATACTCAGTTTACCAGCCTTCCATAAGGTCATGTCGCAGCTGTTACGCTGCAGGGAAAGTCGTCCCAACCTATTCCACCTCGCCCTACGGTACAAACATCGACGACATCTTTGTCTATATTTTGTCATCAATTTAAAGTGTCTTTTTTTTACGTTTTCAAGATGTCAATTGCGCTGGACAACAACGAGATATTGGAAACAGAAAGGTGAAACGTAGAACGGATTCAACTTCCAGTGCTGGACGCCACGGAGCCGCCGCACAGGCGGCTGCGGCTTGTTCCTGTAGTGTAGTGGTTATCACTTTCGCCTAACACGCGAACGGTTCCCCAGTTCGAAACTGGGCAGAAACTGCTTTGTTCTTCAACTGCAGCCTTTTTCATGGACAAGAGCTGAGCTTTCTTGCTTGGTTTCGCATCTGCAAACCTGCCTTAGAATTTGCTTGAACAAATCTACTCTCGTAGTGAAATGTAATGCAATTCCATTTAATTACAGTGCAAAGCGTTGTTAAGTTTTTCTCCAACCTGGTTCTAATCATATGCCATTCTGTTTGAGAGTGTAGTTACCGCCTTCTGATCCTTCCACGAAAAGCAGTACCGCATTTGCATTCCTTGCGCAGGCGGCTCGGTTCAAAGACAGGAAAGAAGCAGATGCTTTGGTGTCACAGCGCACCACGAATTCCTGAACTTGTCTGTCTGTCAAATGTACCCCAAGGTCGTCTCAGAAAGACCTCATTTGGAAGCTGTCAATCGTTATTCGACGTGCGGGAATTGGCACCAGATGTCCTGAATCATGTTTTGGAGCAATTCGCACGTTAGTGGCTCATTCAATCAGCAACAGCAATGAAAGAAATTCCACTCTCAGAGGAACCTTTCGACTTGCGCATTCATAGCGTCGCTAGTATTAAGGTCCGCCCCGAGATCTAAGTCATGTTGGAACTGAAACGGAGGAATCGACAGAGAGGCGACAGAATGACATCGCATCCATTTGGTTTTCTTTAAATCACTGACGAGCAGGAAAATGTAAACGGGGAGGGCGAGTGGAGAAGTGAGGCAGTTGCAGCTCTAGTGAAATTCCTTCTTTGTGATTCACTCAGCAGCCAGAGACGTGAAGGTGACTCAGGCGTGAGAGTTCTTCACATCGAGAACAAAAAGCACTCAAGGGCAGTTAGCACCTCTTCTGGAGTGGGGTGTGCGGTGAGGTAATTACCTTGTGACTTCTGTTACTATGTTCAGAAACTGGCTTTTATATTGAGGTGAACAGAAACTGCATTTCTAAAAAGCACCATGGAATTTCACAAAATTTATTGAGTCTCTTCTCGTCGATTCCCACACAGGTTTCCAACTCAGTTTTTTATCCATGTGGCTCATGTCCAGGAGTGAACATCTCTGCAGCAAATTGCACGGTTAAGGTAAAAGGCAATGAAAGTGGCATCTCGAACTGTCTCCGAGGTCAGAACATCCTCACAATGTGATCTGTCGTTCTCGGATTGTAATGCTACCTCCGGTTTTAGGGTGGAGAACATTCTTTGGGACTCTTATTCTGAAAAAAAAAAACAGACACAGTGACTGAAACTATGCTGCACGGTATGATGTGGAACACGGCCTGCTCAGGTTTGTGCATTTTCCCTGTAGTCCGGTGTGTTTCGTGTTCCGTTTAAACGTGAAAGTCGTCCTGTTTCGAGCAATGTGTGAAATTATTTAGCAAAGCAAGAATGGAAATTCCAGTAATGTCAAGCAGCTCATGGTTATTTGACGAAATCATAAGCGAACCCATATTCTCACGCACTCACAGATACATTTGTACCTGAAAAGAGTCTGAGAAGAGTGACTCAGCTTACCATTGATTTTTGTCTGGATTGATGGGCTATCAATATCTGCTGCGAAATTTTCATTGCAGCGGGTCACATCCCAGCAGCTGTGCGAGTTCGAGAGGAATCATGGAACTCTTTTGATGTGACTTTGCATCTGTGCTCATGCACGAGCACAATTGGAAATACAAGAAAATGAGGCGGCCGGGCCGGCTGGTAGTGTGGCCCAGCGGTCTAAGGCGCTGGATCCAGGTTCCAGTCTCGAAAGGGGCGTGGGTTCGAATCCCACCACTGCCATTTCTGTTAATCAACTCCAACGCTGCAGCTTGTTAACATGCTGTTTTGGGCCCACTGTATATTGATGTTGAAAACAAAAGTAAAATGGGTTTGCTTCCCAGGGAATTAACTGTGGTGTGGGATACCGCCAAATATTTCAAAATGTCTCTGCTGTCATGATCGTGTTCGCCTCCCGCGCGGAAAATCGCAAACAGTTCTGCCGTCCCAGGCCAGTTGTGCTTTTACTGGAACCGAATGCAGACTGTTATTTCATCGCTGTTGTGAAACGAAGTCCTACGGTGACTCTACTCGATGTTATTTGGGTTTCTAGCTTATGGGAAAATCGTTCCAATGAATTTCGATGTCATACCTTATTGAATTTCTCCCATTTCCTTCATTTCCGTCCTGGAAACATCGGAAGGGAAAGGTAATCTAATCGAGACTGTGATTGGTGAAATTCACTTTTTACGGCCAATTCTTATTATGTTCTTTCTTTCTCTCTTTTCAGCATTGTCTGGAAAGTGGTGGTGCACTAAGGCTGCAGTATGTTTGAAAGAGTAGTTTGGAAATGCCCTGTTGTTAGTTGTGAGATTACTTTATGACTCATGCCCTCGGACTGTATCACATTTAGCACTCATGCATCTCTGTGTCTGAAAATGAATGAGGTATGCCAGTTTTGTTTGTGTTCCGTGTTAAATGCTTTCTGCTTTGCGATTCGCTCAATACATTTCGATTTAACAGGGTTTCTGAGGTAACTTCCAGCAGCAAAAATCCTCAGCTGAGGATCTGGGAAAATTTCACCAAGTACGGTCAGTCGGAGCTAAAGTAAGGAAGTCGTTCGTGTCTGCAGTGTTTCACAATACTACCTTTCCCGTGAGCAGTCGAACAGACTAAATGATTGTGCCACAGACTGCGATGGCAAACTCCGCTAAAAAGTAATCCTTTAAAGCCGGTGGAAGCAACACGACGTTATTGGGGTACACCGTGGAAAAAGATACTTCGGTGGACCTCGTCCATGCTCACCCCATAGCCAAAATTAAACAAGTCCCGTTCCCCAGCATTTGGCCCCAATCCCTCTAAACGCATCTTATCCAGAAACTCACCCGATTACTTTTGCAATTTTATGAGTGTAATAGCCTGCTCCACTTCCTCTGGTAGATCATTCCAAACACGCACAACCTTCTTTGTGGGAAATGTGCCTCAGGTCCTTTCTCACTTTCAGCCCACCCACCTTAAAGCTATGCTGTCGAGTTTTCAACTCACACCAACTTGGGTAAAACACGTAAATACTCAGTTTACCAGCCTTCCATAAGGTCATGTCGCAGCTGTTACGCTGCAGGGAAAGTCGTCCCAACCTATTCCACCTCGCCCTACGGTACAAACATCGACGACATCTTTGTCTATATTTTGTCATCAATTTAAAGTGTCTTTTTTTTACGTTTTCAAGATGTCAATTGCGCTGGACAACAACGAGATATTGGAAACAGAAAGGTGAAACGTAGAACGGATTCAACTTCCAGTGCTGGACGCCACGGAGCCGCCGCACAGGCGGCTGCGGCTTGTTTCTGTAGTGTAGTGGTTATCACTTTCGCCTAACACGCGAACGGTTCCCCAGTTCGAAACTGGGCAGAAACTGCTTTGTTCTTCAACTGCAGCCTTTTTCATGGACAAGAGCTGAGCTTTCTTGCTTGGTTTCGCATCTGCAAACCTGCCTTAGAATTTGCTTGAACAAATCTACTCTCGTAGTGAAATGTAATGCAATTCCATTTAATTACAGTGCAAAGCGTTGTTAAGTTTTTCTCCAACCTGGTTCTAATCATATGCCATTCTGTTTGAGAGTGTAGTTACCGCCTTCTGATCCTTCCACGAAAAGCAGTACCGCATTTGCATTCCTTGCGCAGGCGGCTCGGTTCAAAGACAGGAAAGAAGCAGATGCTTTGGTGTCACAGCGCACCACGAATTCCTGAACTTGTCTGTCTGTCAAATGTACCCCAAGGTCGTCTCAGAAAGACCTCATTTGGAAGCTGTCAATCGTTATTCGACGTGCGGGAATTGGCACCAGATGTCCTGAATCATGTTTTGGAGCAATTCGCACGTTAGTGGCTCATTCAATCAGCAACAGCAATGAAAGAAATTCCACTCTCAGAGGAACCTTTCGACTTGCGCATTCATAGCGTCGCTAGTATTAAGGTCCGCCCCGAGATCTAAGTCATGTTGGAACTGAAACGGAGGAATCGACAGAGAGGCGACAGAATGACATCGCATCCATTTGGTTTTCTTTAAATCACTGACGAGCAGGAAAATGTAAACGGGGAGGGCGAGTGGAGAAGTGAGGCAGTTGCAGCTCTAGTGAAATTCCTTCTTTGTGATTCACTCAGCAGCCAGAGACGTGAAGGTGACTCAGGCGTGAGAGTTCTTCACATCGAGAACAAAAAGCACTCAAGGGCAGTTAGCACCTCTTCTGGAGTGGGGTGTGCGGTGAGGTAATTACCTTGTGACTTCTGTTACTTTGTTCAGAAACTGGCTTTTATATTGAGGTGAACAGAAACTGCATTTCTAAAAAGCACCATGGAATTTCACAAAATTTATTGAGTCTCTTCTCGTCGATTCCCACACAGGTTTCCAACTCAGTTTTTTATCCATGTGGCTCATGTCCAGGAGTGAACATCTCTGCAGCAAATTGCACGGTTAAGGTAAAAGGCAATGAAAGTGGCATCTCGAACTGTCTCCGAGGTCAGAACATCCTCACAATGTGATCTGTCGTTCTCGGATTGTAATGCTACCTCCGGTTTTAGGGTGGAGAACATTCTTTGGGACTCTTATTCTGAAAAAAAAAAACAGACACAGTGACTGAAACTATGCTGCACGGTATGATGTGGAACACGGCCTGCTCAGGTTTGTGCATTTTCCCTGTAGTCCGGTGTGTTTCGTGTTCCGTTTAAACGTGAAAGTCGTCCTGTTTCGAGCAATGTGTGAAATTATTTAGCAAAGCAAGAATGGAAATTCCAGTAATGTCAAGCAGCTCATGGTTATTTGACGAAATCATAAGCGAACCCATATTCTCACGCACTCACAGATACATTTGTACCTGAAAAGAGTCTGAGAAGAGTGACTCAGCTTACCATTGATTTTTGTCTGGATTGATGGGCTATCAATATCTGCTGCGAAATTTTCATTGCAGCGGGTCACATCCCAGCAGCTGTGCGAGTTCGAGAGGAATCATGGAACTCTTTTGATGTGACTTTGCATCTGTGCTCATGCACGAGCACAATTGGAAATACAAGAAAATGAGGCGGCCGGGCCGGCTGGTAGTGTGGCCCAGCGGTCTAAGGCGCTGGATCCAGGTTCCAGTCTCGAAAGGGGCGTGGGTTCGAATCCCACCACTGCCATTTCTGTTAATCAACTCCAACGCTGCAGCTTGTTAACATGCTGTTTTGGGCCCACTGTATATTGATGTTGAAAACAAAAGTAAAATGGGTTTGCTTCCCAGGGAATTAACTGTGGTGTGGGATACCGCCAAATATTTCAAAATGTCTCTGCTGTCATGATCGTGTTCGCCTCCCGCGCGGAAAATCGCAAACAGTTCTGCCGTCCCAGGCCAGTTGTGCTTTTACTGGAACCGAATGCAGACTGTTATTTCATCGCTGTTGTGAAACGAAGTCCTACGGTGACTCTACTCGATGTTATTTGGGTTTCTAGCTTATGGGAAAATCGTTCCAATGAATTTCGATGTCATACCTTATTGAATTTCTCCCATTTCCTTCATTTCCGTCCTGGAAACATCGGAAGGGAAAGGTAATCTAATCGAGACTGTGATTGGTGAAATTCACTTTTTACGGCCAATTCTTATTATGTTCTTTCTTTCTCTCTTTTCAGCATTGTCTGGAAAGTGGTGGTGCACTAAGGCTGCAGTATGTTTGAAAGAGTAGTTTGGAAATGCCCTGTTGTTAGTTGTGAGATTACTTTATGACTCATGCCCTCGGACTGTATCACATTTAGCACTCATGCATCTCTGTGTCTGAAAATGAATGAGGTATGCCAGTTTTGTTTGTGTTCCGTGTTAAATGCTTTCTGCTTTGCGATTCGCTCAATACATTTCGATTTAACAGGGTTTCTGAGGTAACTTCCAGCAGCAAAAATCCTCAGCTGAGGATCTGGGAAAATTTCACCAAGTACGGTCAGTCGGAGCTAAAGTAAGGAAGTCGTTCGTGTCTGCAGTGTTTCACAATACTACCTTTCCCGTGAGCAGTCGAACAGACTAAATGATTGTGCCACAGACTGCGATGGCAAACTCCGCTAAAAAGTAATCCTTTAAAGCCGGTGGAAGCAACACGACGTTATTGGGGTACACCGTGGAAAAAGATACTTCGGTGGACCTCGTCCATGCTCACCCCATAGCCAAAATTAAACAAGTCCCGTTCCCCAGCATTTGGCCCCAATCCCTCTAAACGCATCTTATCCAGAAACTCACCCGATTACTTTTGCAATTTTATGAGTGTAATAGCCTGCTCCACTTCCTCTGGTAGATCATTCCAAACACGCACAACCTTCTTTGTGGGAAATGTGCCTCAGGTCCTTTCTCACTTTCAGCCCACCCACCTTAAAGCTATGCTGTCGAGTTTTCAACTCACACCAACTTGGGTAAAACACGTAAATACTCAGTTTACCAGCCTTCCATAAGGTCATGTCGCAGCTGTTACGCTGCAGGGAAAGTCGTCCCAACCTATTCCACCTCGCCCTACGGTACAAACATCGACGACATCTTTGTCTATATTTTGTCATCAATTTAAAGTGTCTTTTTTTTACGTTTTCAAGATGTCAATTGCGCTGGACAACAACGAGATATTGGAAACAGAAAGGTGAAACGTAGAACGGATTCAACTTCCAGTGCTGGACGCCACGGAGCCGCCGCACAGGCGGCTGCGGCTTGTTTCTGTAGTGTAGTGGTCATCACTTTCGCCTAACACGCGAACGGTTCCCCAGTTCGAAACTGGGCAGAAACTGCTTTGTTCTTCAACTGCAGCCTTTTTCATGGACAAGAGCTGAGCTTTCTTGCTTGGTTTCGCATCTGCAAACCTGCCTTAGAATTTGCTTGAACAAATCTACTCTCGTAGTGAAATGTAATGCAATTCCATTTAATTACAGTGCAAAGCGTTGTTAAGTTTTTCTCCAACCTGGTTCTAATCATATGCCATTCTGTTTGAGAGTGTAGTTACCGCCTTCTGATCCTTCCACGAAAAGCAGTACCGCATTTGCATTCCTTGCGCAGGCGGCTCGGTTCAAAGACAGGAAAGAAGCAGATGCTTTGGTGTCACAGCGCACCACGAATTCCTGAACTTGTCTGTCTGTCAAATGTACCCCAAGGTCGTCTCAGAAAGACCTCATTTGGAAGCTGTCAATCGTTATTCGACGTGCGGGAATTGGCACCAGATGTCCTGAATCATGTTTTGGAGCAATTCGCACGTTAGTGGCTCATTCAATCAGCAACAGCAATGAAAGAAATTCCACTCTCAGAGGAACCTTTCGACTTGCGCATTCATAGCGTCGCTAGTATTAAGGTCCGCCCCGAGATCTAAGTCATGTTGGAACTGAAACGGAGGAATCGACAGAGAGGCGACAGAATGACATCGCATCCATTTGGTTTTCTTTAAATCACTGACGAGCAGGAAAATGTAAACGGGGAGGGCGAGTGGAGAAGTGAGGCAGTTGCAGCTCTAGTGAAATTCCTTCTTTGTGATTCACTCAGCAGCCAGAGACGTGAAGGTGACTCAGGCGTGAGAGTTCTTCACATCGAGAACAAAAAGCACTCAAGGGCAGTTAGCACCTCTTCTGGAGTGGGGTGTGCGGTGAGGTAATTACCTTGTGACTTCTGTTACTATGTTCAGAAACTGGCTTTTATATTGAGGTGAACAGAAACTGCATTTCTAAAAAGCACCATGGAATTTCACAAAATTTATTGAGTCTCTTCTCGTCGATTCCCACACAGGTTTCCAACTCAGTTTTTTATCCATGTGGCTCATGTCCAGGAGTGAACATCTCTGCAGCAAATTGCACGGTTAAGGTAAAAGGCAATGAAAGTGGCATCTCGAACTGTCTCCGAGGTCAGAACATCCTCACAATGTGATCTGTCGTTCTCGGATTGTAATGCTACCTCCGGTTTTAGGGTGGAGAACATTCTTTGGGACTCTTATTCTGAAAAAAAAACAGACACAGTGACTGAAACTATGCTGCACGGTATGATGTGGAACACGGCCTGCTCAGGTTTGTGCATTTTCCCTGTAGTCCGGTGTGTTTCGTGTTCCGTTTAAACGTGAAAGTCGTCCTGTTTCGAGCAATGTGTGAAATTATTTAGCAAAGCAAGAATGGAAATTCCAGTAATGTCAAGCAGCTCATGGTTATTTGACGAAATCATAAGCGAACCCATATTCTCACGCACTCACAGATACATTTGTACCTGAAAAGAGTCTGAGAAGAGTGACTCAGCTTACCATTGATTTTTGTCTGGATTGATGGGCTATCAATATCTGCTGCGAAATTTTCATTGCAGCGGGTCACATCCCAGCAGCTGTGCGAGTTCGAGAGGAATCATGGAACTCTTTTGATGTGACTTTGCATCTGTGCTCATGCACGAGCACAATTGGAAATACAAGAAAATGAGGCGGCCGGGCCGGCTGGTAGTGTGGCCCAGCGGTCTAAGGCGCTGGATCCAGGTTCCAGTCTCGAAAGGGGCGTGGGTTCGAATCCCACCACTGCCATTTCTGTTAATCAACTCCAACGCTGCAGCTTGTTAACATGCTGTTTTGGGCCCACTGTATATTGATGTTGAAAACAAAAGTAAAATGGGTTTGCTTCCCAGGGAATTAACTGTGGTGTGGGATACCGCCAAATATTTCAAAATGTCTCTGCTGTCATGATCGTGTTCGCCTCCCGCGCGGAAAATCGCAAACAGTTCTGCCGTCCCAGGCCAGTTGTGCTTTTACTGGAACCGAATGCAGACTGTTATTTCATCGCTGTTGTGAAACGAAGTCCTACGGTGACTCTACTCGATGTTATTTGGGTTTCTAGCTTATGGGAAAATCGTTCCAATGAATTTCGATGTCATACCTTATTGAATTTCTCCCATTTCCTTCATTTCCGTCCTGGAAACATCGGAAGGGAAAGGTAATCTAATCGAGACTGTGATTGGTGAAATTCACTTTTTACGGCCAATTCTTATTATGTTCTTTCTTTCTCTCTTTTCAGCATTGTCTGGAAAGTGGTGGTGCACTAAGGCTGCAGTATGTTTGAAAGAGTAGTTTGGAAATGCCCTGTTGTTAGTTGTGAGATTACTTTATGACTCATGCCCTCGGACTGTATCACATTTAGCACTCATGCATCTCTGTGTCTGAAAATGAATGAGGTATGCCAGTTTTGTTTGTGTTCCGTGTTAAATGCTTTCTGCTTTGCGATTCGCTCAATACATTTCGATTTAACAGGGTTTCTGAGGTAACTTCCAGCAGCAAAAATCCTCAGCTGAGGATCTGGGAAAATTTCACCAAGTACGGTCAGTCGGAGCTAAAGTAAGGAAGTCGTTCGTGTCTGCAGTGTTTCACAATACTACCTTTCCCGTGAGCAGTCGAACAGACTAAATGATTGTGCCACAGACTGCGATGGCAAACTCCGCTAAAAAGTAATCCTTTAAAGCCGGTGGAAGCAACACGACGTTATTGGGGTACACCGTGGAAAAAGATACTTCGGTGGACCTCGTCCATGCTCACCCCATAGCCAAAATTAAACAAGTCCCGTTCCCCAGCATTTGGCCCCAATCCCTCTAAACGCATCTTATCCAGAAACTCACCCGATTACTTTTGCAATTTTATGAGTGTAATAGCCTGCTCCACTTCCTCTGGTAGATCATTCCAAACACGCACAACCTTCTTTGTGGGAAATGTGCCTCAGGTCCTTTCTCACTTTCAGCCCACTCACCTTAAAGCTATGCTGTCGAGTTTTCAACTCACACCAACTTGGGTAAAACACGTAAATACTCAGTTTACCAGCCTTCCATAAGGTCATGTCGCAGCTGTTACGCTGCAGGGAAAGTCGTCCCAACCTATTCCACCTCGCCCTACGGTACAAACATCGACGACATCTTTGTCTATATTTTGTCATCAATTTAAAGTGTCTTTTTTTTACGTTTTCAAGATGTCAATTGCGCTGGACAACAACGAGATATTGGAAACAGAAAGGTGAAACGTAGAACGGATTCAACTTCCAGTGCTGGACGCCACGGAGCCGCCGCACAGGCGGCTGCGGCTTGTTTCTGTAGTGTAGTGGTCATCACTTTCGCCTAACACGCGAACGGTTCCCCAGTTCGAAACTGGGCAGAAACTGCTTTGTTCTTCAACTGCAGCCTTTTTCATGGACAAGAGCTGAGCTTTCTTGCTTGGTTTCGCATCTGCAAACCTGCCTTAGAATTTGCTTGAACAAATCTACTCTCGTAGTGAAATGTAATGCAATTCCATTTAATTACAGTGCAAAGCGTTGTTAAGTTTTTCTCCAACCTGGTTCTAATCATATGCCATTCTGTTTGAGAGTGTAGTTACCGCCTTCTGATCCTTCCACGAAAAGCAGTACCGCATTTGCATTCCTTGCGCAGGCGGCTCGGTTCAAAGACAGGAAAGAAGCAGATGCTTTGGTGTCACAGCGCACCACGAATTCCTGAACTTGTCTGTCTGTCAAATGTACCCCAAGGTCGTCTCAGAAAGACCTCATTTGGAAGCTGTCAATCGTTATTCGACGTGCGGGAATTGGCACCAGATGTCCTGAATCATGTTTTGGAGCAATTCGCACGTTAGTGGCTCATTCAATCAGCAACAGCAATGAAAGAAATTCCACTCTCAGAGGAACCTTTCGACTTGCGCATTCATAGCGTCGCTAGTATTAAGGTCCGCCCCGAGATCTAAGTCATGTTGGAACTGAAACGGAGGAATCGACAGAGAGGCGACAGAATGACATCGCATCCATTTGGTTTTCTTTAAATCACTGACGAGCAGGAAAATGTAAACGGGGAGGGCGAGTGGAGAAGTGAGGCAGTTGCAGCTCTAGTGAAATTCCTTCTTTGTGATTCACTCAGCAGCCAGAGACGTGAAGGTGACTCAGGCGTGAGAGTTCTTCACATCGAGAACAAAAAGCACTCAAGGGCAGTTAGCACCTCTTCTGGAGTGGGGTGTGCGGTGAGGTAATTACCTTGTGACTTCTGTTACTATGTTCAGAAACTGGCTTTTATATTGAGGTGAACAGAAACTGCATTTCTAAAAAGCACCATGGAATTTCACAAAATTTATTGAGTCTCTTCTCGTCGATTCCCACACAGGTTTCCAACTCAGTTTTTTATCCATGTGGCTCATGTCCAGGAGTGAACATCTCTGCAGCAAATTGCACGGTTAAGGTAAAAGGCAATGAAAGTGGCATCTCGAACTGTCTCCGAGGTCAGAACATCCTCACAATGTGATCTGTCGTTCTCGGATTGTAATGCTACCTCCGGTTTTAGGGTGGAGAACATTCTTTGGGACTCTTATTCTGAAAAAAAAACAGACACAGTGACTGAAACTATGCTGCACGGTATGATGTGGAACACGGCCTGCTCAGGTTTGTGCATTTTCCCTGTAGTCCGGTGTGTTTCGTGTTCCGTTTAAACGTGAAAGTCGTCCTGTTTCGAGCAATGTGTGAAATTATTTAGCAAAGCAAGAATGGAAATTCCAGTAATGTCAAGCAGCTCATGGTTATTTGACGAAATCATAAGCGAACCCATATTCTCACGCACTCACAGATACATTTGTACCTGAAAAGAGTCTGAGAAGAGTGACTCAGCTTACCATTGATTTTTGTCTGGATTGATGGGCTATCAATATCTGCTGCGAAATTTTCATTGCAGCGGGTCACATCCCAGCAGCTGTGCGAGTTCGAGAGGAATCATGGAACTCTTTTGATGTGACTTTGCATCTGTGCTCATGCACGAGCACAATTGGAAATACAAGAAAATGAGGCGGCCGGGCCGGCTGGTAGTGTGGCCCAGCGGTCTAAGGCGCTGGATCCAGGTTCCAGTCTCGAAAGGGGCGTGGGTTCGAATCCCACCACTGCCATTTCTGTTAATCAACTCCAACGCTGCAGCTTGTTAACATGCTGTTTTGGGCCCACTGTATATTGATGTTGAAAACAAAAGTAAAATGGGTTTGCTTCCCAGGGAATTAACTGTGGTGTGGGATACCGCCAAATATTTCAAAATGTCTCTGCTGTCATGATCGTGTTCGCCTCCCGCGCGGAAAATCGCAAACAGTTCTGCCGTCCCAGGCCAGTTGTGCTTTTACTGGAACCGAATGCAGACTGTTATTTCATCGCTGTTGTGAAACGAAGTCCTACGGTGACTCTACTCGATGTTATTTGGGTTTCTAGCTTATGGGAAAATCGTTCCAATGAATTTCGATGTCATACCTTATTGAATTTCTCCCATTTCCTTCATTTCCGTCCTGGAAACATCGGAAGGGAAAGGTAATCTAATCGAGACTGTGATTGGTGAAATTCACTTTTTACGGCCAATTCTTATTATGTTCTTTCTTTCTCTCTTTTCAGCATTGTCTGGAAAGTGGTGGTGCACTAAGGCTGCAGTATGTTTGAAAGAGTAGTTTGGAAATGCCCTGTTGTTAGTTGTGAGATTACTTTATGACTCATGCCCTCGGACTGTATCACATTTAGCACTCATGCATCTCTGTGTCTGAAAATGAATGAGGTATGCCAGTTTTGTTTGTGTTCCGTGTTAAATGCTTTCTGCTTTGCGATTCGCTCAATACATTTCGATTTAACAGGGTTTCTGAGGTAACTTCCAGCAGCAAAAATCCTCAGCTGAGGATCTGGGAAAATTTCACCAAGTACGGTCAGTCGGAGCTAAAGTAAGGAAGTCGTTCGTGTCTGCAGTGTTTCACAATACTACCTTTCCCGTGAGCAGTCGAACAGACTAAATGATTGTGCCACAGACTGCGATGGCAAACTCCGCTAAAAAGTAATCCTTTAAAGCCGGTGGAAGCAACACGACGTTATTGGGGTACACCGTGGAAAAAGATACTTCGGTGGACCTCGTCCATGCTCACCCCATAGCCAAAATTAAACAAGTCCCGTTCCCCAGCATTTGGCCCCAATCCCTCTAAACGCATCTTATCCAGAAACTCACCCGATTACTTTTGCAATTTTATGAGTGTAATAGCCTGCTCCACTTCCTCTGGTAGATCATTCCAAACACGCACAACCTTCTTTGTGGGAAATGTGCCTCAGGTCCTTTCTCACTTTCAGCCCACTCACCTTAAAGCTATGCTGTCGAGTTTTCAACTCACACCAACTTGGGTAAAACACGTAAATACTCAGTTTACCAGCCTTCCATAAGGTCATGTCGCAGCTGTTACGCTGCAGGGAAAGTCGTCCCAACCTATTCCACCTCGCCCTACGGTACAAACATCGACGACATCTTTGTCTATATTTTGTCATCAATTTAAAGTGTCTTTTTTTTACGTTTTCAAGATGTCAATTGCGCTGGACAACAACGAGATATTGGAAACAGAAAGGTGAAACGTAGAACGGATTCAACTTCCAGTGCTGGACGCCACGGAGCCGCCGCACAGGCGGCTGCGGCTTGTTTCTGTAGTGTAGTGGTTATCACTTTCGCCTAACACGCGAACGGTTCCCCAGTTCGAAACTGGGCAGAAACTGCTTTGTTCTTCAACTGCAGCCTTTTTCATGGACAAGAGCTGAGCTTTCTTGCTTGGTTTCGCATCTGCAAACCTGCCTTAGAATTTGCTTGAACAAATCTACTCTCGTAGTGAAATGTAATGCAATTCCATTTAATTACAGTGCAAAGCGTTGTTAAGTTTTTCTCCAACCTGGTTCTAATCATATGCCATTCTGTTTGAGAGTGTAGTTACCGCCTTCTGATCCTTCCACGAAAAGCAGTACCGCATTTGCATTCCTTGCGCAGGCGGCTCGGTTCAAAGACAGGAAAGAAGCAGATGCTTTGGTGTCACAGCGCACCACGAATTCCTGAACTTGTCTGTCTGTCAAATGTACCCCAAGGTCGTCTCAGAAAGACCTCATTTGGAAGCTGTCAATCGTTATTCGACGTGCGGGAATTGGCACCAGATGTCCTGAATCATCCCTGTCACAGATTGAGGTTCAATCCCATTCACTAACTGAGATTAAATCCCTGTAATTGACTGAGGTTCAATCCCATTCATTGACTGAGATTCAATCCTTGTCACTGACTGAGATTCAATCCCTGTCACGGTCTGAGGGTCAATCCCTGTCACTGACGGAGATCAATTCCTGTCACTGACTGAGATTCAATCCCTGTCACTGACTAAGATTCAATCCCTGTCACTGACTGAGATTCAATCTCTGTCACTGAATGATTGTCAATCCCTGTCACTGTCTGAGGGTCAATCCTTGTCACTGACTGAGATTCAATTCCTGTCACTGACAGAGGTTCCAATCCAGTCACTGTCTGAGATTCAATTCCTGTCACTAACTGAGATTCAAACCCAGTCACTGACTGAGGTTCAATCCCTGTCCCTGAATGAGATTCAATTCCAGTTACTGACTGATGGTCATTCCCTGTCACAGATTGAGAATCAAATGCTGTCCCTGACTGTGGGTCAATCCCTGTCATTGTCTGAGATTCAATCCCTGTCACTGACTGTGGGTCAATCCCTGTCACAGACTGAGGTTCAATCCCAGTCAGTGACTGAGATTCAATCGCTGACACTGACTGAGATTCACTCCCTATCACTGACTGAGATTCAATTCCTGTCACTGACTAAGATTCAATCCCTGTCACCGACTGAGATTCAATCCCTGACACTGACTGAGATTCACTCCTATCACTGACTGAGATTAAATTCCTGTCACTGACTAAGATTCAATCCCTGTCACTGACTGAGATTCAATCCCTGTCACTGACAAATTATCAATCCATGACACTGTGTGAGGGTCAACGCCTGTCACTGACTGAGATTCAATCCCTGTCACTGACTGAGATTCAATTCCTGTCACTGACTGAGGTTCAATCCCTGTCACTGACTCAGATAAAATCCCTGTCACTGACTGAGATTCAATCCCCGTCACTGACTGATTGTCAATCCCTGTCACTGTCTGAGGGACATTTCCTGTCACTGACTGAGATTCAATTCCTGTCACTGACTGAGGTTCAAACCCAGTCACTGTCTGAGATTCAATTCCTGTCACTGACAGAGGTTCAATCCCAGTCACTGACTGAGGTTCAATTCCTGTCACAAATTGAGATTCAATCACTGCCACTGAGTGAGATTCAATTCCTGTCACGGACTGAAGGTAAATCCCTGACACTGACTGCGATTCAAATCATGTCACAGACTGAGATTCACTCCCTGTCACTGATTGAGAATCAATGCCTGTCACTGACAGAGATTAAATTCATGTCACTGACGGAGATCAATCACTGGCATTGATTAAGATACCATCCCTGTCACTGACTGAGATTCAATCCCTGTCACTGACTGAGATTCAATCCCTGTCACTGACTGAGATTCAATCACTGTCACTGACTGATTGTCAATCCCTGACACTGTGTGACGGTTAATCCCTGTCACTGACTGAGATTCAATTCCTGTCAGTGATTGAGGTTCAATCCTTGTCACTGAATCAGATTCAATTCCTGTCACTGACTGAGATTCAATCCCTGTCACTGTCTGAGGGTCAATCCCCGTCACTGTCTGAGGGTCAATCCTTGTCACTGACAGAGATTCAATCCCTGCAAATGACTGAGGTTCAATCCCTATCATTGACTGAGATTCAATTCGTGTCACTGACTGAGATTCAATCCCTGTTACTGACTGATTGTCAATCCCTGTCACTGCCTGAGGGTCAATCCCTGTCACTGACGGAGATTCAATTCCTGTCACTGACTGAGATTCAATCCCTGTCACTGACTAAGATTCAAACCCTGTCACAGACTGTTTGTCAATGCCTTTCACTGTCTGAGGGTCAATCCTTGTCACTGACTGATTGTCAACCCCTGTCACTGACTGAGGTGCAATCACTGTCACTGACTGAGTTTCTAGCCCTGTCACTGACTGAGGTTCAAACCCTGTCACTGACTGAGATTCAATGCCTGTCACTGACTGAGGTTCAATCCCTGTCACTGACTGAGATTCAATCCCTGTCACTGACTGATTGTCAATCCCTGTCACTGTATGAGAATTAATGCCTGTCACTGACTGAGGGTCAATCCCTGTCCCTGAATGAATCTCCATCCCGTTCACTGACTGAGATTCAATGCCTGTCACTGACAGAGTTTAAATTGCTGTCACTGACTGAGATTCAATCCCTGTCATTGACTGAGATTCAATCCCTATCACAGACTGAGATAAAATCCCTGACACTGAATGAGATTCAATCTCTTTCACTGGGTGATTTTCAATCCCTGTCACTGACTGAGATTCAATTCCTGTCACTGACAGAGATTCAATCCCTGACACTGAATGAGATTCAATCTCTGTCACTGACTGAGGGTCAATCCCTGTCACTGACTGAGGTTCAATCCGTGGCACTGACTGAGATTCAATGCCTGTCACTGACTGAGATTCAATCCCTGTCACTGACTGTGGTTCAATTCCTATTACTGACTGAAATTCAATTCCTGTCACTGACTGAGATTCAATCCCTGTCACAGACTGAGATTTAATCCCTGTCACTGACTGAGATTCAATCCCTGTCATAGATTGAGGTTCAATCCCAGTCACAGACGAAGATTCATTCCCTGTAACTGACTGAGGTTCAATCCATATCATTGACTGAGATTCAATTCCTGTCACTGACTGAGATTCAATGCCTGTCACTGACTGAGATTCAATCCCTATCACTGAGTGAGATTCAATCCCTGGCACAGAATGAGATTCAATCCCTGTCACTGTCTGAGGGTTAATCCTTGTCCCTGACTGAATCTCCATCCCGGTCACTGACTGAGATTCAATGCCTGTCACTGACTGAGATTCAATCACTGTCACTGACAGAGTTTAAATTGCTCTCACTGACTGAGATTCAATCCCTGTCATTGACTGAGATTCAATCCCTGTTACTGACTGCGATTCAATTCCTGTCACTGACTGAGGTTCAATCCCTGTCACTGACTGAGGTTCAATCCCTGTCACTGACTGCGATTCAATTCCTGTCACTGACTGAGAATCAATTCCTGTCACTGACTGAAATTCAATCCCTGTCACTGAATGAGATTCAATTCCTGTTACTGACTGAGGTCCAATCCATGTCCCTGACTGAATCTGCATCCCGGTCACTGACTGAGATTCAATGCCTGTCACTGACTGAGACTCAATTCCTCTCACTGACAGAGTTTGAATTCCAGTCACTGACTGAGATTCAATGCCTGTCACTGACTGAGATTCAATCCCTGTCACTGACTGAGATTCAAACCCTGACACTGAATGAGATTCAATCTCTGTCACTGACTGAGGTTCAATCCCTATCACTGACTGAGATTCAATGCCTGTCACTGACTGAGATTCAATCCCGGTCACTGACTGAGATTCAATGCCTGTGACTGACTGAGATTAAATTCCTGTCACTGACTGAGATTTAATTGCTGTCACTGACTGAGATTCAATTCCAGTCATTGACTGAGGTTCAATCCCTGTCACTGACTAAGGGTCAATCCCTGTCACAGACTGAGGTTCAATCCCAGTCAGTGACTGAGATTCAATCCCTGTCACCGACTGAGGTTCACTCCCTGTCACTGACTGAGATTCAATTCCTGTCACTGACTAAGATTCAATCCATATCACTGACTGAGATTCAATCCCTGTCACTGACTGATTGTCAATCCATGACACTGTCTGAGGGTCAATCCCTGTCACTGACTGAGATTCAATTCCTGTCACTGGCTGAGATTCAATCCCTGTCAATGACTCAGATTCAATTCCTGTCACTGACTGAGGTTCAATCCCTGTCACTGACTGAGGTTCAATCCCTGTCACTGACTGAGATTCAACGCCTGTCACTGACTGAGATTCAATCCCTGTCACTAAATGAGTTTCAATCCCTGTTACTGACTGAGATTCAATTCCTTTCACTGACTGAGATTCAATCCCTGTCACTGAATGAGATTCAATCCCGGTCACTGACTGAGATTCAATGCCTGTCAATGACTGAGATTCAATTCCTGTCAGTGACTGAGATTTAATTGCTGTCACTGACTGAGATTCAATTCCTGTCACCATCTGAGATTCAATCCCTGTCACTGACTGAGGGTCAATCCCTGTCACAGACTGAGCTTCAATCCCAGTCAGTGACTGAGATTCAATCCCTGTCACCGACTGAGATTCAATCCCTGTCACTGACTGAGATTCAATCCCTGTCACTGACTGATTGACAATCCATGACACTGTCTGAGGGTGAATCCCTTTCACTGACTGAGATTCAATTCCTGTCCCTGACTGAGATTCAATCCCTGTCACTGACTCAGATTCAATCCCTCTCTCTGACTGGGATTCAATCCCTGTCACTGACTGATTGTCAATCCCTGTCACAGTCTGAGGGACAATTGCTGTCACTGACTGAGATTCAATTCCTGTCACTGACTGAGGTTCAAACCCAGTCACTGTCTGAGATTCAATTCCTGTCACAAATTGAAATTCAATCCCTGTCACTGAGTGAGATTCAATCTCTGTCACTGAATGAGATTCAATCCCTATCACAGACTGAGATAAAATCCCTGACACTGAATGAGATTCAATCTCTTTCACTGGGTCAATTTCAATCCCTGTTACTGATTGACATTCAATTCCTGTCACTGACAGAGATTCAATCCCTGACACTGAATGAGATTCAATTTCTGTCACTGACTGAGGGTCAATCCCTGTCACTGACTGAGATTCAATTCCTGTCACGGACTGAGGTTCAATCCCTGTCACTGACTGAGGTCCAATCCGTGGCACTGACTGAGATTCAATGCCTGTCACTGACTGAGATTCAATCCCTGTCACTGACTGAGATTCAATCCCTGTCACTGACTGAGATTCAATTCCTGTCACTAACTGAGATTTAATTGCAGTCACTGACTGAGATTCTGTCTCTGTCACTGACTGAGGTTCCATCCCTATCACTGACTGAGGTTCAATCCCTGTTATTGATTGAGATTCAATGCCTGTGACTGACTGAGATTCAATCCCTGTCACTGACTGAGATTCAATACCTGTGACTGACTGAGATTCAATCCCTGTCACTGACTGAGATTCAAACCCTGTCACTGACTGAGATTCAGTCCCTGTAAGTGACTGTGGTTCAATCCCTATCATTGACTGAGATTCAATTCCTGTCACTGACTGAGATTCAAACCCTGTCACTGACTGAGATTCAATCCCTGTCACTGACTGAGATTCAATGCCTGTGACTGACTGAGATTCAATCCCTGTCACTGACTGAGATTCAATTCCTGTCACTGACTGAGATTCAATCCCTGTCACTGACTGAGATTCAATCCCTGTCACTGACTGATTGACAATCCATGACACTGTCTGAGGGTGAATCCCTTTCACTGACTGAGATTCAATTCCTGTCCCTGACTGAGATTCAATCCCTGTCACTGACTCAGATTCAATCCCTCTCTCTGACTGGGATTCAATCCCTGTCACTGACTGATTGTCAATCCCTGTCACAGTCTGAGGGACAATTGCTGTCACTGACTGAGATTCAATTCCTGTCACTGACTGAGGTTCAAACCCAGTCACTGTCTGAGATTCAATTCCTGTCACAAATTGAAATTCAATCCCTGTCACTGAGTGAGATTCAATCCCTGTCACTGAATGAGATTCAATCCCTATCACAGACTGAGATAAAATCCCTGACACTGAATGAGATTCAATCTCTTTCACTGGGTCAATTTCAATCCCTGTTACTGACTGACATTCAATTCCTGTCACTGACAGAGATTCAATCCCTGACACTGAATGAGATTCAATTTCTGTCACTGACTGAGGGTCAATCCCTGTCACTGACTGAGATTCAATTCCTGTCACGGACTGAGGTTCAATCCCTGTCACTGACTGAGGTCCAATCCGTGGCACTGACTGAGATTCAATGCCTGTCACTGACTGAGATTCAATCCCTGTCACTGACTGAGATTCAATCCCTGTCACTGACTGAGATTCAATTCCTGTCACTAACTGAGATTTAATTGCAGTCACTGACTGAGATTCTGTCTCTGTCACTGACTGAGGTTCCATCCCTATCACTGACTGAGGTTCAATCCCTGTTATTGATTGAGATTCAATGCCTGTCACTGACTGAGATTCAATCCCTGTCACTGACTGAGATTCAATACCTGTGACTGACTGAGATTCAATCCCTGTCACTGACTGAGATTCAAACCCTGTCACTGACTGAGATTCAGTCCCTGTAAGTGACTGTGGTTCAATCCCTATCATTGACTGAGATTCAATTCCTGTCACTGACTGAGATTCAAACCCTGTCACTGACTGAGATTCAATCCCTGTCACTGACTGAGATTCAATGCCTGTGACTGACTGAGATTCAATCCCTGTCACTGACTGAGATTCAATTCCTGTCACTGACTGAGATTCAATCCCTTTCACTGACTAAGATTTAAACCCTGTCTCTGACTGATTGTCAATCCCTGACACTGTCTGAGATTCAATCCCTGTCACTGACTGAGATTCAATCCCTGTCACAGATTGAGGTTCAATCCCAGTCACTGACTGAGATTAAATCCCTGTAACTGACTGAGGTTCAATCCCTGTCTTTGACTGAGATTCAATCCCTGTCACTGACTGAGATTCAATCCCTGTCACTGAATGATTGTCAATCCCTGTCACTGAAAAATTATCAATCCATGACACTGTCTGAGGGTCAATCCCTGTCACTGACGGAGATCAATTCCTGTCACTGACTGAGATTCAATCCCTGTCACTGACTAAGATTCAATCCCTGTCACTGACTGAGATTCAATCTCTGTCACTGAATGATTGTCAATCCCTGTCACTGTCTGGGGGCCAATCCTTGTCACTGACTGAGAATCAATTCCTGTCACTGACAGAGGTTCCAATCCAGTCACTGTCTGAGATTCAATTCCTGTCACTGACTGAGATTCAATCCAAGTCACTGACTGAGGTTTAGTCCCTGTCCCTGACTGAATCTCCAGCCGGTCACTGAGTGAGATTCAATCGCTGTCACTGAATGAGATTCAATTCCAGTTACTGACTGATGGTCATTCCCTGTCACAGATTGAGAATCAATTGCTGTCCCTGACTGTGGGTCAATCCCTGTCATTGTCTGAGATTCAATCCCTGTCACTGACTGTGGGTCAATCTCTGTCACAGACTGAGGCTCAATCCCAGTCAGTGACTGAGATTCAATCCCTGACACTGACTGAGATTTACTCCCTATCACTGACTGTGATTCAATTCCTGTCATTGACTAAGATTCAATCTCTGTCACTGACTGAGATTCAATCCCTGTCACTGACTCAGATAAAATCCCTGTCACTGACTGAGATTGAATACCTGTCACTGATTGATTGTCAATCCCTGTCACTGTCTGAGGGACAATTCCTGTCACTGACTGAGATTCAATTCCTGTCACTGACTGAGGTTCAAACCCAGTCACTGTCTGAGATTCAATTCCTGTCACTGACTGAGGTTCAATCCCTGTCACTGACTGAGATTCAATTCCTGTCACAAATTGAGATTCAATCACTGTCACTGAGTGAGATTCAATCCCTGTCACTGAATGAGATTCAATTCCTGTCACGGACTGAAGGTCAATCCCTGTCACTGACTGCGATTCAAATCATGTCACAGACTGAGATTCAATCCCTGTCACTGATTGAGATTCAATGCCTGTCACTGACAGAGATTAAATTCATGTCACTGACGGAGATCAATCACTGGCATTGACTAAGATACAATCCCTGTCACTGACTGAGATTCAATCCCTGTCACTGACTGATTGTCAATCCCTGTCACTGTATGAGAATTAATGCCTGTCACTGACTGAGATTCTATTCCTGTCACTGACTGAGATTCAATCCCTGTCACTGTCTGAGGGTCAATCCCTGTCCCTGACTGAATCTCCATCCCGGTCACTGACTGAGATTTAATGCCTGTCACTGACTGAGATTCAAACGCTGTCACTGACTGAGATTCAATTCCTGTCACTGACTGAATCTCCATATCGGTCACTGACTGAGATTTAATGCCTGTCACTGACTGAGATTCAAACGCTGTCACTGACTGAGATTCAATTCCAGTCACTGACTGAGATTCAGTCCCTGTAACTGATTGTGGTTCAGTCCCTATCACTGACTGAGATTCAATTCCTGTCACTGACTGACATTCAATCCCTGTCACTGACTGATTGTCAATCCCTGACACTGTGTGACGTTCAATCCCTGTCACTGACAGAGATTCAATGCCTGTCACTGATTGAGGTTTAATCCCTGTCACTGAATCAGATTCAATTCCTGTCACTGACTGAGATTCAATCCCTGTCACTGTCTGAGGGTCAATCCCTGTCACTGTCTGAGGGTCAATCCTTGTCACTGACAGAGATTCAATCCCTGTAAATGACTGAGGTTCAATCCCTATCATTGACTGAGATTCAATTCCTGTCACTTACTGAGATTCAATCCCTGTTACTGACTGATTGTCAATCCCTGTCACTGCCTGAGGGTCAATCCCTGTCACTGACGGAGATTCAATTCCTGTCACTGACTGAGATTCAATCCCTGTCACTGACTAAGATTCAAACCCTGTCACTGACTGTTTGTCAATGCCTTTCACTGTCTGAGGGTCAATTCTTGTCACTGACTGATTGTCAACCCCTGTCACTGACTGAGGTGCAATCACTGTCACTGACTGAGATTCAATGCCTGTCACTGACTGAGATTCAAACCCTGACACTGAATGAGATTCAATCTCTGTCACTGACTGAGGTTCAAACCCTGTCACTGACTGAGATTTAATTCCTTTCACTGACTGAGGTTCCAGCCCTGTCACTGACTGAGGTTCAAACCCTGTCACTGACTGAGATTCAATGCCTGTCACTGACTGAGGTTCAAACCCTGTCACTGATTGAGATTCAATTCCTATCACTGACTGTGATTTAATTGTTGTCACTGAGTGACATTCAATTCCAGTCACTGACTAAGATTCAGTCCCTGTCACTGACTGATTATCAATCCCTGACACTGTGTGAGGGTCAATGCCTGTCACTGATTGAGATTCAATTCCTGTCACTGATTGAGGTTCAATCCCTGTCACTGCCTGAGGTTCAATCCCTGCTATTGTCTGAGGGTCAATCCTTGTCACTGACAGAGATTCAATCCCTGTCACTGACTGAGATTCAATCCCTATCACAGATTGAGGTTCAATCCCAGTCACTGACTGAGATTCAATCCCTATAACTGACTGAGGTTCAATCCCTATCATTGACTGAGATTCAATTCCTGTCACTGACAAAGATTCAATCCCTGTCACTGACTGAGATTCAATCCCTGTCACTGAATGATTGTCAATCCATGACACTGTCTGAGGGTCAATCCCTGTCACTGACTGAGATTCAATTCCTGTCACTGACTGAGATTCAATCCCTGTCACTGACTCAGATTCAATTACTGTCACTGACTGATTGTCAATCCCTGTCACTGTCTGAGGGACAATTCCAGTCACTGTCGGAGAATCAATTCCTGTCACTGACTGAGGTTCAATCCCTGTCACTGACTGAGATTCAATTCCTGTCACAAATTGAGATTCAATCCCTGTCACTGAGTGAGATTCAATCCCAGTCACTGACTAAGATTCAGTCCCTGTCACTGACTGATTGTCAATCCCTGACACTGTGTGAGGGACAATGCCTCTCACTGACTGAGATTCAATTCCTGTCACTGACTGAGATTTAATTGCTGTCACTGACTGAGATTCAATTCCAGTCACTGACTAAGATTCAGTCCCTGTCACTGACTGATTATCAATCCCTGACACTGTGTGAGGGTCAATGCCTGTCACTGATTGAGATTCAATTCCTGTCACTGATTGAGGTTCAATCCCTGTCACTGTCTGAGGTTCAATCCCTGCTATTGTCTGAGGGTCAATCCTTGTCACTGACAGAGATTCAATCCCTGTCACTGACTGAGATTCAATCCCTATCACAGATTGAGGTTCAATCCCAGTCACTGACTGAGATTCAATCCCTATAACTGACTGAGGTTCAATCCCTATCATTGACTGAGATTCAATTCCTGTCACTGACAAAGATTCAATCCCTGTCACTGACTGAGATTCAATCCCTGTCACTGAATGATTGTCAATCCATGACACTGTCTGAGGGTCAATCCCTGTCACTGACTGAGATTCAATTCCTGTCACTGACTGAGATTCAATCCCTGTCACTGACTCAGATTCAATTACTGTCACTGACTGATTGTCAATCCCTGTCACTGTCTGAGGGACAATTCCAGTCACTGTCGGAGAATCAATTCCTGTCACTGACTGAGGTTCAATCCCTGTCACTGACTGAGATTCAATTCCTGTCACAAATTGAGATTCAATCCCTGTCACTGAGTGAGATTCAATCCCAGTCACTGACTAAGATTCAGTCCCTGTCACTGACTGATTGTCAATCCCTGACACTGTGTGAGGGACAATGCCTCTCACTGACTGAGATTCAATTCCTGTCACTGACTGAGATTTAATTGCTGTCACTGACTGAGATTCAATTCCAGTCACTGACTGAGATTCAGTCCCTCTAACTGACTGTGATTCAATCCCTATCACTGACTGAGATTCTATTCCTGTCACTGACTGAGATTCAATCACTGTCACTGACTGAGATTCAATGCCTGTCACTGACTGAGATTCAATCCCTGTCAATGACTGTGAATCAATGCCTGTCACTGACTGAGATTCAATTCCTGTCACTGACTGAGATTTAATTGCTGTCACTGACTGAGATTCAATTCCAGTCACTGACTGTGATTCAATCCCTATCACTGACTGAGATTCAATTCCTGTCACTGACTGAGATTCAATCCCTGTCACTGACTGAGATTCAATCCCTGTCACTGACTGATTGTCAATCCCTGACACTGTCTGAGGGTCAATCCCTGTCACTGACTGAGATTCAATTCCTGTCACTGACTGAGATTCAATCCCTGTCACTGACTCAGATTCAATTCCTGTCACTGACTGAGATTCAATCCCTGTCACTGACTGATTGTCAATCCCTGTTACTGTCTGAGGGTCAATCCTGTCACTGACAGAGATTCAATCCCTATCACTGACTGAGATTCAATCCCTGTCACTGACTGAGGTTCTATCCCAGTCACTGACTGAGATTCAATCCCTGTAACTGACTGAGGTTCAATCCCTATCACTGACTGAGATTCAATTCCTGTCACTGACTGAGATTCAGTCCCTGTAACTGATTGTGGTTCAGTCCCTATCACTGACTGAGATTCAATCCCTGTCACTGACTGAATGTCAATCCCTGTCACTGTCTGAGGGTCAATCCCTGTCACTGACGGAGATTCAATTCCTGTCACTGACTGAATCTCCATATCGGTCACTGACTGAGATTTAATGCCTGTCACTGACTGAGATTCTATTCCTGTCACTGACTGAGATTCAATTCCAGTCACTGACTGAGATTCAGTCCCTGTAACTGATTGTGGTTCAGTCCCTATCACTGACTGAGATTCAATTCCTGTCACTGACTGACATTCAATCCCTGTCACTGACTGATTGTCAATCCCTGACACTGTGTGACGTTCAATCCCTGTCACTGACAGAGATTCAATGCCTGTCACTGATTGAGGTTTAATCCCTGTCACTGAATCAGATTCAATTCCTGTCACTGACTGAGATTCAATCCCTGTCACTGTCTGAGGGTCAATCCCTGTCACTGTCTGAGGGTCAATCCTTGTCACTGACAGAGATTCAATCCCTGTAAATGACTGAGGTTCAATCCCTATCATTGACTGAGATTCAATTCCTGTCACTTACTGAGATTCAATCCCTGTTACTGACTGATTGTCAATCCCTGTCACTGCCTGAGGGTCAATCCCTGTCACTGACGGAGATTCAATTCCTGTCACTGACTGAGATTCAATCCCTGTCACTGACTAAGATTCAAACCCTGTCACTGACTGTTTGTCAATGCCTTTCACTGTCTGAGGGTCAATTCTTGTCACTGACTGATTGTCAACCCCTGTCACTGACTGAGGTGCAATCACTGTCACTGACTGAGATTCAATGCCTGTCACTGACTGAGATTCAAACCCTGACACTGAATGAGATTCAATCTCTGTCACTGACTGAGGTTCAAACCCTGTCACTGACTGAGATTTAATTCCTTTCACTGACTGAGGTTCCAGCCCTGTCACTGACTGAGGTTCAAACCCTGTCACTGACTGAGATTCAATGCCTGTCACTGACTGAGGTTCAAACCCTGTCACTGATTGAGATTCAATTCCTATCACTGACTGTGATTTAATTGTTGTCACTGAGTGACATTCAATTCCAGTCACTGACTAAGATTCAGTCCCTGTCACTGACTGATTATCAATCCCTGACACTGTGTGAGGGTCAATGCCTGTCACTGATTGAGATTCAATTCCTGTCACTGATTGAGGTTCAATCCCTGTCACTGTCTGAGGTTCAATCCCTGCTATTGTCTGAGGGTCAATCCTTGTCACTGACAGAGATTCAATCCCTGTCACTGACTGAGATTCAATCCCTATCACAGATTGAGGTTCAATCCCAGTCACTGACTGAGATTCAATCCCTATAACTGACTGAGGTTCAATCCCTATCATTGACTGAGATTCAATTCCTGTCACTGACAAAGATTCAATCCCTGTCACTGACTGAGATTCAATCCCTGTCACTGAATGATTGTCAATCCATGACACTGTCTGAGGGTCAATCCCTGTCACTGACTGAGATTCAATTCCTGTCACTGACTGAGATTCAATCCCTGTCACTGACTCAGATTCAATTACTGTCACTGACTGATTGTCAATCCCTGTCACTGTCTGAGGGACAATTCCAGTCACTGTCGGAGAATCAATTCCTGTCACTGACTGAGGTTCAATCCCTGTCACTGACTGAGATTCAATTCCTGTCACAAATTGAGATTCAATCCCTGTCACTGAGTGAGATTCAATCCCAGTCACTGACTAAGATTCAGTCCCTGTCACTGACTGATTGTCAATCCCTGACACTGTGTGAGGGACAATGCCTCTCACTGACTGAGATTCAATTCCTGTCACTGACTGAGATTTAATTGCTGTCACTGACTGAGATTCAATTCCAGTCACTGACTGAGATTCAGTCCCTCTAACTGACTGTGATTCAATCCCTATCACTGACTGAGATTCTATTCCTGTCACTGACTGAGATTCAATCACTGTCACTGACTGAGATTCAATGCCTGTCACTGACTGAGATTCAATCCCTGTCAATGACTGTGAATCAATGCCTGTCACTGACTGAGATTCAATTCCTGTCACTGACTGAGATTTAATTGCTGTCACTGACTGAGATTCAATTCCAGTCACTGACTGAGATTCAGTCCCTATAACTGACTGTGATTCAATCCCTATCACTGACTGAGATTCAATTCCTGTCACTGACTGAGATTCAATCCCTGTCACTGACTGAGATTCAATCCCTGTCACTGACTGATTGTCAATCCCTACAACTGTCTGAGGGTCAATCCCTGTCACTGACTGAGATTCAATTCCTGTCACTGACTGAGATTCAATCCCTGTCACTGACTCAGATTCAATTCCTGTCACTGACTGAGATTCAATCCCTGTCACTGACTGATTGTCAATCCCTGTTACTGTCTGAGGGTCAATCCTGTCACTGACAGAGATTCAATCCCTATCACTGACTGAGATTCAATCCCTGTCACTGACTGAGGTTCTATCCCAGTCACTGACTGAGATTCAATCCCTGTAACTGACTGAGGTTCAATCCCTATCACTGACTGAGATTCAATTCCTGTCACTGACTGAGATTCAATCCCTGTCACTGACTGAATGTCAATCCCTGTCACTGTCTGAGGGTCAATCCCTGTCACTGACGGAGATTCAATTCCTGTCACTGACTGAGATTCAATCCCTGTCACTGACTAAGATTCAATCCCTGTCACAGACTGTGATTCAATCTCTGTCACTGACTGATTTTCAATCCCTGTCAATGTCTGAGGGTCAATACTTGTCACTGACTGAGATTCAATTCCTGTCACTGACAGAGGTTCAAATCCAGTCACTGTCTGAGCTTCAATTCCTGTCACTGACTGAGATTCAATTCCTGTCACTGACTGAGATTCAATCCGTTTCACTGTCTGATTGTCAATCCCTGTCAATGGCTGACGAACAATTCCTGTCACTGACTGAGATTCAATTCCTGTCATTGACTGCGGTTCAAACCCAGTCACAGTCTGAGATTCAATTCCTGTCCACTGACTGAGTTTCAATCCATGTCACTGACTGAGATTCAATCCGTGTCACTGACTGGGGTTCAATTCCTGTCACTGACTGAGATTCAATCCCTGTCACTGACTGAGATTCAATCTCTGTCTCTGAATGAGTTTCAATCCCAGTTACTGGCTGATGGTCATTACCTGTCACAGATTGAGAATCAATTGCTCTCACTGACTGTGGGTCAATCCCTGTCATTGTCTGAGATTCAATCCCTGTCACTGAATGACGGTCAATCACTGTCACAGACTGAGGTGCAATGCCAGTCACTGACTGTGATTCAATCCCTGTCACTGACGGATTGTCAATCCATGACACTGTGTGAGGGTCAATCCCTGTCACTGACTGAGATTCAATTCCTGTCACTGACTGAGATTCAATTGCTGTCACTGACTGAGATTCAATCCCTGTCACTGACTGATTGTCAATCCATGACACTGTGTGAGGGTCAATCCCTGTCGCTGACTGAGATTCAATTCCTGTCACTGACTGAGGTTCAATCCCTGTCACTGACTGAGATTCAATTCCTGTCACTGACTGAGGTTCAATCCCTGTCAATGACTGAGATTCCTTGCCTGTCACTGACTGAGATTCAATCCCTATAACTGACTGAGATTCAATCCCTGTCACTGAATGAGATTCAATGCCTGTCACTGACTGAGGTTCAATCCCTGTCCCTGACTGAATCTCCATCCCGGTCACTGTCTGAGATACAATGCCTGTCACTGACAGAGTTTGAATGCCTGTCACTGACTGAGATTCAACTCCTGTCACTGACTGAGATTCAATGCCTGTTACTGACTGAGATTTAACTCCAGTCACTGACTGAGATTCAATCCCTGTCACTGACTGAGGTTCAATCCCTGTCACTGACTGAGATTCGATGCCTGTCACTGACTGAGATTCAATCCCTGTCAATGACTGTGAATCAATGCCTGTCACTGACTGAGATTCAATTCCTGTCACTGACTGAAATTTAATTGCTGTCACTGACTGAGATTCAATTCCAGTCACTGACTGAGTTTCAGTCCCTCTAACTGACTGTGGTACAATCCCTATCACTGACTGAGATTCAATTCCTGTCACTGACTGAGATTCATACCCTGTCACTGACTGAGATTCAATCCCTGTCACTGACTAAGATTCAATCCCTGTCACAGGCTGAGATTCAATCTCTGTCACTGACTGATTTTCAATCCCTGTCAATGTCTGAGGGTCAATCCTCGTCACTGACTGAGATTCCATTCCTCTCACTGACTGAGGTTCAAACCCAGTCACTGTCTGAGATTCAATTCCTGTCACTGACTGAGGTTCAATCCTTGTCACTGACTGAGATTCAATTCCTGTCACTGAATGAGATTCAATCCCAGTTACTGACTGATGGTCATTCCCTGTCACAGATTGAGAATCAATTGCTGTCACTGAATGTGGATCAATCCCTGGCATTGTCTGAGATTCAATCCCTGTCACTGACTGAGGGTCAATCCCTGTCACAGACCGAGATTCAATTCCTGTCACTGACTGAGATTCAATCCCTGTCATTGACTGAGCTTCAATTCCTGTCACTGACTGAGAACCAATCCCTGTCACTGACTGAGATTCAATCCCTGTCACTGTCTGACGGACAATTCCTGTCACTGACTGTGATTCAATTCCTGATACTGACTGAGGGTCAAACCCAGTCACTGTCTGAGATTCAATTCCTGTCACTGTCTGAGATTCAATTCATGTCACAGACTGAGATTCAATCCCTGTCACTGACTGAGGGTCAAACCCAGTCACTGTCTGAGATGCAATTCCTGTCACAAATTGAGATTCAATCCCTGTCACTGACTGAGATTCAATCCCTGTCACTGATTAAGGTTCAACGCCTGTCACTGACTAAAATTAAATTCATGTCACTGACGGAGATCAATCCCTGTCACTGACTGATTGTCAATCCCTGTCACTGTATGAGATTTAATGCCTGACACTGACTGAGATTCACTGCCTGTCATTGACTGAGATTCAATCCCTGTCACTGACTGAGAATCAATCCCTGTCACTGACTGAGGTTCAATCCCTGGCATTGTCTGAGATTCAATCCCGGTCACTGACTGAGGGTCAATCCCTGTCACAGACTGAGATTCAATTCCTGTCACTGACTGAGATTCAATCCCTGTCATTGACTGAGATTCAATTCCTGTCACTGACTGAGAATCAATCCCTGTCACTGACTGAGATTCAATCCCTGTCACATTCTGACGGACAATTCCTGTCACTGACTGTGATTCAATTCCTGTCACTGACTGAGGGTCAAAACCAGTCACTGTCTGAGATTCAATTCCTGTCACTGTCTGAGATTCAATTCATGTCACTGACTGAGATTCAATCCCTGTCACTGACTGAGGGTCAAACCCAGTCACTGTCTGAGATTCAATTCCTGTCACAAATTGAGATTCAATCCCTGTCACTGACTGAGATTCAATCCCTGTCACTGGCTAAGATTCAACGCCTGTCACTGACTAAAATTAAATTCATGTCACTGACGGAGATCAATCACTGGCACTGACTAAGATACAATCCCTGTCACTGACTGATTGTCAATCCCTGTCACTATATGAGAATTAATGCCTGTCACTGACTGAGATTCACTGCCTGTCATTGACTGAGATTCAATCGCTGTCACTGACTGAGATTCAATGCCTGTCACTGACTGTTTTTCAATCCCTGTAACTGACTGAGATTCAATCCCTGTCACTGAATGAGATTCAATCCCTGTTACTGAGTGAGTTTCAATCCCTGTCGCTGACTGAATCTCCATCCCGGTCACTGACTGATATTCAATTACTGTCACTGACAGAGTTTGAATTCCTGTCACTGACTGAAATTCAATCCCTGTCACTGACTGAGATTCACTCCCTCTTACTGACTGAGATTCAAACCAGGACACTGAATACGATTCAATCTCTGTCACTGACTGAGATTCAATGCCTGTCACTGACTGAGATTCAATTCCTGTCACTGACTGAGATTCAATTCCTGTCACTGACTGAGGTTCAATGCCTGTCACTGACTGAGATTCAATTCCTGTCACTGACAGAGTTTGAATTCCTGTTACTGACTGAGATTCAATGCCTGTCACTTACTGAGATTCAATCCCTGTCACTGAATGAGATTCAATCCCAGTTACTGACTGATGGTCATTCCCTGTCACAGATTGAGTATTAATTCCTGTCACTGACTGAGATTTAATCCCTGTCATTGACTGAGATTCAATTCCTGTCACTGACTGAGAATCAATCCCTGTCACTGACTGAGATTCAATTCCTGTCACTGACTGAGGGTCAAAACCAGTCACTGTCTGAGATTCAATTCCTGTCACTGTCTGAGATTCAATTCATCTCACTGACTGAGATTCAATCCCTGTCACTGAATGAGGGTCAAACCCAGTCACTGTCTGAGATTCAATTCCTGTCACAAATTGAGATTCAATCCCTGTAACTGACTGAGATTCAATCCCTGTCACTGAATGAGATTCAATCCCTGTTACTGACTGAGGTTCAATCCCTGTCGCTGACTGAATCTCCATCCCGGTCACTGACTGAGATTCAATGCCTGTCACTGACAGAGTTTGAATTCCTCTCACTGACTGAGATTCAATGCCTGTCACTGACTGAGATTCACTCCCTGTTACTGACTGAGATTCAAACCCGGACACTGAATACGATTCAATCTCTGTCACTGACTGAGGTTCAATCCCTGTCACTGACTGAGATTCAATGCTTGTCACTGACTGAGATTCAATCCCTGTCACTGACTGAGATTCAATGCCTGTCACTGACTGAGATTCAATTCCTGTCACTGACTGAAATTCAATGCCTGTCAATGACTGAGATTCAATTCCTGTCACTGAATGAGATTCAATCCCTGTCACTGACTGAGGTTCAATGTTTGTCAATACTGAGATTCAATTCCTGTCACTGACAGAGTTTGAATTCCTGTCACTGACTGAGATTCAATGCCTGTCACTGACTGAGATTCAATGCCTGTCACTGACTGAGATTCAATTCCTGTCACTGACTGAGATTCAATGCCTCTCACTGACTGAGATTTAATTCCTGTCATTGACAGAGTTTGAATTCCTGTCACTGACTGAGATGCAATGCCTGTCACTCACTGAGATTCACTCCCTGTTACTGACTGAGATTCAAACCCGGACACTGAATAAGATTCTATCTCTGTCACTGACTGAGGTTCAATCCCTGTCACTGACTGATATTCAATGCCTGTCACTGACTGAGATTCAATCCCTGTAACTGACTGTGATTCAATGCCTGTCACTGACTGAGATTCAATTCCTGTCACTGACTGAGATTCAATGCCTGTCACTGACTGAGATTCAATTCCTGTCACTGACTGAGATTTAATTGCTGTCACTGACTGAGGTTCAATCACTGTCACTGACTGAGATTCAATGCCTGTCACTGGCTGAGATTCAATTCCTGTCACTGACTGAGATTTAATTGCTGTCACTGACTGAGATTCAATTCCAGTCACTGACTGAGATTCAGTCCCTCGAACTGACTGTGATTCAATCCCTATCACGGACAGAGATTCAATTCCTGTCACTGACTGAGATTCAATCCCTGTCACTGACTGAGGTTCAATCACTGTCACTGACCGAGATTCAATGCCTGTCACTGACTGAGATTCAATCCCTGTCAATGACTGTGAATCAATGCCTGTCACTGACTGAGATTCAATTCCTGTCACTGACTGAGATTTAATTGCTGTCACTGACTGAGATTCAATTCCAGTCACTGACTGAGATTCAGTCCCTATAACTGACTGTGATTCAATCCCTATCACTGACTGAGATTCAATTCCTGTCACTGACAAAGATTCAATCCCTGTCACTGACTGAGATTCAATCCCTGTCACTGACTGATTGTCAATCCCTGACACTGTCTGAGGGTCAATCCCTGTCACTGACTGAGATTCAATTCCTGTCACTGACTGAGATTCAATCCCTGTCACTGACTCAGATTCAATTACTGTCACTGACTGATTGTCAATCCCTGTCACTGTCTGAGGGACAATTCCAGTCACTGTCGGAGAATCAATTCCTGTCACTGACTGAGGTTCAATCCCTGTCACTGACTGAGATTCAATTCCTGTCACAAATTGAGATTCAATCCCTGTCACTGAGTGAGATTCAATCCCAGTCACTGACTAAGATTCAGTCCCTGTCACTGACTGATTGTCAATCCCTGACACTGTGTGAGGGACAATGCCTCTCACTGACTGAGATTCAATTCCTGTCACTGACTGAGATTTAATTGCTGTCACTGACTGAGATTCAATTCCAGTCACTGACTGAGATTCAGTCCCTCTAACTGACTGTGATTCAATCCCTATCACTGACTGAGATTCTATTCCTGTCACTGACTGAGATTCAATCACTGTCACTGACTGAGATTCAATGCCTGTCACTGACTGAGATTTAATCCCTGTCAATGACTGTGAATCAATGCCTGTCACTGACTGAGATTCAATTCCTGTCACTGACTGAGATTTAATTGCTGTCACTGACTGAGATTCAATTCCAGTCACTGACTGAGATTCAGTCCCTATAACTAACTGTGATTCAATCCCTATCACTGACTGAGATTCAATTCCTGTCACTGACTGAGATTCAATCCCTGTCACTGACTGAGATTCAATTCCTGTCACTGACTGAGATTTAATTGCTGTCACTGACTGAGATTCAATTCCAGTCACTGACTGAGATTCAGTCCCTCGAACTGACTGTGATTCAATCCCTATCACGGACTGAGATTCAATTCCTGTCACTGACTGAGATTCAATCCCTGTCACTGACTGAGGTTCAATCACTGTCACTGACTGAGATTCAATCCCTATCACTGACTGAGATTCAATCCCTGTCACTGACTGAGATTCAATCCCTGTCACTGACTCAGATTCAATTCCTGTCACTGACTGAGATTCAATCCCTGTCACTGACTGATTGTCAATCCCTGTTACTGTCTGAGGGTCAATCCTGTCACTGACTGAGATTCAATCCCTATCACTGACTGAGATTCAATCCCTGTCACTGACTGAGGTTCTATCCCAGTCACTGACTGAGATTCAATCCCTGTAACTGACTGAGGTTCAATCCCTATCACTGACTGAGATTCAATTCCTGTCACTGACTGAGATTCAATCCCTGTCACTGACTGAATGTCAATCCCTGTCACTGTCTGAGGGTCAATCCCTGTCACTGACGGAGATTCAATTCCTGTCACTGACTGAGATTCAATCCCTGTCACTGACTAAGATTCAATCCCTGTCACAGACTGAGATTCAATCTCTGTCACTGACTGATTTTCAATCCCTGTCAATGCCTGAGGGTCAATCCTGTGTCACTGACTGAGATTCAATCCCTGTCACTGAATGATTGTCAATCCCTGTCACATTCTGACGGACAATTCCTGTGACTGACTGACATTCCATTCCTGTCACTGACTGAGGTGCAAACCCAGTCACTGTCACTGGCTGTGATTCAATTCCTGTCACTGACTGAGGTTCAATCCTTGTCACTGACTGAGATTCAATCCCTGTCACTGAATGAGATTCAACGTCAGTTACTGACTGATGGTCATTCCCTGTCACAGATTGAGAATCAATTGCTGTCACTGACTGTGGGTCAATCCCTGTCATTGTCTGAGATTCAATCTCAGTCACTGACTAAGTTTCAACGCCTGTCACTGACTGAGATTAAATTCATGTCACTGACGGAGATCAATCACTGGCACTGACAAAGATACAATCCCTGTCACTGACTGAGATTCAAACGCTTTCACTGACTGATTGTCAATCCCTGTCACAGTATGAGAATTAATGCCTGTCACTGACTGAGATTCAATACCTGTCCCTGACTGAGATTCAATCCCTGTCACTGACTGAGATTCAATCCCTGTCACTGATTGAGATTAAAATGCTGTCACTGAATGAGATTCAATCCCTGTCACTGACTAAGATTCAATTCCTGTCACTGATTGAGATTCAATCCCTGTCTCTGACTGAGATTCAATCCCTTTCACTGACTGAGATTCAAAGCCTGTCACTGATTGAGATTCAATCCCTGTCACTGACTGAGATTCAATCCCTGTCACTGACTGATTGTCAATCCCTGTCACTGATTGAGATTCAATCCCTGTCACTGACTGAGATTCAATACCTGTCACTGACTGAGATTCATTCCCTGTCAATGATTGAGATTCAATCCCTGTCACTAACTGAGGTTCAATCCCTGTCACTGAATGAGATTCAATCCCTATCACTGACTGATTGTCAATCCCTGTCACTGACTGAGGTTAAATCCCTGTCACTGACTGAGATTCAATCCCTGTCACAGACTGAGATTCAATCTCTGTCACTGTCTGATTTTCAATCCCTGTCAATGTCTGAGGGTCAATCCTTGTCACTGACTGAGATTCACTCCCAGTCACTGACAGAGGTTCAAATCCTGTCAGTGTCTAAGATTCAATTCCAGTCACTGACTGAGATTCAATCCCTGTCACTGACTGATTGTCAATCCCTGTCACAGTCTGACGGACAATTCCTGTGACTGACTGAGATTCCATTCCTGTCACTGACTGAGGTTCAAACCCAGTCACTGTCTGAGATTCAATTCCTGTCACTGACTGAGGTGCAATCCTTGTCACTGACTGAGATTCAATCCCTGTCACTGAATGAGATTCAACCTCAGTTACTGACTGATGGTCATTCCCTGTCACAGATTGAGAATCAATTGCTGTCACTGACTGTGGGTCAATCCCTGTCATTGTCTGAGATTCAATCCCTGTCACTGACTAAGTTTCAACGCCTGTCACTGACTGAGATTAAATTCATGTCACTGACGGAGATCAATCACTGGCACTGACTAAGATACAATCCCTGTCACTGACTGACATTCAAACCCTGTCACTGACTGATTGTCAATCCCTGTCACAGTATGAGAATTAATGCCTGTCACTGACTGAGATTCAATACCTGTCACTGACTGAGATTCAATCCCTGTCACTGACTGAATCTCCATCCCCGTCACTGACTGAAGTTCAAACCCTGTCACTGATTGAGATTCAATCCCTGTCACTGATTGAGATTCAATCCCTGTCACTGACTAAGATCCAATTCCTGTCACTGACTAAGATTCAATTCCTGTACTGATTGAGATTCAATCCCTGTCTCTGACTGAGATTCAATCCCTGTCACTGATTGATTGTCAATCCCTGTTACTGATTGAGATTCAATCCCTGTCACTGACTGAGATTCAATACCTGTCACTGACTGAGATTCAATCCCTTTCACTGACTGAGATTCATTCCCTGTCACTGATTGAGATTCAATTCCTGTCACTAACTGACGTTCAATCCCTTTCACTGATTGAGATTCAATCCCTATCACTGACTGATTGTCAATCCCTGTCACTGACTGAGGTTAAATCCCTGTCATTGACTGAGATTCAATCCCTGTCACTGATTGAGATTCAATCCCTGTCACTGACTGAGGTTCAATCCCTATCTCTGACTGAGATTCAATCCCTGTCACTGACTGAGGGTTAATCCCTGTCACTGACTGAGTTTCAATCACTGTCACTGACTGTGATTCAATCCCTGTCACCATCTGAGATTCAATTCCTGTCATTGATTGAGATACAATCCCTGTCACTGATTAAGATTCAATTCCTGTCACTGACTGAGATTCAGTCCCTGTCAATGACTGAGATTCGATCCCTGTCACTGACTGATATTCAATCCCTGTCAATGACTTAGATTCAATCCCATTCACTGACTGAGATTCAAAGACTGTCACTGATTGAGATTCAAATCCTGTCACTGAATGAGGTTCAATCCCTATCATTGACTGAGATTCAATCGCTGTCACTGACTGATTGTCAATCCCTGTCACTGACTAAGGGTTAATCCCTGTCACAGACTGAGATTCAATCCCTGTCACTGACTGAGATTCAATCCCTGTCACTGATTGAGATCCAATCCCTGTCACTGACTGAGATTCGATTCCTGTCACTAACTGAGGTACAAACCCTGTCACTGACTGAGATTCGATCCCTGTCACTGACTGAGAATCAATCCCTGTCACTGACTGACATTCAATCCCTGTCACTGACTGAGAATCAATCCCTGTCACTGATTGAGATTCAATCCCGGTCACTGACTAAGATTCAATCCCTTTCACTGACTGAGATTCAAAGCCTGTCACTGATTGAGATTCAATCCCTGTCACTGACTGAGGTTCAATCCCTGTCACTGACTGAGATTCAATCCCTGTCACTGACTGATTGTCAATCACTGTCACCATCTGAGATTCAATTCCTGTCACTGATTGAGATTCAATCCCTGTCACTGACTGAGGTTCAGTCCCTGTCACTGAGTGAAATTCGATCCCTGTCACTGACTGACATTCAATCCCTGTCACTGACTGAGATTCAAACCATTTCACTGACTGAGATTCAAAGCCTGTCACTGATTGAGATTCAATCCCTTTCATTAACTGAGTTTCAATCCCTGTCACTGACTGAGATTCAATCCCTGTCACTGCCTGAGTGTCAATCTCTGTCTCTGACTGAAGTTCAAACCCTGTCACTGATTGAGATTCAATCGCTGTCACTGACACAGATTCAATTCCTGTCACTGAATGAGATTCAATCCCTGTCACTGACTAAGATTCAATTCCTGTCACTGACTGAGATTCAATCCCTGTCTCTGACTGAGATTCAATCCCTTTCACTGACTGAGATTCAAAGCCTGTCACTGATTGAGATTCAATCCCTGTCACTGACTGAGGGTTAATCCCAGTCACTGACTGAGATTCAAACCGTGTCACTGATTGAGATTCAATCCCTGTCACTGACTGTGATTCAATCACTGTCACTGACTGAGATTCAATCCCTGTCTCTGACTGAGATTGAATCCCTTTCACTGACTGAGATTCAAAGCCTGTCACTGATTGAGATTCAATCCATTTCACTGACTGAGATTCAGTCCCTGTCACTGACTGAGATTCAATCCATTTCACTGACTGAGATTCAAAGCCTGTCACTGATTGAGATTCACTTCCTGTCACTGATTGATATTCAATCCCTGTCACTGATTAAGTTTCAATCCCTGTCACTGATTGAGATTCAATCACTGTCACTGACTGAGATTCAGTCCCTGTCACTGACTGAGATTCAATCCATTTCACTGACTGAGATTCAAAGCCTGTCACTGATTGAGATTCACTTCCTGTCACTGATTGATATTCAATCCCTGTTACTGATTAAGTTTCAATCCCTGTCAATGACTGAGGTTCAATCCCTGTCACTGACTGAGATTCAATACCTGTCACTGACTGATTGTCAATCCCTTTCCCATCTGAGATTTAATTCCTGTCACTGATTGAGATTCAATCCCTGTCACTGACTGATTGTCAATCCCTGTCAAAGTCTGACGGACAATTCCTGTGACTGACTGAGATTCCATTCCTGTCACTGACTGAGGTTCAAACCCAGTCACTGTCTGAGATTCAATTCCTGTCACTGACTGAGGTTCAATCCTTGTCACTGACTGAGATTCAATCCCTGTCACTGAATGAGATTCAACCTCAGTTACTGACTGATGGTCATTCCCTGTCACAGATTGAGAATCAATTGCTGTCACTGACTGTGGGTCAATCCCTGTCATTGACTGAGATTCAATCCCTGTCACTGACTAAGTTTCAACGCCTGTCACTGACTGAGATTAAATTCATGTCACTGACGGAGATCAATCACTGGCACTGACTAAGATACAATCCCTGTCACTGACTGACATTCAAACCCTGTCACTGACTGATTGTCAATCCCTGTCACAGTATGAGAATTAATGCCTGTCACTGACTGAGATTCAATACCTGTCACTGACTGAGATTCAATCCCTGTCACTGACTGAGATTCAATCCCTGTCACTGACTGAATCTCCATCCCGGTCACTGACTGAAGTTCAAACCCTGTCACTGATTGAGATTCAATCCCTGTCACTGATTGAGATTCAATCCCTGTCACTGACTAAGATCCAATTCCTGTCACTGACTAAGATTCAATTCCTGTCACTGATTGAGATTCAATCCCTGTCTCTGACTGAGATTCAATCCCTGTCACTGATTGATTGTCAATCCCTGTTACTGATTGAGATTCAATCCCTGTCACTGACTGAGATTCAATACCTGTCACTGACTGAGATTCAATCCCTTTCACTGACTGATATTCATTCCCTGTCACTGATTGAGATTCAATCCCTGTCACTAACTGACGTTCAATCCCTTTCACTGATTGAGATTCAATCCCTATCACTGACTGATTGTCAATCCCTGTCACTGACTGAGGTTAAATCCCTGTCACTGACTGAGATTCAATCCCTGTCACTGATTGAGATTCAATCCCTGTCACTGACTAAGATTCAATCACTGTCTCTGACTGAGATTGAATCCCTTTAAATGACTGAGATCCAAAGCCTGTCACTGATTGAGATTCAATCCCGGTCACTGACTGAGGTTCAATCCCTATCTCTGACTGAGATTCAATCCCTGTCACTGACTGAGGGTTAATCCCTGTCACTGACTGAGTTTCAATCCCTGTCACTGACTCTGATTCAATCCCTGTCACCATCTGAGATTCAATTCCTGTCACTGATTGAGATACAATCCCTGTCACTGATTAAGATTCAATTCCTGTCACTGACTGAGATTCAGTCCCTGTCAATGACTGAGATTCGATCCCTGTCACTGACTGATATTCAATCCCTGTCAATGACTTAGATTCAATCCCTTTCACTGACTGAGATTCAAAGACTGTCACTGACTGAGATTCAAATCCTGTCACTGAATGAGGTTCAATCCCTACCATTGACTGAGATTCAATCGCTGTCACTGACTGATTGTCAATCCCTGTCACTGACTAAGGGTTAATCCCTGTCACAGACTGAGATTCAATCCCTGTCACTGACTGAGATTCAATCCCTGTCACTGATTGAGATCCAATCCCTGTCACTGACTGAGATTCGATTCCTGTCACTAACTGAGGTACAAACCCTGTCACTGACTGAGATTCGATCCCTGTCACTGACTGAGATTCAATCCCTGTCACTGATTGAGATCCAATCCCTGTCACTGACTGAGATTCGATTCCTGTCACTAACTGAGGTACAAACCCTGTCACTGACTGAGATTCGATCCCTGTCACTGACTGAGAATCAATCCCTGTCACTGACTGACATTCAATCCCTGTCACTGACTGAGAATCAATCCCTGTCACTGATTGAGATTCAATCCCGGTCACTGACTAAGATTCAATCCCTTTCACTGACTGAGATTCAAAGCCTGTCACTGATTGAGATTCAATCCCTGTCACTGACTGAGGTTCAATCCCTGTCACTGACTGAGATTCAATCCCTGTCACTGACTGATTGTCAATCACTGTCACCATCTGAGATTCAATTCCTGTCACTGATTGAGATTCAATCCCTGTCACTGACTGAGGTTCAGTCCCTGTCACTGACTGAAATTCGATCCCTGTCACTGACTGACATTCAATCCCTGTCACTGACTGAGATTCAAACCATTTCACTGACTGAGATTCAAAGCCTGTCACTGATTGAGATTCAATCCCTTTCATTAACTGAGTTTCAATCCCTGTCACTGACTGAGATTCAATCCCTGTCACTGCCTGAGTGTCAATCTCTGTCTCTGACTGAAGTTCAAACCCTGTCACTGATTGAGATTCAATCGCTGTCACTGACACAGATTCAATTCCTGTCACTGAATGAGATTCAATCCCTGTCACTGACTAAGATTCAATTCCTGTCACTGACTGAGATTCAATCCCTGTCTCTGACTGAGATTCAATCCCTTTCACTGACTGAGATTCAAAGCCTGTCACTGATTGAGATTCAATCCCTGTCACTGACTGAGGGTTAATCCCAGTCACTGACTGAGATTCAAACCGTGTCACTGATTGAGATTCAATCCCTGTCACTGACTGTGATTCAATCACTGTCACTGACTGAGATTCAATCCCTGTCTCTGACTGAGATTGAATCCCTTTCACTGACTGAGATTCAAAGCCTGTCACTGATTGAGATTCAATCCATTTCACTGACTGAGATTCAGTCCCTGTCACTGACTGAGATTCAATCCATTTCACTGACTGAGATTCAAAGCCTGTCACTGATTGAGATTCACTTCCTGTCACTGATTGATATTCAATCCCTGTCACTGATTAAGTTTCAATCCCTGTCACTGATTGAGATTCAATCACTGTCACTGACTGAGATTCAGTCCCTGTCACTGACTGAGATTCAATCCATTTCACTGACTGAGATTCAAAGCCTGTCACTGATTGAGATTCACTTCCTGTCACTGATTGATATTCAATCCCTGTTACTGATTAAGTTTCAATCCCTGTCACTGACTGAGGTTCAATCCCTGTCACTGACTGAGATTCAATACCTGTCACTGACTGATTGTCAATCCCTGTCCCCATCTGAGATTTAATTCCTGTCACTGATTGAGATTCAATCCCTGTCACTGACTGATTGTCAATCCCTGTCAAAGTCTGACGGACAATTCCTGTGACTGACTGAGATTCCATTCCTGTCACTGACTGAGGTTCAAACCCAGTCACTGTCTGAGATTCAATTCCTGTCACTGACTGAGGTTCAATCCTTGTCACTGACTGAGATTCAATCCCTGTCACTGAATGAGATTCAACCTCAGTTACTGACTGATGGTCATTCCCTGTCACAGATTGAGAATCAATTGCTGTCACTGACTGTGGGTCAATCCCTGTCATTGACTGAGATTCAATCCCTGTCACTGACTAAGTTTCAACGCCTGTCACTGACTGAGATTAAATTCATGTCACTGACGGAGATCAATCACTGGCACTGACTAAGATACAATCCCTGTCACTGACTGACATTCAAACCCTGTCACTGACTGATTGTCAATCCCTGTCACAGTATGAGAATTAATGCCTGTCACTGACTGAGATTCAATACCTGTCACTGACTGAGATTCAATCCCTGTCACTGACTGAGATTCAATCCCTGTCACTGACTGAATCTCCATCCCGGTCACTGACTGAAGTTCAAACCCTGTCACTGATTGAGATTCAATCCCTGTCACTGATTGAGATTCAATCCCTGTCACTGACTAAGATCCAATTCCTGTCACTGACTAAGATTCAATTCCTGTCACTGATTGAGATTCAATCCCTGTCTCTGACTGAGATTCAATCCCTGTCACTGATTGATTGTCAATCCCTGTTACTGATTGAGATTCAATCCCTGTCACTGACTGAGATTCAATACCTGTCACTGACTGAGATTCAATCCCTTTCACTGACTGAGATTCATTCCCTGTCACTGATTGAGATTCAATCCCTGTCACTAACTGACGTTCAATCCCTTTCACTGATTGAGATTCAATCCCTATCACTGACTGATTGTCAATCCCTGTCACTGACTGAGGTTAAATCCCTGTCACTGACTGAGATTCAATCCCTGTCACTGATTGAGATTCAATCCCTGTCACTGACTAAGATTCAATCACTGTCTCTGACTGAGATTGAATCCCTTTCAATGACTGAGATCCAAAGCCTGTCACTGATTGAGATTCAATCCCGGTCACTGACTGAGGTTCAATCCCTATCTCTGACTGAGATTCAATCCCTGTCACTGACTGAGGGTTAATCCCTGTCACTGACTGAGTTTCAATCCCTGTCACTGACTGTGATTCAATCCCTGTCACCATCTGAGATTCAATTCCTGTCACTGATTGAGATACAATCCCTGTCACTGATTAAGATTCAATTCCTGTCACTGACTGAGATTCAGTCCCTGTCAATGACTGAGATTCGATCCCTGTCACTGACTGATATTCAATCCCTGTCAATGACTTAGATTCAATCCCTTTCACTGACTGAGATTCAAAGACTGTCACTGACTGAGATTCAAATCCTGTCACTGAATGAGGTTCAATCCCTACCATTGACTGAGATTCAATCGCTGTCACTGACTGATTGTCAATCCCTGTCACTGACTAAGGGTTAATCCCTGTCACAGACTGAGATTCAATCCCTGTCACTGACTGAGATTCAATCCCTGTCACTGATTGAGATCCAATCCCTGTCACTGACTGAGATTCGATTCCTGTCACTAACTGAGGTACAAACCCTGTCACTGACTGAGATTCGATCCCTGTCACTGACTGAGAATCAATCCCTGTCACTGACTGACATTCAATCCCTGTCACTGACTGAGAATCAATCCCTGTCACTGATTGAGATTCAATCCCGGTCACTGACTAAGATTCAATCCTTTTCACTGACTGAGTTTCAAAGCCTGTCACTGATTGAGATTCAATCCCTGTCACTGACTGAGGTTCAATCCCTGTCACTGACTGAGATTCAATCCCTGTCACTGACTGATTGTCAATCACTGTCACCATCTGAGATTCAATTCCTGTCACTGATTGAGATTCAATCCCTGTCACTGACTGAGGTTCAGTCCCTGTCACTGAGTGAAATTCGATCCCTGTCACTGACTGACATTCAATCCCTGTCACTGACTGAGATTCAAACCCTTTCACTGACTGAGATTCAAAGCCTGTCACTGATTGAGATTCAATCCCTGTCATTAACTGAGTTTCAATCCCTGTCACTGACTGCGATTCAATCCCTGTCACTGACTGAGTGTCAATCTCTGTCTCTGACTGAAGTTCAAACCCTGTCACTGATTGAGATTCAATCGCTGTCACTGACACAGATTCAATTCCTGTCACTGAATGAGATTCAATCCCTGTCACTGACTAAGATTCAATTCCTGTCACTGACTGATATTCAATCCCTGTCTCTGACTGAGATTCAATCCCTTTCACTGACTGAGATTCAAAGCCTGTCACTGATTGAGATTCAATCCCTGTCACTGACTGAGGGTTAATCCCAGTCACTGACTGAGATTCAAACCGTGTCACTGATTGAGATTCAATCCCTGTCACTGACTGTGATTCAATCACTGTCACTGACTGAGATTCAATCCCTGTCTCTGACTGAGATTGAATCCCTTTCACTGACTGAGATTCAAAGCCTGTCACTGATTGAGATTCAATCCATTTCACTGACTGAGATTCAGTCCCTGTCACTGACTGAGATTCAATCCATTTCACTGACTGAGATTCAAAGCCTGTCACTGATTGAGATTCACTTCCTGTCACTGATTGATATTCAATCCCTGTCACTGATTAAGTTTCAATCCCTGTCACTGATTGAGATTCAATCACTGTCACTGACTGAGATTCAGTCCCTGTCACTGACTGAGATTCAATCCATTTCACTGACTGAGATTCAAAGCCTGTCACTGATTGATATTCAATCCCTGTCACTGATTAAGTTTCAATCCCTGTCACTGACTGAGGTTCAATCCCTGTCACTGACTGAGATTCAATACCTGTCACTGACTGATTGTCAATCCCTGTCACCATCTGAGATTTAATTCCTGTCACTGATTGAGATTCAATCCCTGTCACTGACTGATTGTCAATCCCTGTCAAAGTCTGACGGACAATTCCTGTGACTGACTGAGATTCCATTCCTGTCACTGACTGAGGTTCAAACCCAGTCACTGTCTGAGATTCAATTCCTGTCACTGACTGAGGTTCAATCCTTGTCACTGACTGAGATTCAATCCCTGTCACTGAATGAGATTCAACCTCAGTTACTGACTGATGGTCATTCCCTGTCACAGATTGAGAATCAATTGCTGTCACTGACTGTGGGTCAATCCCTGTCATTGTCTGAGATTCAATCCCTGTCACTGACTAAGTTTCAACGCCTGTCACTGACTGAGATTAAATTCATGTCACTGACGGAGATCAATCACTGGCACTGACTAAGATACAATCCCTGTCACTGACTGACATTCAAAAGCTGTCACTGACTGATTGTCAATCCCTGTCACAGTATGAGAATTAATGCCTGTCACTGACTGAGATTCAATACCTGTCACTGACTGAGATTCAATCCCTGTCACTGACTGAGATTCAATCCCTGTCACTGACTGAGATTCAATCCCTGTCACTGACTGAATCTCCATCCCGGTCACTGACTGAAGTTCGAACCCTGTCACTGATTGAGATTCAATCCCTGTCACTGATTGAGATTCAATCCCTGTCACTGACTAAGATCCAATTCCTGTCACTGACTAAGATTCAATTCCTGTCACTGATTGAGATTCGATCCCTGTCTCTGACTGAGATTCAATCCCTGTCACTGACTGATTGTCAATCCCTGTTACTGATTGAGATTCAATCCCTGTCACTGACTGAGATTCAATACCTGTCACTGACTGAGATTCAATCCCTTTAACTGACTGAGATTCATTCCCTGTCACTGATTGAGATTCAATCCCTGTCACTAACTGACGTTCAATCCCTTTCACTGATTGAGATTCAATCCCTATCACTGACTGATTGTCAATCCCTGTCACTGACTGAGGTTAAATCTCTGTCACTGACTGAGATTCAATCCCTGTCACTGATTGAGATTCAATCCCTGTCACTGACTAAGATTCAATCACTGTCTCTGACTGAGATTGAATCCCTTTCAATGACTGAGATCCAAAGCCTGTCACTGATTGAGATTCAATCCCGGTCACTGACTGAGGTTCAGTCCCTATCTCTGACTGAGATTCAATCCCTGTCACTGACTGAGGGTTAATCCCTGTCACTGACTGAGTTTCAATCCCTGTCACTGACTGTGATTCAATCCCTGTCACCATCTGAGATTCAATTCCTGTCACTGATTGAGATACAATCCCTGTCACTGATTAAGATTCAATTCCTGTCACTGACTGAGATTCAGTCCCTGTCAATGACTGAGATTCGATCCCTGTCACTGACTGATATTCAATCCCTGTCAATGACTGAGATTCAATCCCTTTCACTGACTGAGATTCAAAGACTGTCACTGATTGAGATTCAAATCCTGTCACTGAATGTGGTTCAATTCCTATCATTGACTGAGATTCAATCGCTGTCACTGACTGATTGTCAATCCCTGTCACTGACTAATGGTTAATCCCTGTCACAGACTGAGATTCAATCCCTGTCACTGACTGAGATTCAATCCCTGTCACTGATTGAGATCCAATCCCTGTCACTGACTGAGATTCGATTCCTGTCACTAACTGAGGTACAAACCCTGTCACTGACTGAGATTCGATCCCTGTCACTGACTGAGAATCAATCCCTGTCACTGACTGACATTCAATCCCTGTCACTGACTGAGAATCAATCCCTGTCACTGATTGAGATTCAATCCCGGTCACTGACTAAGATTCAATCCCTTTCACTGACTGAGATTCAAAGCCTGTCACTGATTGAGATTCAATCCCTGTCACTGACTGATTGTCAATCACTGTCACCATCTGAGATTCAATCCCTGTCACTGACTGAGGTTCAGTCCCTGTCACTGACTGAAATTCGATCCCTGTCACTGACTGACATTCAATCCCTGTCACTGACTGAGATTCAAACCCTTTCACTGACTGAGATTCAAAGCCTGTCACTGATTGAGATTCAATCCCTGTCATTAACTGAGTTTCAATCCCTGTCACTGACTGAGATTCAATCCCTGTCACTGCCTGAGTGTCAATCTCTGTCTCTGACTGAAGTTCAAACCCTGTCACTGATTGAGTTTCAATCGCTGTCACTGACACAGATTCAATTCCTGTCACTGAATGAGATTCAATCCCTGTCACTGACTAAGATTCAATTCCTGTCACTGACTGAGATTCAATCCCTGTCTCTGACTGAGATTCAATCCCTTTCACTGACTGAGATTCAAAGCCTGTCACTGATTGAGATTCAATCCCTGTCACTGACTGAGGGTTAATCCCAGTCACTGAATGAGATTCAAACCGTGTCACTGATTGAGATTCAATCCCTGTCACTGACTGTGATTCAATCACTGTCACTGACTGAGATTCAATCCCTGTCTCTGACTGAAATTGAATCCCTTTCACTGACTGAGATTCAAAGCCTGTCACTGATTGAGATTCAATCCATTTCACTGACTGAGATTCAGTCCCTGTCACTGACTGAGATTCAATCCATTTCACTGACTGAGATTCAAAGCCTGTCACTGATTGAGATTCACTTCCTGTCACTGATTGATATTCAATCCCTGTCACTGATTAAGTTTCAATCCCTGTCACTGATTGAGATTCAATCACTGTCACTGACTGAGATTCAGTCCCTGTCACTGACTGAGATTCAATCCATTTCACTGACTGAGATTCAAAGCCTCTCACTGATTGAGATTCACTTCCTGTCACTGATTGATATTCAATCCCTGTCACTGATTAAGTTTCAATCCCTGTCACTGACTGAGGTTCAATCCCTGTCACTGACTGAGATTCAATACCTGTCACTGACTGATTGTCAATCCCTGTCCCCATCTGAGATTTAATTCCTGTCACTGATTGAGATTCAATACCTGTCACTGATTAAGATTCAATTCGTGTCACTGACTGAGGTTCAGTCCCTGTCACTGACTGATATTCGATCCCTGTCACTGACTGATGTTCAATCCAAGTCACTGACTGAGATTCAATCGCTGTCATTGACTGAGATTCAATCGCTGTCACTGACTGATTTTCAATCGCTGTCACTGACTGTGGGTTAATCCCTGTCACTAACTGAGATTCAATCCCAGTCACTGACTGAGATTCAATCCCTGTCACTAACTGAGATTCAATCCCTGTCACTGAATGAGATTCAATCCCTGTCACTGACAAAGACTCAATTCCTGTTACTGACCGAGGTTCAATCCCTGTCACTAACTGAGGTCCAATCCCTGTCACTGACTGAGATTCGATCCCTGTCAATGACTGAGGTTCAATCCCTGTCACTGATTGAGATTCAAACCCTGTCACTGACTGAGATTCAATCCATGTCACTGACTGAGATTCAATTGCTGTCACTGATTGAGATTCAATCCCTGTCTCTGACTGAGATTGAAACCCTTTCACTGACTGAGATTCAAAGCCTGTCACTGGTTGAGATTCAAACCCTGTCACTGACTGAGGTTCAATCCCTGTCACTGGCTGAGATTCAATACCTGTCACTGACTGATTGTCAATCCCTGTCACCATCTGAGACACAATTCCTGTCACTGATTGAGATTCAATCCCTGTCACTGATTAAGATTCAATCCCTGTCACTGACTGAGGTTCAGTCGCTGTCACTGACTGAGATTCGATCCCTGTCACTGACTGATATTCAATCCCTGTCACTGACTGAGATTCAATCCCTTTCACTGACTGAGATTCAAAGCCTGTCACTGATTGAGATTCAATTCCTGTCACTGACTGAGATTCAATTCCTGTCACTGACTGATTGTCAATCCCTGTCACCATCTCAGATTCAATCCCTGTCACTGATTAAGATTCTATTCCTGTAACTGACGGAGGTTCAGTCCCTGTCACTGACTGAGATTCAATCCCTGTCACTGACTGAGGTTCAATCCCTGTCACTGACTGAGGGTTAAACCCTGTCACTGACTGAGTTTCAATCCCTGTCACTGACTGTGATTCAATCCCTGTCACCATCTGAGATTCAATTCCTGTCACTGATTGAGATGCAATCCCTGTCACTGATTAAGATTCAATTCCTGTCACTGACTGAGGTTCAGTCCCTGTCACTGACTGATTGTCAATCTCTATCACCATCTGAGATTTAATCCCTATCACTGACTGAGATTCAATTCCTGTCACTGACTGAGATTGAATCCCTGTCACTGACTGAGATTCAAGACCTGTCACTGACTAAATCTCTATCCCAGTCACGTTTTGAGATTCAATCCCAGTCACTGACTGAGAATCTATTCCTCTCGCTGATTGAGATTCAATTCCTGTCACTGATTGAGATTCAATTCCTGTCATTGACTGATGTTCAATCCCTGTCACTAACTGAGATTCAATTCCTGTCACTGATTGAGATCCAATCCCTGTCACTGACTAAATTCAATTCCTGTCACTAACTGAGGTACAATCCCTGTCACTGACTGAGAATCGATCCCTGTCTCTGACTGAGAATCAATCCCTGTCACTAACTGAGGTTCAATCCCTGTCACTGATTGAGATTCAATCCCTGTCACTGACTAAGATTCAATCCCTGACACTGACTGAGATTCAATTGCTGTCACTGATTGAGATTCAATCCCTGTCACTGACTGAGGTTCAATCCCTGTCAGTGACTGAGATTCAATCCCTGTCACTGTCTGAGAGTCAATCTCTGTCTCTGACTGAAGTTCAAACTCTGTCACTGATTGAGATTCAATCCCTGTCACTGACTGAGATTCATTCCCTGTCACTGACTGAGATTCAATAACTGTCACTGACTGATTGTCAATCCCTGTCACCATCTGAGATTTAATTCCTGTCACTGATTGAGATTCAATCCCTGTCACTGATTAAGATTCAATTCGTGTCACTGACTGAGGATCAGTCCCTGTCACTGACTGAGATTCGATCCCTGTCACTGACTGATGTTCCATCCCTGTCACTGACTGAGATTCAATCCCTGTCATTGACTAAGATTCAATCGCTGTCACTGACTGATTGTCAATCGCTGTCACTGACTGTGGGTTAATCCCTGTCACTAACTGAGATTCAATCCCTGTCACTGACTGAGATTCAATCCTTGTCACTAACTGAGATTCAATCCCTGTCACTGACTGAGATTCAATCCCTGTCAGTAATTGAGATCCAATCCCTGTCACTGACTAAAACTCAATTCCTGTTACTGACCGAGGTTCAATCCCTGTCACTAACTGAGGTCCAATCCCTGTCACTGACTGAGATTCGATCCCTGTCAATGACTGAGGTTCACTCCCTGTCACTGATTGAGATTCAAACCCTGTCACTGACTGAGATTCAATCCATGTCACTGACTGCGATTCAATTGCTGTCACTGATTGAGATTCAATCCCTGTCACTGACTGAGGTTCAATCCCTGTCACTGACTGAGATTCAATCCCTATCACTGACTGAGGTTCAATCCCTGTCACTGACTGATTGTCAATCTCTGTCACTGTCTGAGTGTTAATCCCTGTCACTGACTGAGATTCAAACCCTGTCACTGATTGAGATTCAATCCCTGTCACAGACTGAGATTCAATCACTGTCAATGACTGAGGTTCAATCCCTGTCTCTGACTGAGATTGAATCCCTTTCACTGACTGAGATTCAAAGCCTGTCACTGATTGAGATTCAATCCCTGTCATTGACTGAGGTTCAATCCCTGTCACTGGCTGAGATTCAATACCTGTCACTGACTGATTGTCAATCCCTATCACCATCTGAGATACAATTCCTGTCACTGATTGAGATTCAATCACTGTCACTGAATAAGATTCAATTCCTGTCACTGACTGAGGTTCAGTCCCTGTCACTGACTGAGATTCGATCCCTGTCACTGACTGATATTCAATCCCTGTCACTGACTGAGATTCAATCCCTTTCACTGACTGAGATTCAATTCCTGTCACTGACTGAGATTCAATCCTAGTCACTGACTGATTGTCAATCCCTGTCACCATTTTAGAATCAATTCCTGTCACTGATTGAGATTCAATCCCTGTCACTGATTAAGATTCAATTCCTGTAACTGACTGAGGTTTAGTTCCTGTCACTGACTGAGATTCAATCCCTGTCACTGACTGAGGTTCAATCCCTGTCACTGACTGAGGGTTAAACCCTGTCACTGACTGAGTTTCAATCCCTGTCACTGACTGTGATTCAATCCCTGTTACCATCTGAGATTCAATTCCTGTCACTGATTGAGATACAATCCCTGTCACTGATTAAGATTCAATTCCTGTCACTGACTGAGGTTCAGTCCCTGTCACTGACTGATTGTCACTCTCTATCACCTTCTGAGATTTAATCCCTGTCACTGACTGAGATTCAATTCCTGTCACTGACTGAGATTGAATCCCTGTCACTGACTGAGATTCAATACCTGTCACTGACTGAATCTCTATCCCAGTCACGTTTTGAGATTCAATCCCAGTCACTGACTGAGAATCAATTCCTCTCGCTGATTGAGATTCAATTCCTGTCACTGATTGAGTTTCAATTCCTGTCATTGACTGATGTTCAATCCCTGTCACTAACTGAGATTCAATTCCTGTCACTGATTGAGATCCAATCCCTGTCACTGACTGAGATTCAATACCTGTCACTGACTAAATCTCTATCCCAGTCACGTTTTGAGATTCAATCCTAGTTACTGACTGAGAATCAATTTCTCTCGCTGATTGAGATTCAATTCCTGTCACTGATTGAGATTCAATTCCTGTCACTAACTGAGGTACAATCCCTGTCACTGACTGAGAATCGATCCCTGTCACTGACTGAGAATCAATCCCTGTCACTGATTGAGATTCAATCCCGGTCACTGACTAAGATTCAATCCCTGCCACTGACTGAGATTCAATTGCTGTCACTGATTGAGATTCAATCCCTGTCACTGACTGAGGTTCAATCCCTTTCACTGACTGAGATTCAATCCCTGTCACTGTCTGAGAGTCAATCTCTGTCTCTGACTGAAGTTCAAACCCTGTCACTGATTGAGATTCAATCCCTGTCACTGACTGAGATTCATTCCCTGTCACTGACTGTGATTCAATTCCTGTCACTGATTGAGATTCAAATTGCTGTCACTGAATGAGATTCAATCCCTGTCACTGACTGAGATTCAATCCCTGTCACTGACTGAGATTCAATCACTGTCACTGATTGAGATTCAATCCCTGTCTCTGACTGAGATTGAATCCCTTTCACTGATTGAGATTCAATCCCTGTCACAGACTGAGATTCAATCACTGTCACTGACTGAGATTCAATCCCTGTCTCTGACTGAGATTGAATCCCTTTCACTGACTGAGATTCAAAGCCTGTCACTGAATGAGATTCAATCACTGTCATTGACTGAGCTTCAATCCCTGTCACTGGCTGAGATTCAATACCTGTCACTGACTGATTGTCAATCCCTGTCACCATCTGAGATACAATTCCTGTCACTGATTGAGATTCAATCCCTGTCACTGATTAAGATTCAATTCCTGTCACTGACTGAGGTTCAGTCCCTGTCACTGACTGAGATTCAATCCCTGTCACTGACTGATATTCAATCCCTGTCACTGACTGAGATTCAATCCCTTTCACTGACTGAGATTCAAAGCCTGTCACTGATTGAGATTCAATCCCTGTCACTGACTGATTGTCAATCCCTGTCACCATCTCAGATTCAATTCCTGTCACTGATTGAGATTCAATCCCTGTCACTGACTGAGATTCAATCCCTGTCACTGACTGAGGTTCAATCCCTGTCACTGACTGAGGGTTAAACCCTGTCACTGACTGAGTTTCAATCCCTGTCACTGACTGTGATTCAATCCCTGTCACCATCTGAGATTCAATTCCTGTCACTGATTGAGATGCAATCCCTGTCACTGATTAAGATTCAATTCCTGTCACTGACTGAGGTTCAGTCCCTGTCACTGACTGATTGTCAATCTCTATCACCATCTGAGATTTAATCCCTGTCACTGACTGAGATTCAATTCCTGTCACTGACTGAGATTGAATCCCTGTCACTGACTGAGATTCAATACCTGTCACTGACTAAATCTCTATCCCAGTCACGTTTTGAGATTCAATCCCAGTCACTGACTGAGAATCAATTCCTCTCGCTGATTGAGATTCAATTCCTGTCACTGATTGAGATTCAATTCCTGTCATTGACTGATGTTCAATCCCTGTCACTAACTGAGATTCAATTCCTGTCACTGATTGAGATCCAATCCCTGTCACTGACTGAGATTCAATACCTGTCACTGACTAAATCTCTATCCCAGTCACGTTTTGAGATTCAATCCCAGTCACTGACTGAAAATCAATTCCTCTCGCTGATTGAGATTCAAATCCTGTCACTGATTGAGATTCAATTCCTGTCACTGACCGAGGTTCAATCCCTGTCACTAACTGAGGTACAATCCCTGTCACTGACTGAGAATCGATCCCTGTCACTGACTGAGAATCAATCCCTGTCACTAACTGAGGTACAATCCCTGTCACTGACTGAGATTCGATCCCTGTCAATGACTGAGGTTCAATCCCTGTCACTGATTGAGATTCAATCCCTGTCACTGACTAAGATTCAATCGCTGCCACTGACTGAGATTCAATTGCTGTCACTGATTGAGATTCAATCCCTGTCACTGACTGAGGTTCAATCCCTGTCACTGACTGAGATTCAATCCCTGTCACTGTCTGAGAGTCAATCTCTGTCTCTGACTGAGGTTCAAACCCTGTCACTGATTGAGATTCAATCCCTGTCACTGACTGAGATTCATTCCCTGTCACTGACTGTGACTCAATTCCTGTCACTGATTGAGATTCAAATTGCTGTCACTGAATGAGATTCAATCCCTGTCACTGACTGCGATTCAATTCCTGTCACTGACTGAGATTCAATCCCTGTCTCTGACTGAGATTCAATCCCTTTCACTGACTGAGATTCAAAGCCTGTCACTGATTGAGATACAATCCCTGTCACTAACTGAGGTTCAATCCCTGTCTCTGACTGAGTGTTTATCCCTGTCACTGACTGTGTTTCAATCCCTGTCACTGACTGTGATTCAATCCCTGTCAGCATCTGAGATTCAATTCCTGTCACTGATTGTGATTCAATCCCTGTCACTGATTAAGATTCAATTCCTGTCACTGACTGAGGTTCAGTCCCTGTCACTGACTGAGATTCGATCCCTGTCACTGACTGATTTTCAATCTCTATCACCATCTGAGATTTAATCCCTGTCACTGACTGAGATTCAATTCCTGTCACTGACTGAGATTCAATACCTGTCACTGACTAAATCTCTATCCCAGTCACGTTTTGAGATTCAATCCCTGTCACTGTCTGAGAGTCAATCTCTGTCTCTGACTGAAGTTCAAACCCTGTCACTGATTGAGATTCAATCCCTGTCACTGACTGAGATTCATTTCCTGTCACTGACTGTGATTCAATTGCTGTCACTGATTGAGATTCAAATTGCTGTCACTGAATGAGATTCAATCCCTGTCACTGACTGAGATTCAATCCCTGTCACTGACTGAGATTCAATCCCTGTCTCTGACTGAGATTGAATCCCTTTCACTGATTGAGATTCAAAGCCTGTCACTGATTGAGATTCAATCCCTGTCACTGACTGATTGTCAATCCCTGTCACCATCTCAGATTCAATTCCTGTCACTGATTGAGATTCAATCCCTGTCACTGATTTAGATTCAATTCCTGTAACTGACTGAGGTTCAGTCCCTGTCACTGACTGAGTGTTAATCCCTGTCACTGACTGAGATTCAATCCCTGTCACAGACTGAGATTCAATCACTGTCACTGACTGAGATTCAATCCCTGTCTCTGACTGAGATTGAATCCCTTTCACTGACTGAGATTCAAAGCCTGTCACTGACTGAGATTCAATCACTGTCATTGACTGAGGTTCAATCCCTGTCACTGGCTGAGATTCAATACCTGTCACTGACTGATTGTCAATCCCTGTCACCATCTGAGATACAATTCCTGTCACTGATTGAGATTAAATCCCTGTCACTGATTAAGATTCAATTCCTGTCACTGACTGAGGTTCAGTCCCTGTCACTGACTGACATTCAATCCCTGTCACTGACTGATATTCAATCCCTGTCACTGACTGAGATTCAATCCCTTTCACTGACTGAGATTCAAAGCCTGTCACTGATTGAGATTCAATCCCTGTCACTGACTGATTGTCAATCCCTGTCACCATCTCAGATTCAATTCCTGTCACTGATTGAGATTCAATCTCTGTCACTGATTAAGATTCAATTCCTGTAACTGACTGAGGTTCAGTCCCTGTCACTGACTGAGATTCAATCCCTGTCACTGACTGAGGTTCAATCCCTGTCACTGACTGAGGGTTAAACCCTGTCACTGACTGAGTTTCAATCCCTGTCACTGACTGTGATTCAATCCCTGTCACCATCTGAGATTCAATTCCTGTCACTGATTGAGATGCAATCCCTGTCACTGATTAAGATTCAATTCCTGTCACTGACTGAGGTTCAGTCCCTGTCACTGACTGATTGTCAATCTCTATCACCATCTGAGATTTAATCCCTGTCACTGACTGAGATTCAATTCCTGTCACTGACTGAGATTGAATCCCTGTCACTGACTGAGATTCAATACCTGTCACTGACTAAATCTCTATCCCAGTCACGTTTTGAGATTCAATCCCAGTCACTGACTGAGAATCAATTCCTCTCGCTGATTGAGATTCAATTCCTGTCACTGATTGAGATTCAATTCCTGTCATTGACTGATGTTCAATCCCTGTCACTAACTGAGATTCAATTCCTGTCACTGATTGAGATCCAATCCCTGTCACTGACTGAGAATCGATCCCTGTCACTGACTGAGAATCAATCCCTGTCAATGACTGAGGTTCAATCCCTGTCACCATCTGAGATTCAATTCCTGTCACTGATTGAGATTCAATTCCTGTCATTGACTGATGTTCAATCCCTGTCACTAACTGAGATTCAATTCCTGTCACTGATCGAGATCCAATCCCTGTCACTGACTGAGATTCAATACGTTTTGAGATTCAATCCCAGTCACTGACTGAGAATCAATTCCTCTCGCTGATTGAGATTCAATTCCTGTCACTGATTGAGATTCAATTCCTGTCACTGACTGAGTTTCAATCCCTGTCACTAACTGAGGTACAATCCCTGTCACTGACTGAGAATCTATCCCTGTCACTGACTGAGAATCAATCCCTGTCACTAACTGAGGTACAATCCCTGTCACTGACTAAGATTCGATCCCTGTCAATGACTGAGGTTCAATCCCTGTCACTGATTGAGATTCAATCCCTGTCACTGACTAAGATTCAATCCCTGCCACTGATTGAGATCAATTGCTGTCACTGATTGAGATTCAATTCCTGTCACTGACTGAGGTTCAATCCCTGTCACTGACTGAGATTCAATCCCTGTCACTCTCTGAGAGTCAATCTCTGTCTCTGACTGAAGTTCAAACCCTGTCACTGATTGAGATTCAATCTCTGTCACTGACTGAGATTCATTCCCTGTCACTGACTGTGATTCAATTCCTGTCACTGATTGAGATTCAAATTGCTGTCACTGAATGAGATTCAATCCCTGTCACTGACTGAGATTCAATTCCTGTCACTGACTGAGATTCAATCCCTGTCTCTGACTGAGATTCAATCCCTTTCACTGACTGAGATTCAAAGCCTGTCACTGATTGAGATTCAATCCCTGTCACTAACTGAGGTTCAATCCCTGTCTCTGACTGAGTGTTAATCCCTGTCACTGACTGTGTTTCAATCCCTGTCACTGACTGTGATTCAATCCCTGTCAGCATCTGAGATTCAATTCCTGTCACTGATTGAGATTCAATCCCTGTCACTGATTAAGATTCAATTCCTGTCACTGACTGAGGTTCAGTCCCTGTCACTGACTGGGATTCGATCCCTGTCACTGACTGATTTTCAATCCCTTTCACTGACTGAGATTCAAAGCCTGTCACTGATTGAGATTCAATTCCTGTCACTGACTGAGGTTCAATCCCGATCATTGACTGAGATTCAATCTCTGTCACTGACTGATTGTCAATCCCTGTCACTGACTCAGATTCAATCCCTGTCACGGACTCGCGAGCACAAGTTTATCCAGTGGGGTTGTACATGATATTTTAACCTAACACCTCACACAATGACCTGATCAGCGTTTCAAACAGTCACCCGAAATTCGAACTGCAGAAAATCCCACCAATGAATCGAACCTTTCATTCTTTCACAAATTTCTCCGTGTGTGAATCATACAACGATCCAACATCCAGCGTGATCACTGACTTGTCAACTGTATAAGGTCTACCCATTGTGTTCAGCGATCACAGCTTCTGTACACAGCCACCTGTGCTGTGCCCAATGTCATTTGCTGCCCACAGGTCACACCACATTTCTTCTTCCTGAGCTGATGAGCTTTGTTCCTGATCTGGTTAATAAACCTTTTCTATCACTTCATCCTATCAACTCACAATTCTGAACATATGAATAAAGTAAGGCGTTGGACCAAATGTTAAACTTAGTGGAAGTCTGCCATTCAGCCCATCGAATCCACCCCACCATTCAACGAACTCATGGTTGATCTGATAACCTTCAACTCCATTCTGTTCACTTACCTCGACAAAGTTTCATCATCTTTCTGATTATCTATCTGTCATAGTTTGAAAATACCTAACAACTCAACCTCAACAGTGGTTGCCCCAAAAATGCCAAACACTCTCTGGTCCCTGAGCAAAGAAATTACTCCTCATTTCTGAATTTAATGGGCAATATATAATTCTGAAATTATTTCCTCTTGTGCACTACTCAGAGCATAGTGCAAACCACCCGCCCGTATCTACCCTGTCAAGATCCAGTAAATATTGAACGTTTATAAATGTTATCATGTGATTATAGAGCTCCCTTCCACCTCCTTTTCTTCAAGGAGAATAATCCCAGCTTAACCAATCATTGCACGAAGCTCAATTTTATACAGAGTTAGCAACATGTTTGCAAATCTCTGCTCTCCCTTCCAGCATCCTTACATATTATTAAGACAGGTGGAGAAATTTCGTCGAGGAAATTTCAGGCGCAGACGGAAATTGGAATTTGAAATCAGAAAGCGATTAGAATCGGATTGACCCACAGAAGGACCAAATGCAGCGAAGATAACTCTGACAAATGAGAATCTAATCATATTCGATTGACATTCAATGGCTTCAATGTAACTGAATTCCTCCGTGAAATCGTCCTGGGAGCTAGTATTTAGGAAAAATGGAACCTGGCCGCCCATATAAAGAAGTTGACGACAAAAACATGTCCGCCGGTCGACTTTGTTTGATTATTAACTCAACTCTTGTCTCCTCGAAGCCTACATCGACCGCAACGTGCAAATTAGATGTTTAACAGAACTCTCTCCATTTGTCGCGGTGGGTGCAGCTTCAATACCACTGAGGGAACTGGACACCCTCCACCTCAATACAGTCACTGAACTGGAGATTGTTCAACACCTGAATATTTATTCCCTTAACTGCTAAGACACAATTGCAGCAGAGTTCACCACCTTGAAGATTCACTGGAGTAAGTCATCCAGGCTTTGTTGATAGAACCTTCAAAGATAAAAAAATCTGTACTACTATAAGGACAAGGTTGAAGATGCACTGTACCGTCACCATTTGCAAATTACTCCCCAAGGCACAGACCAGCATGAATTGGAGAGGTATCAGTGGTAGTGAAGTGGTCTTGATGGGCCAAGAGCAATAGTTCAGCCTTTTGTCTTTTATCTTACAATGTTTTAAAAATATTGATTATTACATTGACCTGACATTCCTTTAGTTGTTTCCCAACATGGCGGTTTCTGAAGATCTAATATTATCCTCAGGCTATGATCAACAATAGAAAATGTCCAAAACCTCTCTTGAGCAACTGATCTCCCTGTCCAACAATCTTCAGAGATCTGTGAATGCCCACTCCAAGATCACTTTGTTCCTATACACCATTCAGAATCCTCACTGTTATTGTTACAACTCCCCAAATTCATTTCCCCTTTTTGGTCTGGATTCAATTCCAATCGCCGTTTTTCCCTTCCGCCTGATTGATACATCCCTGCAGTGCCTGAGATTATTCATCACAGTCAATTACATGACCAAATGTTTCATCGTCTGTAAACTTCTGAACATGAATCCTACAACTAAGTTAGAATAATTGATCTACATCAGGAAACAGTGGTACTCCACTGGAAACAGGCATCCAAGCATGGTTCATTGCTGGATGGGATGGCCACCTGCAATAACAGCAGAATCGGACCATTACAATCATTTGTAAACCTCATGGCAGCTCTGCAGTTGGTCTCCTGACTGATTCCTTCTCACATATGGGAGTGGTGAATGACCTGCCCACATTGTGACTGAGCAAATGAATTTATATTTCAGCGGGTAATTGAATCGCTTCCTACAGAACCCCCCCCCCCCCCCCCCCCCCCCCCCCATGGACCTGACTTCATGGCGGCGTGGGTATCCTTGTGTCTATTATTTTGGATAATCAGTTGAATTTGCGTCCACGCTGAGACGTCTCCCAATTTTCCCCGTCATCCATGTATCTTTTTTATCCTTCCTTATTCTCCCATGGACTGTGGCCATCATAGTCTGAACAGCACTCGTTATTCATCCTTAATTCTCCTTGACTTGAGTCAGAGGGAATGTATGGGTGAACCGCACTATTGTGGGCCTGGAGTTACATGTTGTCAGGTCTCATTAAGGACGGCAGATTTCCCTTTTGAAGGGATATGAATACGTTTTCAGCAAATTAATACTTTTTGTCACTCTTCATCTGAGCGGGTTTATATTCCAGACTTTATTAATCGAATCTAATTGCCACCAGCTGCCATGCTCCATTCTCCAAAGGTTGCTTACCAAATATCGCCATTACATTTGCAGATGTCACGAAGATTGATGGAGTAGCAGAAAGCATAGGGGACTGTCAACGAATGACGGAGAATATAGATAGATAGAAGAGTTGAGCGGAGAATTGGCAGATGGAGTTGAATCCAGGCAAATGTGAGATAATGCATTTTGGGAAGTCTAATTCTCGAGCCAAGTATACTGGAAACGGAAAAGCCTTGGGTAAAGTTGATGAGCAGAGAGGTCTGGGAGTTCAGGTCCTTTGTACCCTGAAGGGTATAACCAGGGTGGATAAAAATAAGCATTTTCCCAAGGTGAGGGATTCAATAATGAGATGTCATGCGTTCAAGGTGAGAGGTGAAAAGTTTAAGAAAGATAAACGTTTGAAGTATTTTATACAGAGGGTGGTAGGTGCCTGGAACGTTTTGCCAGCAGAGGTAGTAGAGGCAAGCACGGTAGATTCATTTCAGGAGCGCCTGGACATATGCATGAGTAGGTGGGGTGTAGAAGATAAAGACGCTTAGGAATTTGGTGATAGGTTGAGACAGTGGATTTGGATCAGCTCAGGCTTCGACGTCCAAAGTGTCTGTTCCTGGCCTGTAAATTTTCTGTGTTTTTGTTCTTCTTTGTTCACTACACTACCAACTTCATGCTACATTGCTTCATCTCAGAGAATGACATTGTCAATTCCAATTATCACAGAGGGAATATGTCATGCGGCTGTGTTGGAATGAAAGTGATGTACGCTGGATTGGAGTGTTTACTGGGAGCAAGAGGCTGATGTGGAGACGATGTGATCAAAAACAGCTCTTACTGTCAAAGTAACAAAATAGCGCATTGCTAAGGAAATTTTCAGAGAATCTTTTGAATTAATCGCTTAAGGCGCCAGCTGAACCAATCTGCAGTGCGGGGTAATGCTGCTGTTGTGTCTTAATAATCTAATAAACAGAGACAAATATGCCCTTCCTCCCCGTCTTTAACCAGGAGCACTCCAGCTTTGGCATTTTATGCACAACTGTACCATCGTAGAAGAACCACGTGCTTACTTTCAAACCAATCATCCATTTCCATACCGTGGTTGTGAGATCATTTATCATGTAGAAGCTTTTACAACATGGACCAGAGATTAATGGAACATCAGGCTCAGAAAAAGGACACAGTGCATCAATGAGGAAAAGAAAACTTATTTGAAAATGACTCTTTCTGTGGACTTCTGCATCATTTATTTCACGTGCTCATTTAGCTCTATCTAGTCAATTGTGCGCAGTTCTGCAATTTGCATGGTAGCACGGATATGATAGCACTGGAAATCATGCAGGAGAGATTTATCAGGATATTGTCTGGGTAGAAGAGTTTCAATGATAAAGAGAAATGGGATAATCTGGAGGTGTTTTTCTTAGAGCAGAAGAAATTGAGAGGAGACATGATTGAGATGTACAAAATAATCAGGAATATGGATGGTGTAGAGTGAAATAAACGTTTCTCTTTGATGGTGAGATCAATCACGGGGGGAGGGGAGGGTGGCATAGATTTAAGGATAGAAGAGGAAAGATTTGAGTGAAAACGCAGACAAATATTTTAAAATAGCAGTTATTCGAAATCTTGAACTCAGTGCATCCAAAGATTGGAGAGGCAGAAATCCTCAAAACTTTCGGAAGTATTCAGATGTGAATTTTGTGATGAAAATGTGTTGCTGGAAAAGCGCAGCAGGCCAGGCAGCATCCAAGGAGCGGGAGAATCGATGTTCCTGGCATAGGTCTTTCATCAGGAAGGAGTCTTGTCGGTGTGGATGCTGCCTGACCTGCTGCGCTTTTCCAGCAACACATTTTCAGCTCTGATCTCCAGCATCTGCAATCCTCACTTCCTCCTAGTGAATTTTGTGATGCCAAGACAGACGAGGCTATAGGACAAGTGATTTTAAAAAAGGGTTCGAATAGTTAAGCGAATGTTAATTTCCAATATTTTCAAATAGGCTTCTTTTTGCATAAAATTCCTGGGTAGTACCACCGCCTGTCACTGCGTGAGATGCGGTTCAATTCGCTTCCAGGACGGGCGCTTGCATATTGGGAGGGCTCAGTGGGTAGAACTGCACCTTTCAGCGCCGGAAACCCGCCTTCGATTCCAGACTTGTGTGACTGCCTGTGCGGAAATTGCACACTCCTGCTCCCACTCACTCTTGTCAGTTTCCCCTGGCAGTTCCGATTCCTCATCACAGTGCAAAGGTGTGCAATCCAGATAAATGGCAAACAAAATCTGAATGGACTGTAAGTGGTGAAAATCAGAGTCAAAAGTCAGAATTGCAGCTTGGGGAAAACAGAATGACCATTTCAGGTGAACAGACCCTTCCTCGGAACGGTTTTTAATTCAAAATGTTAACTCTGATTTCTCTCCACTGATGCTGCCTGATTCGCTGAGCTTTTGCAGTAATTTCTATTTTTCTAGGTGGATCATAAATACGGGTTTAGAAAGATAGAGTGGGGGAGTGTGAATCTCTTCCACTGCACAGTGCAGATTCAACTGGCCAAATGTTTTTGTCTGCACTGTGTCGAATTCCATTAACTCTGAATCTATAAGTTTTTTGTCCTTTTTTTAGTCTTTGGTTTTCACATCTCTCCTGTCATGTGAATTGCAGAACAGGACAATCGACGTTTCGGGCATAAACCACAACCAAACTATTACCACCTGACGCCTGGAAAATAAAAGCCTCATATTCTGCCTTGGGACCCTGCAATCACACAGGATAACTGTGGATTTCAACGTCTTCCTCATTTCCCCTCCACCCACATTATCACAGCCTGAAGCATCCAACTCAGCACCACCCCCGGACCCGTTCATCTCTGCCCTTCTGACTCATCACCTTCTCCCCCGCCTCCATCCAGCATTCACTTTCCCAGCTACTTTGCACACAACTCTAATCCCCACCCATTTATCTCTCAGCCCACACCCACAAGACTCATTCCTGATGAAAGACTTATGCCAGAAACGTCGATTTTCCCGCTCCTCGGATGCGGCCTGACTTGCTGTACTAATCCAGTACGACACTATCGCCATGGCGAAGATAGACGAGCTCAGCTCAGGCTCTTTAAAGATGAAGTTAAATAGATGTCTGATGAAAGGATCGAACACTGTACAGAAAATACAGAGCAGGAAAGCATGGAAGGGTGAAGGCATGGAAACTACTGGCGATCTATTACATGTGGTCTGCGGAATGCTACACTCGTCAAAAGATCACTGGGGCAAGATAGGGCCAGTGTGGCAGGATGGGATAAGAATAGTGGAATGCTGCTACACCAATTAGCAGAGTCAGACTGGGCTGAAAGATTACTATAGCAGGCTGAGATAATAATAATTAGTAAAGTCAGCCTCACCTACTGAGCATCACCATGGCAGTTTGGGACAAGTCATGAAAGTACATACTTAGGAAATGATTTTAAATAATTAATTGACAGTAGAGTCAGCTTGCTTGAGACGCTTGTAGGAGGATATGACATTAAATATATAGTCAGTAGTTCGTAGTGTCAGCTTGGGACAGGGAAACATTGTGATAGATGGGGTAGCTAAATATCTAATCATGACAGGTTAGTCTGGGGTGGAGGTTCATTGTAGCACCGGTGGCAGTAGAATACCTAATAGTTACAGTAAAATAATATTAAGTAGAATTAGGAAAACCCATAGTGGTGGAACTGGAACGATAATGAGAACTAACACCGTTGGTTTATTGTATAGCGAATTGAGGTAATTCTGACTAACACAGTTGGGTATTCTGAGTCGCAGGTAGATAGGATAGTGAAGAAGGCGTTTGGTATGCTTTCCCTTATTGGTCAGTGTTGAGTATAGGAGTTGGGAGGTCATGCTGTGGCTGTACAGGACATTAGTTAGGCCACTGTTGGAATATTGCGTGCAATTCTGGTCTCCTTCCGATCGGAAAGATGTTGTAAAACTTGGAAGCGTTCAGAAAGATTTACAAGGATGTTTCCAGGGTTGGAGGATTTGAGCCATAGGGAAAGGCTGAACAGGTTACGGCTGTTTTCCCTGGAGCATCGGAAGCTGAGGGGTGACCTTATAGAGGTTTTCAAAATTATGAGGGGCATGAAAGGGATAAATAGACAAAATCTTTTCCCTGGGGTCGGGAAGTCCAGAACTAGAGGGCATATGTTTAGTGTGAGAGAGGTAAGATATGAAAGAGACCTAAGAGGCAACGTTTTCACACAGTGGGTGGTACGTGAATGGAATGAGCTTCCAGAAGATGTGGTGGAGGCTCTTACAATTGCAACATTTGAGAGGCATGTGTATAGGAAGGGTTTGGAGGGATATGGGCGCGGTGCTTGCAATTGGGACTAGATTGGGTTGGGATATGTGATCGGCATGGACAATTTGGACAGCAGAGTTTGTTTCCATGCTGCACATCTCAATGACTCCATGACTTTATGTCATGGACCCTGATGTTCGGGCGAGTCAAAACTTTGTTTTCTGAAGGTCACTGTTTTTGTTTGCAAATAAAAGATCTACTCCTTGAAAAGCTCTCCGCATCGCCTGGTGATAGTCGACATTTTCTCTCCGACAACCACAACTTTGGGTGCAGTAAAATTGTGGCGAGTGCAGCTCTGTGGCGCAATGAAAAGCGTGTTAGATTTCTACAAATTTGGTAACTTTGCTATTCAATGTTTATGGGTTTTATCCGCACCAGAATTGGAGTTTAGTTCAGTTTTGAGCTGAATCATTGAGTGTTGTGCTGATTCATCGCCCATTCCTGTCGTCTGGAGTTCTCGTCCCTGCTACTGACCAGAGGAAATTCATTACTTTCTTGGTTATGAGATTTTACAGAATCATATCGTTTGAAACATGATCAGACCAGAATCAGATGCCTTTTCCCTTTTGCCTCGCCATCCAGGCAGCCCAGAATCACTGTCGCTCTTTAATTCACTCCTTGTCTGCCTGCTCACGCTTTACAAATATTCTGGAATCAGCTCCTAAAATGATTCTATTTCTGAAAATTCATCTCCGACTTCAATAACTCTCAGAATAAAAAATGCATAATCCAATTTTATTTATCGTGCGCCGATGGGTTTGAAGTTCTAACGTCTATTTTCCACACACCTAAACGAGGGAATTTCCCTGGTATTTACCCTTAACATCTTCACATCAGGTGGATAACCTCTCTTCGGACACAACTAATTCTTTCCTGATTTCTCCCGCATTATTCTTTACCTATGCCATCATCCCATTAAATCCCCTCTTTTCGTTTCTCGTGGCTTTATCTCCCAGCAAATCTCATTTCCGTCGTTTCTAACGACATGGTGTCATGGCCGTGTCATTCCTAACGTCATTATAGTCCAGTAAACACTGCCCGTGTCTTTCATTATGTCATTATATCCCTGTATATTTCAACCTGAGAAAGGATACTGGGTCTAATTCAATGCTTGAAAACTCACCACTAAGCTGTGCAATCTTATTACCGACATAGGAAAGTTGGAAGCAATTTCACTTACAGCTGAATCGATTGGCTGCAACAGAATCAGGTCAAATCCCAGTCACATACATGACTGTTGTTCTTATAGTTATTTATTCTCTACGTGTGCTAGAATAACACAGTGAGGGTTCAATTACTATTGCCAGACATACATAAGAGGGCGTATGAAATGCTGAAGTTTTGAGACCAGAGCAGTTTTTATTGACATCGACCATTCACTGTTCGAATCTCAGTCTTAGGAATTAGACAGAAATTTGAGCAGGGAAGTTTACCACATGATGTTACACCAAATTGTGTAGTTACTTAATTGGTTACCTCTTTTGTGTGTTTTGCCTCATTGAGAATGCTTTTGCACCATTGTCCGAAAGATGCAGTACAATAATACCCAACGCTGATTCAGTCCACTTGTACAGATATTGACCCCTAGAAACAATACTTATGTACTCTCCTCGAGTCTGGAAAAAAAATTGCTACATTTCCGTTCTTAAGGCTCTTTTCATTCCATCGGCTTCTGTTCTTCACGGAATCCGATTCAGCAGATCTTGTCACAGAGTCATTTATTAGATTAGATTACTTACAGTGTGGAAACAGGCCCTTCGGCCCAACAAGTCCACACTGCCCCACCGAAGCGCAACCCACCCATACCCCTACATCTACATCTACATCTACCCCTTACCTAACACTACGGTCAATTTAGCATGGGCAATTCACTAATCTGTAGATCTTTGGACTGTGGGAAGAAACCGGAACACCCGGAGGAAACCTATGCAGACACGGGGAGAATGGGCAAACTCCACACAGTCAGTCGCCTGAGGCGGAAATTGAACGTGGGTCTCTGTCGCTGTGAGGCAGCAGTGCTAACTACAGTGCCACCGTGCCGCCCATTTCTTTGTATGTGTTCAGATCATGTGAGCAGAATATCACAGTCCATAACCCAGAAGTCAGACCATACTCAGGGAACCGTACTCTGTTCTTGATCATGTCATGAACACCAGGAAGAAATATCTATGCTCTTCAAACTTTACTAACCTGTTTAACAGAAGCAAGATAAACAGTTCCAGGTTTCTGCTTTTGTTGTCACACGGACCAAGATTGTAAATGCTGGAACCAATTGAGACTGTCCGCTCTCCCATATCTATTTTCTCCCCAGGAGGTGTTAAGATGATGGTCTTAATCGGATTCTTCTAAAAAGAATAATCATTTTATTCATTGATTTCTGGTTTATGGGCCAATCAGCCTCCCGCTGGGCCTCTGTGTTCGCGCTGACCACAGCAGATTCCCGCAGTCTTCAGCTTTTTGGAGAGTGCACTTTCGAGGATGACATCAAAAGATATTCACTGTTACTGTGCTCTACCAATAGAGACAGCTCTAACAATGAAGGCAGCTCAGTCCGCTGGGATGGGATAAACAACACCGTCCCGTGCAATGTGTCCTGCGGATCAGATACAGAACACTTTATCATTCAGATCATACCAGAGTCAGAGCTCTCGAAAAGGCCAATCGGTCACTCGTACCTGTGTCAGCTCGGGAGTTTCAAAGTATGGGTTAAAGCGGAAACACTAGTGATTGGATCAGGTTTCAAGTGTTGACGTGAGGCAGGAAGCAGAAAAAGACACACTTTGAAACGATTAAGATCTGACTACAGGAGCAGTACATAGGTTGTACAGCGCAGAGGAGAGCTTTGAAGTATTGAATTCTGGTTGATGGGCCGATCATGCTTTCACTAGGGCCACGTGGCTACAGAAGATAATATATCAGTGTCTCTCGGAATTGTGATGTCGCAGGCAAATATCACCATTACACTGCTGGAAATTCCTTTTTCCAATGTGATGACAGTCTGTATGTGAAGTAGCTTAAATATTGAATACTTTCTCATAAATAACTCCACTCCATCTCAGTGTGTTGTATTGTCTTCTTTCCACTTTACCTGTCATTGTGCCTGCACTGAAGTTGATTTGCTCCTTCTGCATGTCTTTTACAATCTGGGTGATATGATGCAGTTGTACTGATCCACCGTTTGACAGAATTTTCCACTTCACTTCAGCCTGCCCTAACTTCGCTATCGGATACCATTCCCGTTGTTTAGGTGTTAAGCGCTCGTCTCAGATCCGGCCTGCCCTCACCCAAAATAAATGCAAAACTCAGTCCCACTGTGATCACTGCAACCTGGCAAATCTTCACTCCGAGGTCATTGATTATTCCTAGGAGAAAGTTGGGAGTGCAGATGCTGGAGATCAGAGTCGGGAATGTGGTGCTGGAAAAGCACAGCAGGTCAGTCAGCATCCGAGGAGCAGGAGAATCCACGTTTCAGTCATAAGCCCTTCAGAGCTGTGAATGCCTGTCCCCCCTCATAAGCTTGTGAGTCGGGAATGAGAGATAAATGGTAGGGGTGTTTGGTTGGGGGGAAGTAGATGGGAAAGCGATAGTTGGATGAAGCTGAGGGAGAAAATGATAGTTCAGAAGGAGCAGAGATGGAATGGTTCCAGAGGGCGGTTCCAAGTTTGAGGCTTGGAACTTGGGGAAGGGAAATGAGGAAACTGTTCAAATCGATACTTATCCTGTGCGGTGACAGAGTCTCAAGGCGGAATATTTGGCGTTCCTCCACCAGGCATTGGGTGCTTGTGGTTTGGTGGTGAACGAGGCCCAGGGCCTTTACGACTTTGACGGATTGGGAGGAGGAGTTGAAGTGTTCAGTCACGGGATGGTGAAATTGGTGGCTGCGAGTGTCCCAGAGATGTTCGCTGAAATGATCTGCAAGAAGGTGTCCTGTCTCCCTGATGCAGAGGAGACAACACTGGATGCAACGGATGCAGTAGATGACATTGCAAGCGGTATAGGTGAATTTCTAACGGATGTGGAAAGATCCCTTGGGGCCTTGGACGGAGATGAGTGAAGTGGTGTGGGCGCTGGTGTTACCCTTCATGTGGTGGTAGGGAAAGATTCCAGTAGTGGGGTGTGGGCTTATTTGGGGTTGTAGACCTGACGAGGGTTTCGTGGAGGGAATGGTCTTTTCAGAATGCTGATAGGGGTAGGAGGGAAATATATATCTGATGGTGGGGTGTGTTTGGAGATGGCAGAAGTGGTGGAGTCTGATGTGTTTTATGCGGAGGTTGGTGGGGTGAAAGTTGAGGACCAAGGGTTTCTGTCCTTGTTGCGGGAGGGGTGGGGTTGAAGTGCGGTGGTGATTGAAGTGGATGAGATGCACTGGAGGGCATCGTCAACCACGTGGGAAGGGCATTTGCGATTATGGAAGAAGGAGACCAACTGGGACTTTCTGAGGTGGAATTGGTCATCCTGGGAAAAGATGTGGTGGAGGCAGAGGAATTGGGAATAATGGATGGCTTTTTTACACGTGGTGGGATGGGAAGAGGTGTAGTATTGATAGCTATGGGAGTTGGTGGGGTTGTAGTATATGTCTGTCTTGAGTGATTCGCTGGTGAAGGTGATACAAGTCCATGAAGGGGAGGGAAGTTGCCAAGATGATCCAGGTAAAGTTGAGGTCGAGGTGAAAGGTTCTGGTAACGTTGCTGAACTGTTCAACCTCTTCGTGGGAGCACGAAGTGGCGCCAATGCATTTATCAATGTAGCGGAGGAACAAGTAGAGAGAGGTGCCAGTGTAACTGCGAAAGATGGACAATTCCCGATATCTGACAAGAAGGCAGGCATAGCTAGGTCACATGCGGGTGCCCATGGCTATCCCTTTGGTTTGGAGGAAGTGGGAGGATTGGACGGAAAATTTGTTGAGGGTGAGGACCAGTTCAGCCAGGTGGATGAGGGTGTCGATGGAAGGGTACTAGTTGGGATGGGGTGAAATGAAGAAACAGAGGGCTTGGAGACTTTCATCATGGCAATTGGATGTGTACAGGGACTGGATGTCCAAGGTGAAGATGACGTGTTGGGGGCCTGGGAAACAAAAGCCTTGGAGGAGATGAAGTGCACAGCTGGTATCACAAACGTAGGTGTGAATTTCCTGGACTGGGGAGACAGGAAGTTGTTGAGGTAGGAAGAGATGAATTGTGTCGGACAGGCGCAGGCTGAGACAACAGGTCTTAGGAAGGAGGTAGAATCGGGCAGTGGTGGGTTCATGGACAATGAGGTTGTAGGCAGTGGGTGGGAGATTCCCCAGAGGTGATGAGATTGAGATTGTCTGGAAGATGATGGGAGGTGTGGCTGTGATCGGGCGCAGTAGGAAGAGGTGTCAGCGAGTTGGCACCTGGCTTCAACAGTGTACCTCAGGCCGTCTCACATGCCTCATTACTGATGAAGGGCTTCTGCCAGAAATGTCGATTCTCCTGCTCCTCGGATGCTGCCTGACCTGCTGTGCTTCTCCAGCATCACACTGTCGACTCATTCATTATTCCGCTTTCATTTCACACTGCCAGGTGCGTGCTGTCTGTTTGCCTCCAGAAAGCATTGTTCTCATAACCTTGCACAACATCTGCCAATCTCAAACAAAAAGAGAAATTGCTGTAAAATCTCAGCAGATCTGGCAGCATCTGGCGACAGGAAGAGCTGTCCTCGAGTTGGTATTTGGCTTCAGCGGTGTAGAGGTCAGTACGCCAGACTACCACTGCGCCCCCTCGATCTGCTGTCTTGATGGTGAAGTTGGAATTGGAGCAGGGGGATTGGAGGGCTGCGCGTTTTGAGGGTGAGAGGTTGAGGTGGGGGAGGGGGTAGACAGGTTGTGGCGGTTAATGTCCCAGTGGCAGTTGGAAATGAAGAGTTTGAGGGCAGGTAATAGGCCAGCGCGGGGTGTCCAAGTGGATGCAGTGTGTTGGAGGTGGGCGAAGGAGTCCTCGGAAGGTGGGCGGGAGTCCTGATTGTGAAAGAAAGCTCGGAGGTGGAGGCAGCAGAAGAAGGGTTCGACGTCACGGCGTGTATTAAATTCATTGATGCATGGACGGAGGGGGATGAAGGTGATTCCTTTGCTGAGGATTGATCGTTCGTCCTCAGGGAGGGGAAGTTCTGGATGGATGGATCACACTGAACGTTTCAGATCAATGCGCCGTCACCTAACCTCTCTACAGTCAGCCCTGCCTCAGCTGAGGACCACACTCTCTCAGAATTGCAAAGGACCGACTCTGAGCTTTCTTTCACAGTCAGGACTCCTGCCCATCTTCCGAGGAATCCTTCACCCACCTCCAACACACTGCATCCACCTGGACACCCCGCGCTGGCCTATTACCTGCCCTCAAACTCTTCATTTCCAACTGCTCTGGGACATTAACCGCCTCAACCTGTCTACCCCCTCCCCCACTCCAACCTCTCACCCTCACAACGCGCAGTCCTCCAATCCCCCTGCTCCAATCCCAACCTCACCATCAAGCCAGCAGATATAGGGGACGCAGTGGTAGTCTGGCGCACTGACCTCTACACCGCTGAAGCAAAATGCCAACTCGAGGACACATCTTCCTACCACCCCCTCGACCATGACCCCACCTCCATCACCTATCCATCATCTCCCAGACCATACAGAACCTCATAACCTCAGGATATCTCCCAAATACAGCTTTCAACCTCATTGTCCGGGAACACCGCACTGCCCGGTTCTACCTCCTTCCCAAGATCCACATGCCTGACCACCCTGGCTGACCCATTGTCTCAGCATGCTCCTGCCCCACTGAACTCATCTCTACCTGTCTCGAAACTGTCCTATCCCCCCAGTCCAGGAACTCCCCACATACGTTCGAGACACCACCCACGCCCTCCACCTCCTCCAAGACTTCTGTTTCCCCGGCCACCAACGCCTCATCTTCACCATGGATATTCAATCCCTCTACACCTCCTTTCACCATGACCAGGGCCTCCAAGCCCTCAGTTTCTTCCTCTCCTGACGTCCCCAACAGTACCCTTCCACCGACACTCTCATTCGTTTGGCCGAACTGGTCCTCACCCTTAACAATTTCTCCTTCGAATCCTCCCAATTCCATCCAGATCAAAGGGGTAGCCATGGGCACACGTATGGGCCCCAGCCATGCTTCTCTCTTTGTTGGCTTCGGAGAACAGTCGATCATCCGTAATTACACCGGCACCAGTCCCCACTCTTCCTCCGCTACATCGATGACTGCTTTGGCTCCACCTCATGCTCCCGCGAGGAGGTTGAGCAATTCATCAACTTCACCAACACATTCCACCCTAACCTTAAATTTACCTAGACCATCTCTGACACCTCCCTCCCCTTCCTGGACCTCTCCATCTCCATTAATGACGACCGACTTGACACTAATATTTCTTACAAACCCACCGACTCCCACAGCTACTTGGATTACAACTCTTCTCACCCTACCTCTTGCAAAAGTGCCATCCCGTATTCCCAATTCCTCCGCCTCAGCCGTATCTGATCCCAGGAGGACCAGTTCCACTGCAGAACACACCATATGGCCTCCTTCTTTTGAGACTGCAATTTCCCTTCCCACGTGGTTAAAGATGCCCTCCAACGCATCTCGTCTACATCCCGCACCTCCGCCCTCAAACCCCACTCCTACAACCGTAACAAGGACAGAATGCCCCTGGTGCTCACCTTCCACTACACCAACCTTCGCATAAATCAAATCATCCGCCGACATTTCCGCCACCTCCAAACAGATCCCACCACCAGGGATATATTTCCTTCCCCACCCCTTTCCGCCTTCCGCAAAGACCGTTCACTTCGTGACATCCTGGTCAGGTCCATGCCCCCCTACAACCCACCCTCCCATCCTGGCACCTTGCCCTGCCACTGCAGGAACTACAAAACCTGCGCCCACACATCCTCCCTCACCTCTATCCAAGGCCCAAAAGGAGCCTTCCACATCCATCAAAGTTTTACCTGCACATCCACTAATATCATTTATTGTATCCGTTGGTCCCGATGCGGTCTCCTCTACATTGGGGAGACTGGACGCCTCCTAGAAGAGCGCTTTAGGGAACATCTCCGGGACACCCACACCAATCAACCCCACCGCCCTGTGGCCCAACATTTCAACTCTCCCTCCCACTCTGCCGAGGACATGGAGGTCCTGGGCCCCCTTCACCGCCGCTCCCTCACCACCAGACGCCTGGAGGAAGAACGCCACATCTTCCGCCTCGGAACACTTCAACCCCAGGGCATCAATGTGGACTTCAACAATTTCCTCGTTTCCCCTTCCCCCACCTCACCCCAGTCCCAAACCTCCAGCTCAGCACTGTCCCCGTGACTTCTCCTGATTTGTCCTACCTGCCTATCTTATTTTCCACCTATCCACTCCACCGTCCCCGCTCCCCCGACCTATCACCTTCATCCCCTCCCCCAGTCCCTATTGTATTCTATTCTACTTTCTCCCAATCCTCACCCTCCTCTAGCTATTCTCTCCACTCTTCAGGCTCTCTGTTTTTATTCCTGATGAAGGGCTATTGCCCAAAACGTTGATTTTACTCCTCCTTGGATGCTGCTTGAACTGCTGTGCTCTTCCATCACGAATCCAGTTTCAGATCCATTGGTCCGTCCCTTCACAGATCTGTCAGAAATGCTGAACTTTTCTAGCAACTTCTGTATTTTATGATTTTCAACATCGGTGGTTCTTTTGTTTTTTTTCTTATTTTCTACCAATATGATTTGGCTAAAGATTATGTTGAATATTTTGAATATGACTACGATAGAATAGCCAGATTTCAAAAGCCCGCTACTGCTACTTGGTTCACGTGACCAATGCCTTTACACTTGATCACTGCGCCCGACAGCTGCACTGCATAGAAATTAACAAAATTATGGCATTCTCTCGGTTTGGTAATCAGGAGCGAGATGGTTTGAATTGTTGTAAAAGTAAGATATACTGATAAAATACAGTATATTAAATGGGGAACCATAAGGGAAAGAGAGAACAGTGAAAGATAGTGTTCTGGCAAAATTTAAATGTCATTGCTCAAGATTCAGAAAATGCTAGCATTCACAAACATACCACAATGTGGAATGTAACTTTCAGGACAAGCAAAGCAAGCAGAATGAAAAATCTTAGTCTGAATGTTTTGCAGCATCAGTTTTAGGTTAAATGAATGCACGCATGGGTTTCAGTGCTGTAATTATCTCATAAACTGTAGAAGGAAATCCTTGCCTTCGAGGATACGTGCGGAATGTTCACTGATTCATCCCAGTAATGGCAGAACAGTCCTCTGGAAGCATATGAGTACAATTATTCAATGCTCCATGGAGTTTCAAATAAGAGGTGAAGGGAATGTCTCCATTCACAAATTAATCATTCAGTAGAACTCAATACAAGGACACATGAAGTGATAAACAAAGTGGGCAAGAACACGGAAATATGATACACAATAGCTACGACAATATCTATGTGCAAAGTGTTGATTTCAGACCCACGGTGGCTTTTGGTAATGATATTTACTGTCCAGAACCAGTCTGCACTGGAATGACTCGAGCCCTACTGTGATGTATTTGAACTTCAGTTACCTTTAGAAATACTGACACTCACTCAGATCATGGAGATTTAGAGAAATCATATTTAAAGCAAATAGTTCATCTTGTAACTGTGAAATCTTTAGGTCACCCTCAGTGGGAGCATTGTGTGTAATCCTTGTCCTTATTCTCCAACAAAGACATGTGAAGAGGGTAGGAAGGGCACAGACGCTGCTTACTGAATAGCAAGATAGGAAGCCCAGCGACGGGGTGTACTGAGACATAAAAACATCAGAAAGGATAGAAATGATTTCATCCGCATTATGGACAGAATGACGGAGTTTATTCACGACATGTGGAAATGCTGGGCCAGAAACACTCAAGTTTAAAAGTAAACAAAAGAGGATTTTCTCATAACGTGTGGTTTGAAGTGACTAAATCGGGGAAATTCCGTCTTTCAAGTGAATCAACAACTTTAGTTGGAGCTTCAAAACCATCAGTGAATGATTAAGAAAAGATTGGATGAGAGTTTCTTCCACTCAATAAAGTTGCTGAATTCCTGAATGACTTTCTGGAAATAAAACGTAGATTTATGATTTCATAGTGTTTTAAAAAACACACGAACAAACATACAAGGAGGGAATTTACCATTGAAAGAAAGGAAAAGTGTGGGTGTGGATTAATTTCGATTTGGTTGTTTTCAGACACAAAGACACTTCATGAACACGTTCAGCTGAATAAAATTGAGTATAAAGAGTTCCTGGATTTGAAAGAAAAAGCGTATTATTCAAGGTGAAGCATTGTAAATGGGGCTGATGTCGTAAAATAACTGCAGACAGAGGTTACATCCTAATGAGTGGCAATTGAATCGTCATTTGGAGACGCAACACCTACTTTAAAGATTTGACCACATTCACATGACATTAGGTGCATTTCACGCTTTCTTATATCCACCACCAAGTCTACTCTGTCTTTTTTGTATTTTAACCGTCTGTGCTGCTCTGCAGCACACCATTCCAGCTGAAAGATGCTCAGACTAAAAGTGATTACAATATTCAGACGGTCCTATGCGATCAGTCTCCTTTTTTATTATTATTACAATGGCCATTGCGAATTTGCAACAAACTGCATAACATGAAAACAGATCAACATCTATTTTCCCGGAATTTAACGCAGTGCCCATGGGAAACTTCACCCGTCTGCTGAAAAATCACGTTCGGCTCTCCCTCCACAAATGTCTCTTCACGTTTTAAGTGTTTGCAGTATGCTTGTTGATCAAGGTGTCATTATCCTGAAAAGGTTGTTTCTCAATCCACAATTTGTGGTACTTTCCCATAAACGTGACATTGCTCAATATTACCTTCTATCCGTACCCCTCAACACGACAAATTGAAGCTGCTCCATGTGAGGCTCAAACTTAAAACTTCGGCAGAGCGCAGCCCACTATACTGGCACAGAGATACCGTGCACTGGTCACCTGCAGCACTGGAGCAACACATTAATGCTTACCTGCACATTCCTGGTTGTACATTAACGGTTGGGAAACCGAGTTTCTCTGATTCCATGGCTGGTCACTGCGATTATACGATCATCTTCACTAGTGGTTCTGACCCCGTGTGAGGCAAGCGGTGAGTTACTCATTGCAAAGATGTAAAAATGTGCAACTTCAACTTTTGCCTTCACTAACCCACGAGCCTTTTATTTTGTTTTTCATCTGTAGAAATCTTAAAACCTTCATCTTGAACAAACTCAATAACAGATCTCCATTGTGGCTCTGGCATCAAATTCCAAAATGTAAACCCCCTCTGAATTCTTCCACCACAGTCCACTGTTTGGGAAGTTTTCCTGCTCAGGGGAATGCACTTGCCAGTGTGTCAACTGCTGCTCCCAGCATTCGCTCTGGCACTGCACTCATTTTCCTTCTGACACTTGCTCACTGTGATGCTGTGATCATACAGTGACTTGGTGTCACACAGCCAGGAAAATGATACAGATCAAGGTTTTTGCATTGTTGAATTCAATTGTCAGTTTAGCCTTATTTCGGATTTTGAAATTGTCTGTTGTGTACACAGATGCGTGTCAAAAATATCTGAGTGGAAGAAAGGTGTTCTGAATAATGACATTGAGCACTATGCACTCTCCTCCAGTCTGGAAAACAATTCCTCACAGACAACTTTACACCTCCTGCTGACACGGCCTCTTCATTCCGTTGACTTCAAATCATCACAGAATTCAACTGACCTTGTTACATCGTCATTTCTTCATTTTTGTTGAGATCACTGTGAGCAGAGTGTCACAGTGGGAGTGTGTTTGCCACACAACTCAGAGGTAAGACAATACTCTTGGAACCGTCCTGTACTATTTATCATTTCACCAATACCAGGGAGAAATATCTGCTGCTCAGCATAATTTACACAATTCACTTATTCATAATGTGAAATGTGCCTGTGAGTTATGTGACGCGGTGGCCGAGAGGTTAAGACGATGGACTGCTAATCCATGGTGTTCTGCACGCGTGGGTTCAAATCCCACTCTCGTCGTTGTTGTCAATGATTTTCAATTTTGCTATTTTTGGGTGATCACAGCTGTCCAATGGTCTGTTTATATGCATCGACGCTATAATAAAATCTCAAAGAATAATTTGAGTCTGTTGCCTTAACTGCATTGAAATGTAGATTGAATTGGGACAATGAAAAGGAACGCGATTGTCTTTTCCAAGTCAAGTTGCTGTGAACTTTTATCGTATGAAAGAGATCCAGAAGAAACAAATAACGAGAAATGCGAAGTGCATGTTGATGCATGCGATTCTGAATGAGTGTTTTGTCAGATGAAATTTGTAGCAGTTGGGTAGAAGTGATTCATCTTGGTGAAAAGAGCACAGAGAGACAGCACGAAACAATGTAGATATTTCAAAAGTGGCAGGGGATGGGTGTAAGGGCATCCGAGAACTGGCTGTAAATGCACAGTAGAGAATTACCGATGTGGGTGCCATGCATGGGCACGGACAGACTTACACATTGGTCTTATCCTTTCCCCCTTGCTCTCGCCATTGATGAATGCTGGACATAAGACACATCTCAACACAAGATGTGGGAAGCAAGCTCCCTCTCGTTATGCACACACTTGATGCATCATATTGAACTATGAACAACTGGAGAAGTCAGCAAGTTAACTGCAGGGACTGAATCTAAACTGTGTATCAATAACCGCAGATTTATGCAGCATAAAAAAGAAAACTGATTTGAAATGTCTTTATACGCATGTCATTAACAGACGGGTTCGTTCTAATACCCGTGTGGCTGAAAGACATCGACACCACATTTCAAGTTGGATGACAACATTGGATCCAAATTGGATTACCAATTTTGTTCAGAAATTGAGATCTATTTGATAATTTGACACAGTGACCAAGTTTAATTTAAATAATACAAACCAAATTCCCTCACGTGAAATAAAAGAGTGATTCCATTACAAGCATTGTCCTTGCTAAGTAGCAGTTACTCAACATGAAAAATAGAATGTGATTTCTCGTGAGCATACGTCAATTAGCACGAGAATCTTACTTCTGATTGACTGCAATATGCACATGCAAAATAAGTTTTAAGAAAGAAGTCCTTTGGAAATAATGAGTCGGTGGTGATTAAAAGTAAGATTAGGTTCTCATGATGTGGTTATTGCACCAATGGCTCCAGTGGTGGAAATGGTCAGTGGGCAGTATTTCTATGATGGTATAGAGGTATGTGATCTGCCAGAGATGGGAGCTCCCACCTCATCTGGAGCAGCGTCTGTTGACATGGAGCAGGGAGTATTGTGACATCAGTCTGGGAGTTCCAAGCACACCTGGAGAAGCTTTTATTGACATGAAGCCACAGGGAGCATTGGAACATCAGACTGGTAGATCCAAATTCAACTGGACCGCTTCTATTGACATGGAGCAGGGAGCATTGAGACATCAGAATGGGAGCTACAACGTCAACGAGAGCCAGGGATGGGAGCTCCCATTTCATCTGGAGCAGCGTCTGTTGACATGGACCAGGGAGCATTGTGACATCAGACTGGGAGTTCCAAACACACCTGGAGCAGCTTTTATTGACATGGAGCAGCAGGGAGCATTGGGGCAGCAGGCTGGGAGTTCGAACCTCACCTGGAGCAGCTTCTATTGACATGAAGCAGCAGGGAGCATTGGGACATCAAACTGCGAGATCCAACCTCGTTTGGAGCAGCTTCAGTTGACATGGAGCAGGGCGCTTTGCGAGATCAGTCTGGGAGCTCCACTCTCACCTTGAGCTGCTTTTAATGACATTAAGCAGCAGGGAACATTGGGACATCAGACTGGTAGAGCCAACAGCAACTGGACGTTTTCTATTGACATGGAGCAGGGAGCATTGGGACATCAGACTGGGAGCTGCAACTTCAACTAGAGTAGCTTGTATTGACATGGAGCAGCAAGGAACATTGGAACGTCAGGTTGGGAGCTCCAACCTCTCTTGGAGCAGCTTGTATTTGCATGGAAGAGGAGGGAGTATTGGGACATTAGGCTGGAGGAAAGGGTATTCAACTATTTTAATCTGAAGTAAAATAGGTTTCAACACCTCAGGTGTTAACTGATTTCTGAAGATTCTGTCATGGGAAAATAAGCAATTCATTAGATATTAAAGACAAGTCCTGCAAATATTCAACTCAGGAAAACGCATTGGTACAGAGAGAAATGGGAATGATGTTTCAAGTCTTTGACTTTTCTTTTCTGGCCGACTCTGCACTAGATTACATCACCAGAAGGACGTTTTCACTCATTTCATGTCATTCAGTTTCCTGCAAATACGGACAGGTAGTGAACATAATCTAAATCTGAAAATTAATGGGAATATGCAATGTTGTGATTAGGCTGGAGTTTATCTCTAATTATGGTGAAAACGAAGCAAAGTAAGTTGCAATTTCCTTGATCAGCAGTGACCTCATTGATTGGCTGATCAATTTTTTAGGACAATGTGAAGTGAATCATTGATGGTGATTCTCTTTGTTCTTCGCTCACCTTGTGACTGTTACTTTTATTGCTCCTGTCATTGTTAGCATCACAGCTCTGTAGCGTGTAAAATCTCAGCTGTGCATCTGGCCAGTGGTACAGCCATTCGTATAGCTGGCTACGGATCAGGCGGGTGCAGGTTCGACTTTTGCTTGGCGCAAATACATTGTGGAGATTCAGCACACATCGAAACTAATCTTTTTTGTTACACTGAGGTGGATAATGTTTGAAATTTTCATCTCCAGGAACGAAAATTCTTTTACTGTCTATGATCAGTTAAACATTACCAAGGGTTATCAAAGTTAAAAATCACATGGCATCAGATTGTATCGAACTCGCATATTTGGAAGCACCAGTGTTCCATGCACTGTTTCTTCATCAGGTGGTTGTGAACTGTTGGACTCTAATATGGCTTTGTGAAATTTTTAAATTTGTCCACCCCAGTCCAATACCAAAACATCCAAGTCATGGGTACTATCGACACCACGAACGGTCAGTTAAAGTCCAGATGATCTTCCACAACATCGCGCATATTGACACACGCATCAAGTTTCTGCAGAAAGACACCTACCTGATGAAGGAGCGGCTCTCTGAAAGCTAGTGTTTCCAAATAAACCTGCTGGACTATGTCCTGATGTTGTGTAATTTTTAACTTTGTCTACCCAACACAAACACTGGCACTTCCATATCATAGAGAACATCAGTCATGTCGCAGCGCTGTCAGAGAAGGCAATCCTGGAATAGCCTCACACATTGCTCATAGGTACGTTTCATTTTCAGAAACCAACCCACTCAATCGCTGCAGCTCCTGTGTATGAAAAGCACAGAAAAGAAATAGCTGAGACTCAGTTTTGACAGTTCTTTGAAACTCTTTGGGAAGTGGAATCAGAGGAGAATGAAGGATGAACTGTCCGACTGTGTAGAGAGTGGGAACGCACTTTTACCTTCATTCAAGGGCTGGGGTATTGACTGATTTAAGGCATTAAACAGATTCCTGGTAGAGCTGCGCTCTCTGCATCAGGAACAAGAAGTCCTGATTTCCTGAACGGTAATGAAATCCAGTCCACTCAGTCAAAGCGCCGAATACTAACTACTAGACCACCAGGGATGAGGGCAGAAGCAGGTGCACAGTTTCTTCATAACGCGGTATTTGGAATTATGTCACTGCAGATATATTTGCCCCCAAAAATGATTGAATTATCGAATGTTTACAGCACAGAAATGGGTCCCATCATCTCACTTCCCAGCACTTGGTCTGCAACCTTGTACACGCTGACGTTTCACGTGTTCATTTCAATGCTAATTTCTTTGGAACGTTTTAATCTCATAAGACACAATAAATTGGATTGAAGTTTGAGATGGGAAAAATGTGTTCACACCCGGTCGGGGAACTGAATCCCATTTTTACCCACAGGCTGAAGCACGCAGACACATTTCCCCAAGAGTGATACAGGCCTCGGGAGAAAACAAGCAGAAAGTAACATTTCACCCACTTGACTGATGTTGTCCCATTTCAGACTTCAACACTAGCAAAGAAAGGAAGCATTCAGCCCCTCCCGTCCCAGTGTACCTTGCCCATTCTTTCCCCATCTCTCTCTAGTATATACTGTCTCACCTCGTTCTTGCTGGCAAACTGGATCACTGCTCACGCGCGTTTTTTCCCTGTCTTGGCGAACCGTTTTCCTCAAGTTATTGGAATTAAAAACAGGAATGGGCTATTTCAAGCACTTTTCTAGTTTACAAGACCAGTGTTATCATCACTGAGCCAGCACATTGCCAGCTCATTAGAGAAGGTCTCGTACATCAGAAACTGAAATTCAACAGATGATTAGATAGCCTCAGTATTGTAAACCAACCAACAAGACCGGAATAGAGCCGAAGGGATCATGCACAGAAGGATGGCAGAATAGAATGACGAATCTCATGGTGTCCAGGGTGATGTTAACAGAAATCCTCCCTGGTTGTATAGTGATGAGGATTCAATAATTTCACTATCTTGGCTTGTTAAAGGTTAACGTTTACAGTAATCAAATTGAAATACTGCCTGATCTTTCCAAGCAGAATGATGTTGCGCAGCATTCCGAATCGCTTCCCTGCATGTTACAGGTCCACATCAGCAATGTCAGCTGCAATTGCCTGACGTTCAATCAGTTTAAATCAAGAACGGAGAGGGCGTCACTAAAATGGAAGGGGAATGGTGGTTTGTGAGAGTTAACTGTATGCCTAGTGGAGTCAGGTTCAAAGTAGATAATGAATATTGGTTTTCCTGTTTACCTTGATATACTGACCACTCCGGATCAATTACCCACATTGTCTGCCCTTTGTGTGATGTTCTTTGTACATTTCACCTCGGTTCAGTTTTCCGGGGTCCACGCATTTTTAATTTGGCACATTTTACTCAGGTCGGTTTTGCAGCATCATATTTAGGCCTACGTTTTTAGGAACAGAAAGACACCATTCAGACCATTAAGTCTGTTCCTGTATTGAATGGTTTCATGTCAGATCTGATAACCTTGAACTGCACTTTCTTGCCTTTCTCCATAACGCTTGATGTCTTTGCTGTTTGAAGATCTGCCGATCTCAGCCTCATTACACCGAATGACCCTTCCTCAACAGCCTTCTTGTACAAGAAAGTCCTCGGATCCAGAACTGTCTGAGAGAATAAATGCTTCCTCATCTCTGTTTTAATTGTGAGATCCGCATTATAATACGAAGTTAAATATCACACAACACCAGGTCATAGTCCAACAGGTTTAATTGGAAGCATTAGCTTTTGGAGAGCTGCTCCTTCATCAGGTGGTTGTGGAGTTCACAGTTGTAAGAAACAGAATTTATAGCAAAAGCTTACAGTGCGATGTAACTGAAATTATATATTGAAAAATACCTTGATTATTTGTTAAGTCTGCCATCTGTTAAGATGACTATGTTAGGTTCACTTCTTTGTTATGTGATTCGCAAAACTTTATTTTAATATTGACATTCTTAGGTAAACTTTAACAATTAGTGTCAGTCCAGATCATATATTGACGTTGTTAGTTCCTGTGTGCTGTGTCCGTGCCATAATGTTTAGACTGACGCTAATCTAAAAAAATGCTGCAGGCAAGGATGCTTTGAGGCATGGTACATTGGTGAAACCGAGCAGAGGCTACAGCAACGGATGAATGGGCACTACACATCTATCAACAGACAGGTGTGCGCCTTCCCGGTTGGAGAGCACATCAGTGGTCCAGGACATTCCACCTCGGACTTTGGGGTGACAATCCACCAAGGTGGAATTCGGAGCAGGCAGCATCTAAAAGTGCCCGAGCAGAAGCTGATAGCTAAGTTCGGTACCCATGAGGATGACCTCAACCGGGACCTTGGATTCATGTCACAGTACAGGTGATCCCATTGCACTATCTACACACAGAGACCCTCCTACACACACACACACACACACACACACACACACACACACAAACACACATACACACACACACGCATACATACGTTTGTGGGGTGAATTTGTACTTGCACAGTTACATTGTACTTTGCTCAAAAACTACATGAATCCATGTCAGCCTCTGTTAACTCATTTATTAAAATTAGAATCAGTCTAAACATTATGGAAAAGACAGCAGCACACGGGGGGCTGACACCAATTGTTCAAGTTAACCTGAGAATGTAACTTTAAAATAAAAAGCTTTGCGCTTTACAAATGAAAGAACTGAAGTGAAGCTAACATGGTTATTCTAACAGAAGGGAGACTTAGCAAACTATCATGATAATTTTCAATGTATAATTTCAGTTACATCACACTGCAAATTTGTGCTATAAATTCTGTGCTTTATAACAGTGTACTCCACAACCACCTGACGAATGAGCACCAGTCGGAAAGCTCGTACATCCAATTAAACCTGTTGGACTGTAACCTGGTCTTGTGTGATTTACAAATTTGCTCACCCCAGTCCAAAACCGGTCTCTCCAAGTCATTCGATACGAGGCGCTCTGGTTACAGAACCAAACTTTCTGCATCCAACTTTTTAAATCCTTGAAAAAAACTGTATGATTCAATAAGGATCATTTTTTGTAGTACTGAGTCTGAGCAGGCAAAAGCAACTGATTTCAGCGTTTCTTCCCATTTGATTTCATCTCCGATATGAAATTCTCACTGACTCTGACAGAACTGCTATCTTTGCTGTTTTGTAATGTCAGGAATTCATGTTCAATTTAAGATTTTCATAAGGAGCAACAAATCTTGTTTCCCTGACTGGAAATCAACATTGGGAAATAGCAGTGAGAGAGCTGAATTTCAGCACTTGCGCACCAAGGAAGACATATGCAATGCTTACAACTTTTCTTGGTGACTTTGTTTTTGCCTTTTTGGTTCAGTTGAAAAATGACAGTCATTGAGTTTTTAAAAGCGTGGCGAGTGGCCCTTCAGCCAATTGCATCAGTATCAGTCATCAAACATCTAATTTATAAACACAGGTTCCAGTACGTGACTCATCGCCTGGTGTGTTCTAACATTCCAAGACTTCAGTTAAATTGTTATTCAATTTCTTAAGTGCTTAAGTGCAACAAAACATCTCTGTGCACTAACAGTTCTGAAAGACAAACTCTTTCTCAGAGCCGTTTGTCAGTTTTCCTCAAAATGCTGCGGAAAATGTTTCTGTACTCGCATCGGAATTACTTTACCCTGTTTCTTCTTCAAGTTCCTTCTTCTTTCTATTAAATGGTTTAGATTCCAGTACAGACACATGATGCATGTTGCAGAAGTCATGTGTTTGTACTTTCACTGACACTCTGTCTCAGCGGGAACTGCAGTCATTCCCCACGCTGATTCAGATAGCACTGTCCTTCCCGTGAAATGTCCCATGGAGAATGGAAGGACAGGCATTAATATGCTTCACTTGGGAACGGAGCAACAGTTTTAAAACATTTATACTGCCCTAGCGAGGAATTGAGCTTCTATCTCCCGCATAACATGTTTCGATACTAACCACTATACTACCGAGGACAACAGTTGCAAAGGAGACTCCTCAGCCCGTTGTGGCTCCATTTGTCAAAAACATCTGCTTTACGACCGGAATCGTTTAACCCACAGACTTATAAGTTTTGGCAGAACATATTCTAATCTGAATATTTCTGCCTCTCTGACCGTTACAGACAGTGTGTTCCAAATTCCAACACACGCCAGCCTATACCGCTTTTCCATGCATCTACTTAAACCTTTCTGTCTTTCCCATTAAATTTCTGGCCCCCTGTGATCGATCTCTCCGTCGATGGGAAACGCTTATTTCAGTCTACTTTATCCATACCCCTCATTATTTTGTACATCTGTACAATGCCTTCTCAAAAACTCCCCTGCACGGTGACAAACAATCCCAGCCTGTCCTGTCTCTCTTCATGACTGAAACTCTCCAGACGCTATCCGAGTGAATCCCTCCACCTTTCCCACTGCGATCACATTCCTGGACTCACGTGAATTGCAGACAATAGTCTAGGTCGAGCCGAATGAACCTTTTTTTCATTCTGTAACAGCATGCGGGGTGGCTCTGCAGCATTTATTGCCTTGCGGTCTGGAGTCAGACCAATTAAGGACGTAGTGAAACAGTTGGGTTTTTCAGACAACGCATTTAGCATATTCTTAATTGTCGCAACCAGTAACAGTGAGGGCAACGGCACAGACTTGACGGTATCAACGTGAAAGTATATGTTAGATTGTGCAATGCCTCAGTAAAATGGGATGTGGGACGGAAAGGAGAGTTAGGGAGAGTTGGAGGGAGAGACATCTTCCAGCACTTTTGGGTTTAAATCCTGATACATGAAACGCAGAAACATCGGAGAAGGTGATTCGATGGAAAACACCTCGGAGAATATTATCATGTAAAAACGATTAATTTCTTACCGTGTTTCACCAAAAGTAAAACTTTGAGAGAACTAACAGCCATGTCGTGGATTAGAGCCGAGGACGCTGCAATCACAACGCAGAACACGAATTACTAAATAGTTACAGCACTCCAACAGAGCACTTTTGCAAACTGCCACCAGTTTGTAGCAGAGGAAATGTCAGGGATTACTTAGATTAGATTAATTACAATGTGGAAACAGGCCCTTCGGCCCAATAAGTCCACACCGCCCCGCCGAAGCGCAACCCACCCATACCCCTACATTTACCCCTTACCTAACACTACGGGCATTTTAGCATGGCCAATTCACCTGACCTGCACATCTTTTGGATTGTGGGAGGAAACTGGAGCACCCGGAGGAAACCCACGCAGACACGGGGAGAACATGAAAACTCCACACAAGGAGAACGTACAATATCAGGCCTTAGCGACAGGCGTGTGGGGACTCAGAATGGGCTGAATCTTTAACTTTAACGTCCTCAGAGACTATGAAGATTCCATGAATGAGAGTATTGGAGAATGGGATTAATGACATTTTCCAAAGTCCTGGGACAGCACAGGATATTATTGCAACGTATGTTTCAGAAGCATTATAGTTTAACATCGGCTACTCCATCACTTTGCCCACACAAGGCACTACCAACTGCTGCAGGCAATCACACATAATCCCAGTTCCAGACCCGGAATCGTAGAAACGGTGTGAAGCAGCCACGAAGATCCAATGGGAAATTGGGATGGAATGACAGGAGAGAGGCGCGTGTATTTCCGAGGGTGGGATTTCTCCTGGTCAAAAGCGGGACGGAACGGAATACTAGCCAACATTTATAGTATTATAGCCATAAGTAGTACATGTTGCTGAGACAGCCGATTGGCGCATCTAAAGCGTGTTGAGCCTTTAACTTTGAGGTGGCAAGTATCGAAAATTCATTTTCCTGTTTGGATCAGTGTTTTTGACATTGGCAGTAGCAGCTGCTTTTGCTCGCATCAGCTCAGAATCAGCTTCTTGTTCCCAGTAAATGCTGCAACCTGGAGAAGGTAGTGTTGTGGTTATATAATAAATTAGTCATCCTTGGGGACTCAGACACGGAACTGGTAATGCTAAAGTTCGACGAATAAAACCTGGAATTAAAGGCTGACCTCAGGAACAGAGAACATGACTTTAATTTCCTGCAATCCCATTCATGCATGTTTCTTTTGCTACCATCTTTACCCAATCCTGGCTACTTGTGACTCCAGGACCTGAACAACATAGCTGACCCTTAATCCGAGAATACTGATCGTGTGGCGAAGCAGGCCATTTGGCCCTTCCAGTCGACACCATCCCTCCGAAGCACATCCTATCAGACCCACACTGTATACCTATTCCTTTTCCCCTTCATTTCTCATGGCTGATCCCAGTAACCTGCACACCTTCAGACTATGGGAGGAATCTCACCCAAGCAAAGAGAGAATTTGCACACAATCACACGAGATTGGGATAAAATCTATGTCTCTCATGCAGCAAGACAGCAGCGAATCAGGAAGAACAACAAATGCTGTCCTGATCAGTGACAACCACACCCTGTGGGTATATCAGGAAGAATAAAAACACATTCACAACATGGACAACGGGACTTGCGTCTGCATGGACATGATTTGAACCAATCGTTCCCCCTTGGGTAGATATCACAGAGAAACCAGGGAAATGCGAGATTCAATTGACTGCTGAAGTGGAAACTCATTTATTCAGTCAAACTGGGGACAGACTGTTCAACAGTCCCGTATGTGGAAAGGGCTCAGTGTGCAAACGAACCTCCGAGGTAACTAGCAAGATTACATATCCGAGAAGGAGATGAACTAAACTGTCAATGCTCCTGTTTATCACAACCAGCTGCCATTTCCATAGACTCATAGTCATAGACTCACACAGCATGGAAACGGGCATTTCACCAGCTCGTACTGAATATCATGCCAAAATAAAACAGTCGCATCTGACGGCTCCTGTAACTGCTGAGGCTTAATAATGCCCTCGTGATATTATTACTACATTGTTAATACGAATGTCCAGATATAATTCTGTGGACACGGGTTCAAATCCTGGCATGGCAGATGCTGGAATTTTATTTCAATAAAAACCTATAGCTGAAGAGTATAATGATGATGTTGAATCAGCTGTTGTAGATCTGATTCACTAATGCCTGTCAGCGAAGAAAACTGCCATAATTGTCTAGTCTGGCTGGGATGCGATTCCAGATCCAAAAATCGTGGTTGATTCTGAACTCCTGTATGTGCAATAAATAATGGACTGGGCATGAATGAATGGCTTTTTTAATCCCACTGAAACTTTCCAATTCATTTATCGATCTAAATATTCTGTAAATGTTGTAAATTTCCTTTCATTCATGACTGAAGTGAATTGCACACATGAACCATCCTCTGTTAAAAAAGCCTCTCATGCCTTATTTTAAATCTCTCTCTTTTCACCTTCAACATTTGCCCTCTCGTCTAAAAGTCCACCTCCTTGGAGAAAAGACAGTTACAGTTAACTCTATCCGAACTTTTAATAGTCTATAACTTTCTATCAGGTCACCATTCAAGCTCCCGTGTTCGAGAGAAAATATTCTCAGCCTATCTAGCCTTTCATTATAACTCAAACCTTCCCCACTAGCAATATGCTGGTATACCTCTTCAAAACCTACTCCAGTTGAACAATTTCCTTGCGATTACTGGGCGACAAGAATTGGACGCAGTATTCCAGAAGACGCCTCACCCAAAGTCCTATTCAACTTCAACATAATGTACTAACTCCTACGCTCAAAGGACTGAGCAACGAAGGCAAGATGACATTTTTTAACCATTCTGTCTATATGTGAAACAAACGAAAAAGAATTCCCGGCCACCGTGTTTCACAACACGATGCAACGCACTCTCACAAAAAGTGAAATTGGAGTAGGCTTTCACGAATTTTTGAAGGTGATTGCACAAGGAATCAAGTGGTCTCGAGGGCTTAGAGATACATTCTGTTCTTGACCGTAGGTGGGAATATAAGAGCAGGGAAGTGATGCTGGAACTTTTGCAACTGCCTGTTCAGAGAAGAGTCAGAGGACCGGCCACAAGTCTGGTCATTGCATTAATCTTTTTTTTCGGAGGAATGATAAAAAAAAGGATGGAGGGCTGAAATAGACCATGTGACCGATCAAGTCTGGATCAGAACTCAATCAGATCTTCGCTGACAATGCTCCCAGTCAGGCTGGCACGTTCGCTGGAGGAGAACTGGCAGATGGAGGTCATTCGATGCATAAGTCCATTAGACAATAGAGCAGGAATTAAACCAATCAGCGCAGTGTATCTGCTCTGCCATTAAATCATGGCAGATATCTTTCTAAACCCAATTCTCCTGCTTTCGCCCCATAAACCTTGATCTCCTTGAAAACCACGCTGCTACATACCTCAGTCTTACATATAATCAAAGACCTGGCTTCCACGGCCTTATCTGACAATGATTTCCATACATTCACCACTTCCTGCCTGAATAAGTGTCTCTTATTACTGCTCTCAAATGTCTTCCCTTTTCTCCAAGGCCGTGCCTTTCGGTTCTAGTCTCTACTAAAAATGGAAACACCTTCCCAGCATCCACTCTGTCCAGGACATTAACGATTCTGTAAGTACCAATTACACTTCCTCTTATCCTTCTAAACTTCGTGGGTATAGACCCAGAGTCGTCAAACGTTCCTCATGTGTCAAGCTTTTCATTCCTGGGACCATAATGGTGAATCACCTCTGAACACACTCCAGGGCCAGTGCATCCTTCCTGAAATTTGAGGACCAAACGTGCGCACAGTAATCCAGATGTGGTCTGACTGGACCCTTATAAAGCCTCGGAAGTGCATCACTGCTTTTATATTCAAGTATTCCAAAAATAAATGTCATCATTGCAATTATCTTCCTAACTACAGATTCAACCTGCAAGTTCACCTTGAGAGAATCCTGGGCTAAGACGCTCAAGTATCTTTGCACTCCAGACATGTGAACTTTCGCCCCATTTCGACAACATATCGTATCTTTATTCTTCCTGCCAAAGTGCATAGCCTCACACTTTCCCACAGTTTGCTCCATCTGCCATGTAATTTCCGACTCGCCCTACATGTCCATATCCTTCTGCAGCACCCCCACCTTCTCATGCTACCTGTCCTTCTGTCTTTGCATTGTCTGCAAATTGACACACATTGCCCTCAGGTATTTTATCTAGATCGCTAATGAAGAAAATGAAAAGTTGTAGTCCCAACACAGCCTTGAGGAACGCCACTTGTCACCAGCTGCCATCTTGAGATGGATTATTTTGTTCCTAATCACTGCATTCTGTCCTGTGACCGCACCTTGCCACTGGCATCATGGGCCCTTATCTTATTCAGTAGCCTCCTGTGCGGCAAATATCAAAGGCCTTCATAAAGTCCAGACACATAACATCCATTGGCTCTCCTTGGTCTACCTTCCTTGTTACTTCTTCATAGAGGAAATCTTCCAGATTTGTCAAGCATGTCTTCCCCTTGATGAAAACATGCTGACTTTGCGTTATGTTGACAGACACTTACAAGTATTCAGAAATTTCTTTCAACGCAATCGATTCCAGGACCTGATCCACAACCAAGATTCGGCTGATTGGTGTGTAATTCTCCAGCTTTTGTGTGGTTTCTTTTTAAAATGGGGTGTCACGTTTGTGATTTTTTGGTCCTGTAGCACCCTTCCTGATTATAGCGATTCCTGAAAGTTCTCCACTAACGTATCTATTATTTCTTCAGTTGTCTACCTTATAACTCTGGAGGGGACCCCATCTGATCCAGATGATTTATCCACCTTCAGACCATTCAGTGTTTCTTGCACTTTCTCAATGATGGCCACTATACTCACATCTGTTCCCCCATTCTCTTGTATGTTTGGGTATAACTCATGTCTTCCACTGTGAAGACTGGCACAATGTAATTATTCAGTTCCTCAAATATTTCCTTGTTCCCCACTACTATCTGTCAAGTGTCATTTTCCAGTGGCCTATTGTCCACTTCTACCTCTCTTTTGCGTTTATATGAATAAAGAAACAACTGCAGTCTTCCTTTATATTAGTAGTTAGCTTACATTTAATCTTTTCCCTACTCATTTGTTTTGTTATTGCCCTTTGTGGATCTTTGTGAGTTTCCCAATGCTCTGATTACCCACTGCCCTTCGCCACATTATATATTTTCTCTTTTGCTTTTATGCTATCGATGACTTCCTGAGTCAGTCATGGTTGTCTCAATCACCCTGCACCATACCTCAATTTCCACAGGATGGGTCTCTGATGTGTCTGCTAAATTACGCTCAGACAGTCCTGCCATTGCACTACCACTTTCCTGCTTTCTTGCTAGAGTCATTTCTCACCAATTTCATCCCATCTTCTACCTCATGCCCCTGCAATTGCCTTTATTCAACTTTAGCACCGGTAACAGTTAGCACTGTTGCCTCACAGCGCCAGAGACCCGGGTTCAATTCCCGCCTCAGGCGACTGACTGTGTGGAGTTTGCACATTCTCCCCGTGTCTGCGTGGGTTTCCTCCGAGTACTCCGGTTTCCTCCCACAATCCAGAAAATGTGCAGGTTAGGCGAATTGGCCATGTTAAGTTGCCCGTAGTGTTAGGTGAAGGGATAGATGTAGGGGAATGGGTCTGGGTGGGTTGCGCTTCGGCGGGTCGATGTGGACTTGTTGGGCCGAAGGGCCTGTTTCCATACTGTAAGTAATCTAATCTACTTCTGATTGTATATTCTCCCTCTCATATTACAGGGTAAATTCGATCATGTTATCATCACCGCTTCCTAAGGGTTCCTTCATCTTCAGCTCCCTTGTCACGTCTGCTTCATTGCACATCTCTAAATCCAGAATTGCCTGTTCCCTGCTTGGCTCCACCACAAGCTGCTCCAAAAATCCATCGCGTCGACATTCCACAATTGAATTGAATTGAATTTATTGTCACGTGTCGTGAGGCACAGTGAAAAGCTTTATCTTGCGATCAATACAAACAGATCTCAGTGTTAAGTAGCATAGATGTATAAATAATATGTAAACATATACTAGGTTGGCCTTTGTGATTGTCCGGGCCGAGTTCACCACTCGCTGTAGACATCTCCGATTTTGAATGGTACAGGTGCCATACCAGGTACTGATACTTCCAGACATAATAATCTCAATGGCGACCTATAAAAGTTGGCGAATGTATTCGCAGTGGTGATTCAAGTGATCATCGATTTTTTTTTAAATTTCGACCACCTCTAGAGAAATACCATCATCAGACATATATCCCTCTTCAGTCCCTGTCTACCATCCACAGGGACCATTCCCTGCAGGAAACTCTGTTGCACTCTGCCTTCACTCCCAACACCTGAACCAACTGGCCCCATGGAGTCTTCCCTCTGAATCGCTGATTTTGTGACACATAAATGCATAGAGTCTAAAAGCCCGAGCAAGATTAGGCTGTCCGGACCTTCAAGCCTACTCCGCCGTTCAATGACATAATTGCTGATATTTCTAAAGACTCAAATACGCTTACGCGCCCTCTCACTGTATCCCTTATTTCATTTATTGTTCAAAAGAAGTATCGCTCTCAAAAAAATTTGTTGCTTTAGCGTCGACTTCTTTGCTGGGCAAGGTATTCCATATATGAACATCCTTCTGGGTGAAGAAGATCCTGCTGAACTCAGTCCTAAATCTGCTCCCTCTAATCCTGTGGCTATGCCTTCCTGTCCGAACTTCACCCACAAGTGGAAGCATCCTTTATAGTTCTCTGTAATCTATTCTGTTCAATGTTTCATGTTTCAGTAAGATTGCCCCCTCATTTTTCTAAATTCCAAAGAAAATATTCCTAATGTATGCAGTCTCTCTTTATAGGCTAACCACCTCAACTCCGGATCAACCAAGTGAACCTCCTGTGCACCCCTTCCACCACCAGTGCCTGTACTTTCGTTCTCAAGTAAGGGGACCAAAGTGCACACAGTACACCAAGGATAGCCTCACCAGCACCTTGTACAACTGCAACATAACATCTCTGTTTGAACCTTCAGGAACCTACTTTACATCTGTCCAATTTCTATCGCGATGCCCTGCTATTTCTTCCTTGATAATACACTCAAGCATCTTCCCCACTGCAGAACGTAAGCTAACTGATCAATAATTCCCAATGTTTTATCCATCTCCATTTTTAAACAGTGGTGTCATACTAGCTGTTTTCCAATCTGCTGGGACTGCCACGCAGCCTAGTGAATTTGAAAATTACCACTAGTGCACTTGCTGTTTCTTCCGCCATCTCCTTTAATACCCTGAGATGCATTCCCTCACGGCCAGCAGACTTGTCAATCCTCAGCTCCATTAGCTTGCCGGCCACACATCTTCCGTAATAACGTTTGTTTCCAGGTCCTCACCTACATTTGTCTCTTTGTCACTGGCATGTTATTAGTATCCTCCACTGTGAAGACTGGCACAAAATACCTGTTCAAGGCCTCGGCCATTTCATCACATCACATATCTAAGTGCCCCTTATCATCCTCAAAATTACCAACCTTTAGTTGAGCCACTCTTTTTTCTTTTTATATTTATATAGGAACTTTTGCTATCCGTCTTTGTATTCATTACTAGTTATTTTTCCTCATCTTTAACATTTTCCCAATCTTCCAATTTCATGCTGTTCTTGGCCTTTTGGTATGCCTTCTCTTTCACTTTGATAGCCTCCCTTATTTCCTCAGACACATAGGGCAGATTATCCCTTTACTTACAGTCCTTCCTTTTCACTGGAATATACTTTTGCTGAACAATTCCACAAAAAAATCTTTGATGGAAGTCCTCCACTTCTCGATATCTGCCCCACCATATAACCTTTGTTTCCAGTCTACTTTAGCCAGGTGCTCTCTCGTTCTATTGTTGTGCCCCTGTACATGCATAGGACCCTGGTATTAAATTTTATCTTCACACTCCCCATCTGAATTCCAAGTTCTGCCATACTGTGATCACTCGTTCCAAGAGGATCCCTAACTATGAGATCATTAATTATTTCTGTTCCAATATGCAGGACCAGATCGAGGGTTGCTTAATCTCTCGTCGGTTCCATTGCATACTGTTCACGGAAACTATCACGGGTACTCTCAACGAACTCCTCCTCAAAGGTACTGTGACTGAGCTGCTTCGACTAAGCTACATGTAGACTAAAATCCCTAATGATAATAGCCGACCCATGTTTACAGGCATTGCTGATTTCTTTGTTTATTGCCTTCACCAATGTGATGTTATTATTTACTGGCCTAGAGACTGCACCTATCAGTGACTTTTTCTTCAGAGAATTTCTACTTTCCACGAAAATTAATTCAAACTCATTCTTCATCGAACTTATAGCGTCTCTGCACACTGCCCTGATGTCGGCCTTGAATAACAGAGAGACATCATCTTCTTTACACTGCTATCTGACCTTCCAAGTAATCTCGGACTCCAAGATATTGAACTCGCAGTCGTGGCCATCCTTTTGACGTGTCTCTCTAATGTCTATTAAATCATTTTCATTCGTGTTGATTTGTGCCATTAGCTCTTCAACCATGTTACAAATGCGACGAGCATTCAGGTGAAGTGCTTTTTGTTAGGTTTCTTGTCCTTATGATTTCTGTAATAATATCTCGTTTTGCTTGTTGTCTCTCCTCACCTATCCATTGACGTCTTCTCCCCTCTGTTTCCAAAGGCCCAACACGCCCAACACATGAACTGCACTTCACGCAATCCACTCTACTGCAATCACTGCTCGCAATGTGGTTTCCACTATTTTGGGAAACGAAGTTTGGAATGGGTGACCACACTGCAGAACATCCAAGTTCTGTCTTCAAGAAGAGTTACAGCGAACCTCGGCACATGCTGGAAGCACACCACCTCAGTTTCTATTTGGGGAGTCTGCAGCCTTCCAGGCCCCATATCAATTTATTTTTTTAGAGCCTCAACTCTCCCATGTCCTATGCCCCTATCCCACATGCCAGGCCTTGTTGTCACATGGCCTTCCATAACACTCTACATATGATACGCCACAAACAGTCTCCATTAACAGCTATTCACCCTGCTAGCCAGATCATCATCCATTCCTATGTCCAACTGTTCTTCCCTCTATTTGAACTCTAAGCCGACCTATCATTTCTCTCTCTCAACCGCCACTATATCTTCTGCAGATAGACCAACATTTTCCAAGCTGTCGTCAATTCAGAGGAATGGTCACTGGAATCGAAATGTTAACTCGGATTTCTTTTTTTAGATACTGAGTTTTTCCAGCACCATCTGGTTTTGGTCTGGTTGGAGTCGGATACTGTTAATGTTCGAGGAAGAATGACTGTGCGTGGCCTGGCAGAAGAGTGATACTGTGCTCGTGCAATGATCCCCTGCACAGAATACAGAACTCTGTTCCTGTTGAAAAGTTCTCTTGTGGGTAGTTCTGAATACAAGGTGAGCAATCGGCATGAACTTCTGAGGTCGATGAAGACAGCAATCATTTCTGCTACAGTTCTCTCCTGGATGTGATGAACAGCAGAGTGAAAAGCAACCCTCGTGTCAGATGTGAACGGATTGGAGACCACGCAGGAGCTGTAAACAAGTGACAGTTTTTTTTTCAGATAGAAAACGCTTTCTCACTGCAACAATGTGCCATTGGTTATCAAAGCTTAATGGTTTATAGGCGCAAAGGCTGAAAACAGCGTTTTCCAGTTAAAACACGTGAATGTGTTCCCTCTAGTGTTACAGTACAGTTGTGTATAGTTGTAAATAGGATAACTAGATGAATCACTTTACACATTCAGCTGGCGAACAGTCCTGTTGTGGGAAGACATCTGTATAGAATGCAGGAAGACGCACTGAGAGGTTCTTGATCAGTTTCATCGAGGGACTGAGACAATACTGGAGGTTTTGAGAGTCTTAAACGTGGACAAATCCCCAGCTCGGAGTGAAGTTATATCTCACGTTGCTCTGTGAGACAATGGAGCAATTTTAGGAGTATTGACCAATGTTTCACATTCCTCTTTGGCAACAGGGAAGTTGGTCGCTGACTGAAGGACTACTAATGGGTTTCCACTTTTTAACAATGCAGTTAGAAACAAACCAGGAAAATACAGTCAAGTTGGCATCTCAGGAGTGGTCGGGAAACGTTCGTAGAAACCTCTGAATGAGATAATTAATTCGGATTTGTCCAGCCAAGGTTTGATGAAGGAGTCAGCATGGTTTTGTCCGAGGAGGTGATGCTTAACAGATCTGTTTAAAAGTTTTGGGGAAGTGATCAGATTTTTAAATGAGGGGAGTGAACATGATGTACTGTATGTCGGTTTCAGCGAGATGCCACACGGGAGACTGACAACAGGGTAAAAACATAAGCAATTCACGGTCACGTGGTGTCAGGGAAATTCATTCCAATGGATCAGAGGCCAGATACTTCGCTGGCAAGCAGTTTGATTAAACAAATTGACATTGTGGGAAAGAAATTGACCAGGCTGACACAGAACTGATTCTCCGCACCGATGGCCAGAATGTTCTAACACAAGCAGTGGGTGCAGACAGTTTTCATAGGGGTACAACACAAAGGTGATAATTGTAAAACAGTAACAGTACAGTGGTGAAAATTGTAAAGCGATTAAAACAAGAATAAACTGAATGGAATTTAATCAAACGTCTGGCAGTACTAATTCATTTGTAATTGACACTGGATATTCCAGCCATCTCCTGGAATAGGTGAGAATGTCTTCTCGAGTATTTCCTGTCTCCACGAGTATGTGTAAATGTTCCTTTTCCTGGCTTTCAGTTCTGTCCATTGTGCTCCTCCTGGGAGCAAAGTCTTCCGGGGTCTCTCAGTCTGCCTCTTTGTTTATGCGCCATCGGTTTATATGGGAAACGAGCCTGCACTTAGGGTATTCGGACTGAAGTGATTATCGAGGCTAGGAGCTTACTGTGAAGGCTGTTTGAGAAATGTATTATCTGGTCTAGGAGTAGATTAGAATGTCTGGATTCTATATTCGCCTCTTCGACCAAGACTGAGGCATTGTGGGTGTGTTCTGTGTGTGTTGGCACGCATGATTTCTCTGTTTCGCTGACATACTTCTGTGTTTTTTATGTGGTTATGCTGTGGGAGGGCAGTGTAGCAGATTTTCTCCCAAAGTTTACCCTTCTTTTGTTAAGACCATGTTGAAAAAGTGGAAAATAGCCCAGACCGGAGAGGCTATCAGGTGGTGGGTTTTGATTTCAGAGAGGTAGTAGTCAGTGTCTGAATCTGACCAAGCGTAGTTTGTGTAAGGGGGGAAGATATCACGCCAGCGAACTTGTACAAGCTGGGTTGTGAGGAGGGCAGGTGTAACAGCGCTTTACAAAACCGGCAGCAGCACATACAGAGACCCATAACCAGGATACTGATACCCACAATCGCAATATCGGATATTAGTTTCTCCAGCAGTTGAGTTCCCCGCGAGACAAGCCAGAAGGTTGCCCAGGTCCACAAGTCCCAGTGGGTCTCCGGTTCATTTGGGGCAGCAGCAGCCTGTGGAAAGTGGTGTGTCAGGTCGGTTATATTTTCGCTGGAGTCAGGGATGTAGGTACAACAGTCTGTGCCAATGAAGGTGCAAGTGCCCCTTTTGTGGCCAGCTAGTATTCCAGGGCCATTCTGGTTTGTAGGGCGATAGTACGAATGGCGACAGCCTCTTCGTTCAGCTTGGCAAGAACTTCAGCCGTAGCATGTTATCTCCTCTAGCATGGTGGCCAGCTGAAGTCCTCTATGTTGAGGCGCAGGGTTTCGTAAGTGGACACAAAAACGGGGGAGGGCGGTATCTCGTCTAGGGCAGTGAGGGTGCGTTTTCTGTTGGAATAAGGTTCTGGAAGGGAGACGACTGGGAGTGGTAATGGAGTGGTGCCGCATACCCACGTGCTAGCCCATGACAACGCCAGCCAGGGTATGCCTTGTGACAGCAGACAAAATAAGTGTCATTGTATGTTCTTAGGTTTGGGTTCCTGTCCAAATATTGTTGAAAATGGAATTGTGGGCAGGCATGTTGTGGCCAAGTAAATCTAGGATGCTGCACTCTGCTACAGACCAGAGTGCTGCAGGGGTACAGACCAGTGAGTTAGTGCATCAGGTCCATCCAGGCACCCATGCGGATGGCTGGCATCTCGTTAGGCACATGGTTTCTCTGCGTAACACCCGTGCGGTAGTGTTAGTGATGGCCAAGGTTGGGTATCCGTGTGTGAGGTTCTGGGCTGCGTAGAATCATCCTGTGAATCTGTCTAGGTGGTATCCTGCGGATTTCCAGTAGTCTGAGCTATGAGCCACACAAATGGCCGGTCTGGTTAGCAGACTGAGCGTTGTGATCCCTGGGACCTGTCCAGTTTCAGCCACAAATCTGCCGTCTCTGCAGTGTTAAAATGGACTGGTCCCTGGGGAATGCTGCTGTGGGAGTGTTCAGGGATACGGGCACAGACCCAGCAGCTTGTCCGGTTTACCTTTGGGCACAAATGTGGGTCATGTCAAGGAAAATGCTCACCCACGGCTCACGGTGGATTAAATGCCCTGTGTGTGGCCTGTTACTGATCAGCGGTGAAGTGCAGGTCAGACCTAAAGTGATGATCCCGATGGCTGCAGCGAGCAGCTGGATCCCTCTGTGGTGTCTGGAACTGTATCCTGTTCTGCTTGGTTGTCCTTCTGTGGAGGCGGACACTCTTTCACCGGGTCGCATTCTGGTGTCCCTGAGAGCGTGACAGCTGTCGTGGTCGTGAGACAGACCAAGAGTGGTCCTTTCCATCTCAGGGGGAGAGAATCTTTCTGCACGGACTGTCTACTTACATAGTGCCCAGTTTAAACGGGTGAAGTGGTTCCTGCTGTGGGGTGGACATGGCAGCTTTTTTTTTGTTTGCTTTTTTTTGTTGTACCCCCACACTATCGTCTAACTGCGGTAGTGCTTATTTTTTTCCCCAGCACCCATGTTGTGTGTGTGCAGGTTTGATACACAGTGAAAGGTTGAAGGTGCATGAATCTTTATTCAGTTTCCAGGAAGATAAGAAGCACCCAAGTACATCGCAGGTTTTAGCAAATCTTTTTTTTTAAAGTGATCCTTCTACTAATGGCTTGAAGGTAATCAAAGAGAATTTCCTGTGTTAAGAGCAGCGCTGTGTCATTGGCTAGTTTTGGGGATCGGTTGGCTGTGGGCATGGGTCGTTCCATTATCACTTCAAATGGTGTAATTTCCGTCATTCGGTTTCCCTGTCCACTTACTGTGTGAAACACCAGTGGCCGGCCGTCTGGCCAAGCCAGTCCTGTGTCCCGAGTGATTTGGGGGAAGGTGGTTTTGAGGGTGCTGTTCATTCACTCCAAAATTCCTGATGACTGGGGGGTGGTACAGAATGTGCTATCTCCTGGGTATCCCGAGGGCGTCACAGTCAGTAGTAATGAGCTTCGCGGAGAAATTGGCATCATCCTCTAGATTTTCTATGCGCCCTGGGACATAAAACTCTTGAAATAACGTCCTGCAGGATACACTTTATCACTGCTCTGGTGTCATTTTTTTTTGATGGGGAATGACTCTACCCATTTTGAAAACATGTCGACAATAAATAAGTCAATTTTTATTCCTCCTTCTGATGCGTGTGGGCAAGGTCATTTAGAAGGTGGGTGAATGGACTATCAGGAACTTGAATGTTGTCACGTTTGGCCATTAGCTTTCCTGCATTTTTCGGTAGACAGATGTGGCACTGTGACAGCAGAGCTTAGGCAGCTGCAACGACTCCCGCTGCATACCAGGAATGGCTGACAGCCTCTTGCCCGTGTGTTCGATTCCGTGTACCACCAGGGCCAATAGATGCAGGTGGGCTTTCAGTCAAATGATGCAGGGGTGGGTAAGAACCTGTAAGAACGGTGATTGTACGGCACCAATGCGGACGCATGCGGCCCTTTCTACTGGCGTGGCGGTTTGCTGTACTGCTGGGACTGCACCTAGAGAGTCAGGGGTCTCTGGAAGTTTCACCACCATGGGGTTCTGCAGGACATAAGTGGCAAGGAGTAGTGCAGATTCCCGGGTGGCTGCATCAGCTGAGGCATTTGCTTGGTTGATGGGATCGGTGGCAGAGTTATTGGCGTCCAATTTTATAATGTGATAACGGCGGGTAGCAGGTCTGCTTGTTGGATGTTGGCAATGAGTGCAGCATGTTGGCGTGGTCTCCCTGCAAAGCTGATAAGCATCCTCTGTTTCCATATTGTACCAAAGTCCTAAACGACGCCAAAGGCACATCTGGAGTCTGTGTAGGTATTGGCTGTCCTGCCCTGTGCCAGGAGGCAGGCTCTGGTGAGAGCAAAGAGCTCTGCTGCTTGTGTGGACATCCCATCTGGTAATGCAGTTGATTCGAGAGTGGTGATGGGGGTGCAAATGGTTTGGCCTGCTGTTATGTATTTGTCTGATGACCGGAAGGAATAGCCACTGGTGAAAAGAATCTGGTCCGGGTTTTCTCAGACTGGTCAGGACACCTGCAGAACCAGGCGAAAGTGAGGACTGCAGATGCTAGAGATTAGAGTCAAGATGAGAAAGGTGCTGAAAAACACAGCTTCCGAGAAGTAGGAAAATGAACGTTTCTGGCAGGTTCAGGAATGCTGAACCAGGTCCAAGAAGTTGTGGTTGTCTGCAGAATCATGTTTGGTGAGCGAAATTAGAATGGTGGGGTTCAAAGTTAGGGAAAGGTATGCCTAGATCACAAAGCAACTTCATGACCCGTTCTCTGAGTTGTAGTAAAATGTTGGATTGCTGCAGAATTAAGCAGCAGGGAGAGAGACAGTGGGACCAAAACAGTACACGGGTGATCTAGCACAATGGAGATGGCCTTATCCGCTGTTACTGTGGCTGGTTCCACTGTGCACAAACATGCGGCATTCTCGTAATTAAGCATTATACAATGCAACAGGGCGACGGAGATCCCCATGAAGCTGTGTTAAAATGCCAGACGCGAACCCTTCTGACTTGGTTACATAAAGATAGAAGGGCTGTGAGTAATCTGGGACTCCCAGAGCAGGAGTGAAGATTAGTTGTTGCTTCAGTTCAGTGAATGCCCGTTGCATTTCGGTTGTCCACTTCACTTTGGCTGGCTGTTTAGGGGAAACTGCCTCCCACAGAGGTGCATCAATAGCACAATGGACAGGAGTCCAGGGCCTGCAGCAGTTTACCAGTCCCAGAAACACTTGCAGCTGCCTGTTTGTGATAGTTAGGAGAATCTGGGCGATAACAGCCAATTGCTCGGTGGACAGTGCTCTGAGGACATAGGAAAGGTCGCACCCCAGATATTAGAAATTTTGCTGACACAACTGCATTTTCTTGATAGACACCCTATGCCCATCATGTGCCAGACCGCAGAGCAAGGCCACAGTAAACTGCTTGCATGCAGTAGCGGAGGTAGAAGCCAATAGCAGGCCATCCGCAAATTGGAGGAAGGTGCTTTGGCATGGTAGGTGAAGGGTGGACAGGGTGAGGAAAACTACAGCAGCATAAACTGTGGGGCTCTCCGAATACCCTTAGGGAAAACCGGTCTATGTATTTTAGCAGCCGCCATATGTAAAATCATAAAGTTTCAAGGGGCAACTTAATGGAGAATGAGGCTGAGCAAAGGTCGATTACAAGAATATCAACTGGAGGAGGCGGGGATACTGGTCAGGATAGCATTTGTGTCCGGGACTACTGGCAAGCAGGAAGTAACAGTGGCATTGACAGCCCTAATATCTTGCACAAAGTGCCATTTTCATGGTCTTTCACGCTTCGGGATAGGTAAGAAGGGAGTGTTACATGGGCTGGTTGTGGGCATGAGGATTCCTTGTTGAAAAGGTGATTCAATAACTGGTTTGATTCCCAATACTGCTGTGGGTGATACGGGTGTTGTGTTGATGGCAGGATTGCTCCCTGTCTGAGAGTAACTGTATGTGTTTGGGAGGACAATAGCTGGCCTGCATGGTTCTATTGCTGTGCCCACAGTGGTTGTGGGAGATCAGCTAATAACAGTTGGCTCTCGGAGGAGGAGGCAGCGTCTGTGCCTTGTTTTGTAAAAGTAGCTTGTAGTTATGCGGGGGCATAGCGCACACACAACTCGCCCTGTCCAATAAGTGTAAGGTCTACTAAGGGGTCTGTGTCTTGCCCAAAGGGTGTGAAATGTTTTGTTGGTTGTGCGACACGTCCTATCATGGTTGTGAGATCTTTGCGGTGCCACGTACTCTTAATTATAAAGGGTCTTTGCAGGCCAGTGCGGCCTCCTCTGCGCTGAGTTGCACGTCTGTTGCAACACCCTGTTGTCTGACTACGTATCTGCCAGTCATGGTTAGTGGGGAGTTGAGCTTTAGATGTGAGTCCATGAGTGGAGGATATGTTGATGCTATTTCCGGGGGGTGGAAGATGGACAGTGAAATTGACAGACAAAACGGCCTGGCAACAGCACCCACCAGAGAATGGGTGGAGGATGAAGGGGTACTTGATATCGAGTAGCAGAGAGGGTCAGGAAAGGCGAGGGTAGGTTCTGGCTGGCACAACCAGGCGCGTGAGCCATATACTAATCTGACAACTGACAGCAGGGGAATTCCAGTCTGCTCTTGCAAGCATCCTGGAGCCTTAGTGCACCGCCACTTCCCAGGAAGTGCTGAGAAGAGAGAAAGAAAGAACACAAAAAGAATGGGCCATAAAAAGTGAATTTCACCAACCACATTCTCGATTAGATTACATTTCCCTTCCGCCGCTTCCAGGAGAGAAATGAAGGAAATGGGAGCAATTTAAGAACATATGACATCGAAATTCATTTGGAATTAATTTCTCATTCACCAAAACAGAAAATAATGGCGAGTGGAGTCACCGTAGAACTTTGTTTCACTACAGCGATAAAATAACAGTCTCTCTTCGGTTCCAGTGAAAACTCAACTTGCCTGGAACGAAACAGCAGCAGGAGAGCTGCTTGAGCCCACGATTTACCGTGTGGAAGGCGAACACGTCATGATAGCACGGACACTGACCCCTTGGAGAAAATCTGAACTCTCCCACATTGCAGTTTACTCTCCAAAAGGTAGACCAGCAGTTGTGCTTTGACCACGGGATTTTAACACGCTGCAGCGGATGCGACGGAAATTGGAGCAGTGGAATTCAAACCTCCACCACCTGCCAAATTGGAACCTGAATCCTGCGGCTTCGGCTGCTTGGCCACGCTACAGTGCCCTGACCTTCTCTGAGTAATGAAGGGTGCTGTGTCTGATCTGCAGGACACCCTGTAGGATTATCAGGCAGCGCCATCCTCCCTGTGACATGTACGTGCTGCTAAGATTCTGCTGTGTAGATGTGTTCCGGCTTTGCCAATATCACTGTTGTTTAACTCCCTACATTCTGTTGGTCTAACTATGATTCCACTCAGAATCACAAATGTGTCATAAAACACCTTAGCTGTGCTGGTTCTCCACAGAGATAAATGTGTTTCTCTTTTGGTATCATTCTCTTGCCTTCTCCCTGTAATTCTCCACATTTTTACTTTCAACATTTTTAACTAACTTGATTGAAACTGGGTCTTTGTCAATGTCAGGCAGTGGCTTACAGACCCTAACCACTGCCTATGTGAAAACGTTTCTCCTCATGCACATTTTTCTTCTTTTACTGATGACTTTAAATATCTGCCGAATCGTTCTCGATCCTTTCAGGCGTAGGGAGCATTCTCCCTTCCTTATTTCCTCTGTCTATCCCACTCATGTCTTGGAAAGTTTTAACAAGGCCAGCTTTCGGCCTTCTGCTCACCAAGGAAAACTGTCCCAACTTTCCAAATGACCTTTATTGTTGACATTCCTCATATGCCAGACCATTCCCATCAACCTGTTCAGCGCTGTTTCCAATCCTTTCCCGTCCCCACTTCATAAACGTTCAAACCCAGAACTGTGCAAACATCCAGATGGTGGAATTATTCAGAGTGGGATTGTGTGGGTGAACATCCTGAAACACTTGTTTCAGTTTCACCGCATGTGGTACTGTGCCATGCCCACTACAATTACATTTATTACCCCTGAACTCAACGTTATTTCAAGGGGTGCAACTTCATGATTTACACCTTGGTTTTATCAAATAGTTGATAGGGCGACTGAGCAAAGTGAAATCAAACAACCAAGCTCGATGGCGACCTGAAGTAAGAAATTCTTACATGCCAGTATTAACTCAAGCTACTAAGCGACGATCATGTCCCTCGACAAGTGTCATTCTTACGTATCCAGCACCAAACCAGCTCAAAGTCGCTCAGATCTAACTACATTCCACTTTGCTCTCGGATTTCTAAGCTCCAAAGAGTTTCAAGAATATTGCCTTCTCATTCCGTCTCCTTGTTCACAGGGCAGTTCTGTTTATCCCTTCCGCTTGGACTCCATCGGCAGAGTATTCAGCTATTTCCCTCCAATGGCAGGCAGTGTGAGGGGAGGCAAGCGCGTGGATGTGCTCTCAAGCTCGCTCTGATCCGCACAGCCAGTTCCATCAAGTGCTGGAAATCAGCAAGTTTGTTTGGGAACTTCCTGAAAAATATCATTTATCTGAGAGTTGTCTGTTGGGAAAGACAGAATGTACTGCGGATTCTCTACCATCAGGTAAATTCATGTGAGGGCATTTTTGTGCAGGCTGTTTACTGATCAGAATCCATCTTCACACAGCAATCCTGCAGAAAGGCTTTTGTAACAGTGACATCAGTTTCTATGCTGCAATCGGGCAGCAGTTAACACCTGCCCCAGATGAAGTGAATGCGAATGAAACCCTCAGTCACTGAGAGTCATCCCCACGGCCCGGAGCTGCGGAAGGGAGGGTTAAAATGAAACATTGTTTCACCATCAGCCACTCTGTCCCAGAGACAAGAGGAGGGACAGCATCAACGTGTGGCGTCACTCACGCGCCGACAGAAGCTGTTCAGACCATCGAGTCCTGGGCGACTCTCTTTGGCTTGTATATCTCTCTGGTTATTCATAATTAACCATGTATGTTATAATAATGCGGAACTGTGTCAGTGTTATAATCCTGTCTCCAACAAGTTGATCCAATTTTTCACTCATGGCTTTTCGTTTCACGGGGAAGACATTGCTGTGCGAACCAGCATAGGGAATATCTGCAGGGCGTCATGCGCACAGAGCACTCTACAAGTGATATACCTCACCTTCATCAGTTTCTTCCCAGCTCTGGCAAATGATTTTGCGAATCAGATCAGAGCAGACCGACAGAGAACAGGAAAAGAGCTTCCAGACCTTCACAAGTGTGTTTCCTCACCTGTGTAAATTTGGCGGGTGTATCAGTACGAAATATTCATTTCAGATACATTGAGTAAAAAGAAGCGGAAAGTGAAACAACATGCAAGACGTAGAATGGAGCTATGTTATATAGGAACACTGGCGGGGACAGTACACACACTGAAAATGGAAATGTCAACGATCAGAGGATGTTTTCAATCCATTAATTTCGGGGTTATGCTCTGTTAGCGCTGACCACAGCAGTTTCCCGCAGTCTTCAGCTTTTCGTCTGGCGTGGCATGGCAATCAGTGTCGTGGGAGAGAAACGTGAACGCGCTCTTCAGCTCCATATCAAACACGGGTTTGGGGATCGGGGAGGCGGCCAGAGGGAGTGATAGTTATGCAAATTCTGGAAAGCTGTACAAAAGGGAGATACAAGAACCCATCTTCTTTTGGGAATCTTGTGCAAATAACCCCATCTGAAACAGATGAAACATTCTGAAGCAGAACTGCAGGGAAAGATAGAGTCTCTCCCAATCATCGGCAACTGTGTCTGTGTCCTCCTCGAAGTTACAGCGAAGGCTCTGCTGTCTGAATCAGCATGGGATATTACTGCAGCATATCCTGTCGCTCAGGCACACTGCACCTGATATGTATCAGCTTGATCACGTTACCCCAAGCTCAGAGAATAGATTTCACAGCTCACATCATCCCAGAATGACAGGGAACTGAAGAAATCGTTTCAGACCATCATCTTAACACCCCTGGGAAGAAAACGGATGTTGGAGTGCAGACAACCTCGACTAGTGCTGTTGTTGTTGTCTGTGTGACAACAAGAGCAGGTACCAGGAAATGTTTATCTTGCTTTTAAAACCAGGCGTGAAAATGTGCAGAGCATAGACACATCTACCTGATGTTAGTGAAATGATGAACAGCAGAGTACAGTTCACAGATTATGGTCAGCCCTCTGGGTGATGGGCACAGCACTCTCCAACTGTGACCCTCTGCTCACAGGATTTGAACCAAACAAATGACACAGTGACAAATTCTGTTGAAACGGATTCCGTGCGGAATTGAAAGCGATGGAATGAAAAGCCGCTTGAGAGCAGCATGTAACATCATCTGTGAAGGGATTGTTTTCCAGACTCGAGGAGAGTGCGCAGTGCTGTTTCCATGGGTCGATATCAGGATAGATAGATTGAAACAGCGTCGGATGTCATTGTAGGGAGCCCTGTCGCTTAGACACACTGCACCTTTTGTACAATGGTGCAAAAGCACGGACCTTTTCTGTAGAGAGGACAACTTCAAAATCGTTAATGCGGCAAAATTCACAAATGTGTGAAACAACAAAGCAACCCCAGAAATTGGTGTTACATGACGGGGTAAACCCCTCTGCAAATGTAAACCGACAAAACAGAAAGGATTCACCCCGTACTGTATTCTGTTAAAATTCAAGAGGAAACGAACTGTTCCAAAAATCACTATTTAAAGTTAAAAATAACAACTTTATTGTTTTTTAATATTTGACAGAGAATAATCAACTTATAACTACTTACAACTCATTTATCTAAACCTTGTGCTCTACAATACCTTCCCCAACCCCGACCCCATTAACATTTTCAAAAAAAAATCAACTTACAAACCAGCTTGTTGTCGAATCTTCTCTTCGTATCTTTCTCTGTACATTTTTTCTCCAGGTCGGTGTTGATGCTTCTTTTTTATGGAATCTATTTCTCCAGATAGGCACCTCTTGGAGATTTTACTAACACCCTCCATCTGATGGTCTTTTAGCTGCTCTCTTTGCTGTTTTTTGCCTCGCTAGGTAACTGTTCAAAATGTCCGATATTTGTCTCACAAAACGTCGGATCGTTTCATTGGTTTTAACATTGTAAAAATACCACATTCAAACTTGATTGGGGCGTAATTGAAACTGATTGGCCGAATTCGCATTTGTTTTTTGTATCCATGTAACACAGCTCTTAATTGTTTCGACCTAATGTTATGTTGTTACCTTGTTCTGCACTCCTTGTGCTAGCCAGACATTTCAGCACCATTAAAAGTATATTATACCCACAACTTCATAACACTGGCATTTGCCAAGACAGTCTATTTCGCTCAACATCGCTCTCTGTCAAACTCATGTGCCTGAGATTTGAACAATCTCTGGTCTATGTTAATTAAAACTGCCTTATTCTCATAACTTTAGATTTAACACACCTGGTTATGTATGTCTTACAATATTAATTGATTCCTCACTGTGTTACTTCAACACCCGTTGAGAAGAAATAAAAATGAGAACAACAGTCACCTGTGTGACTGCGATTTGACCCAATGTTGCTGCAGCCAACCGATTCAGCTGCAAGTAAAATTGCCCACACCTTTCCTGTGCCAGTAATGAGACTGCATCGCATAGTGGTAAGTTTTAATGAGTTGAATTAGACCCAGCATCATTTCTCAGGACGAAATTTACTGGGATATAAAGAGATGATGAAATAGACGGGGGTTGGGGTGTGGAATATAGTTAAAAAGGATATGGCCAGAGTTCCCTTGATACAAAATCGTTAGAGATGACGGAAATGAGGTTCACTGGGAGATAAAGCCACGAGAAAAGAAAAGAAGGGATTTAATTGGATGTTAGAATAGACGACGAATCACGCGACACAAATCAGGAATGACTGATTTGTGTCCTAATGGAGCTTTTCCAGCTGATGTGTGGTTGGAAAGGATAAATAGAAGGGAAATTCCCTCGTTCAGGTGAATGTATAACTAAAGGTTAGAGCTTCAATATCAGTGAGGAACGAGAAAAAAGTTTACAGCAGGTACTTTTTATTCTGAGAGTTATTGAAATCGGAGATGATTTTTCAGCAGAAGAAAACATGTTAGAAGATGATTCCAGCATATTTGAAAGGCCACGTGCAGACACACAAGGAGCGAATTTAACAGGGACAGGGATTCTGAGCTGCCTGAATGGGGAGGCAAAATGGACGCACACACAAATTGTTCAGCGTTCATCGGAAAGAAATTGCTAAATACCTGCAACTGAACATGTTAAGTGTAAGAAGATCTGGTGGTGTTGAAAGGTGTAGCAGCTGGTTCTCCATGAACTACTACAGACTGTTAATGTGCTGAGCTGTTTGTTTTAGCTTTGCATTAAATTGAATCCGGTTAGCTCAGTCCGCTGCATAACTGGTTTATGGTAAAGAGTGAGACTAACAACGTGGGATTAAATGTCGCACTGTCTCAGTTTGCGAAAAGGATCGTCACCTCCTCCGCTCACGTGATCTGTAATACAATGGTGACTCCAGTGAGTAGGAATGGACCTGTCGATGTCAAGCATCATTATCATTGCCATCTGTTGCCTTGAACATTTGGTCACAATGACCAGGAACGGGACTGATTCCTTTTAATACTCACTCATCTCCGTCCGAAAAATCCAGCGACAAGACTCATCCTTATTCCTGTTTGAACACTTTGTTCCACACAGCATCAAAACCATTTGTCATGACTTTACCAGATTCGGTGACAACATTCAATCTACCCAAAGAAATAAATCTAATTCCTTGCGAACGGTTTAATGAGCTGTGTGAGTTTGCAGCAAATAGGATTATACGAAACGAGTTTACGAGCCTTTTGAAGAATGTAATCCATTGCAGTGTTAGAGATTTGAAAAAGGTCATCAAGCTAAAATATCACCTCTGTTTCTCGATCCACAGATGGATAATTACTTGGGGAATATGTGCAGTTTTACGGTTAGCAATTGATACCTTTCCCAAATCAGAAACTGGAGTTTTAGAATAGATGCTGCTTTATTCGACATTATTCTTCAACGATGCTTCAGTCTGATGCTCCAATAATTCCTGATTAACGTCAGTAAAAGCAGCTTTAGATAACGATTGGAATTACAACTGCGGCTTTTTTACACGCTGTTAAGTACCAAGCGCTGATCAGTTGCTCCACTGGAGCCGCCAGTAGCAAGCCCATAGCGTGCCCTAATCGTACCTCTGGGACCTTCGACCCGCCTGTTCTACTTTTGCTGTGGTTCTGAAATTAAATCTAAGGCAGAGGAGGAGGAACTGATATGGATCTGCGACTTTTCGACCATCAGGTTCAGGAAATGGGACATAGAAAAACGTTGTGCAAAATAGACGTGATTGAAAACTGGGTTTCTGTGGGTCGCTGCGTTGTTTACAGACAATGTTATATTATCGCTGTCACAGGACTTCTCATTCGGTTGGATTCAATTTGGCACAGAATTCGATTCAACGACAATTCACTATCTTCCTTCTGCAGGTTCCCACAGACAACAGGAAATATACTGCACTCATCATCAATATTCAACATGGCTACATCCAAGTACATGTTGTACAGTTTTCATGAATACTGAAGATATCAGAATGTTATGCAAGAGTAAATTGAATTTCAGTTTAAATTGTAAAGTGATAAGAATCCAGAGTAAGATCCAGAATGCCCGAAATTCATGATTATTACTGTGGCCAGAACTCTAGCTAGGCAAAGGGGAAATCTGGCCCTGAATCCACAATATCCACACGGCCGTTCGCTCTATGTGCCCAGTTGGAAACCTGTGTGAAGGAACATGCAGTCTGACAGAGCGCCTGGGAGAACCCTCCACTGTCTGATCTAAAGCTACAACAGGAGCTGTGTATTCCAGCTGTGGGAGCAGTGGGATAAAGGGGAGGACCTTGTTATTCCGTGGTGTAGATTTACAGGGTCCTCATCATGTTATTGTTTAAAACCCTCTGTCAGTAACAGCACAGACAGTGAGGAATAGGAGGGGGCCATTTCACCCACAAGCGCTACCCCACCATTTGATATCATCATGGCTGACTGAACACGTCAATGTCTTTTCCCAGCGCATCCTCATCAACCTGTCGCCCAAAGGCGAAAAGACACTGAATAACCTGAATAACTCTGTGCAACCGTGGGAGGGAAATGTGTTTAGAGACAGTGGGCTTCAGCAGTTGGTTTTGTGAATGAGCAGCGTATTCTGGACTGATCATGTTTCAAACGATGCGATTCCCTCAAAACGCACCACCAAGAAGGTGAGGAATCTTCTCTGGTTAGTATCAGGTCGAGAACTCCAGACGATGGGAACTGATTATGAATCAGCAGAAAAATCATTGATTCAGCTGAAATCTGAACTAAACTCCGATTCTGCTGGGACTCAAACCCACAAACCTTGAAGCACAATCTTAACAATGCAGTAGAAGTCCAACACGACTTTCATTGTGCCACAGAGGTGAGCTAGCCTACATTTTACTGCACCCAACGTCACGGTGTTCAAGTCATCAAACATCTATTTATCCTCACCCAATTCCAGTACCTGATCCTTACCCGTACATGGTCTAGCTCGTCAAGTGTTCGGCTAAATACTCCTGAAGTGTTCTGAGGGCTCTTAGATTTGCCATATGTTCACACAGTGAGTTCCAGACAAACAACACTCTCAGGATGCAAACGTTCTTCCTACATCTTCTCTGAACATCCTCTCTCTAGCGTTTCATCTATATCCCTGGTTATTAATCCTTCCCATTAGAATTTTATTCCTGTCACACATATCTATTCCCTTTCTGTGTACGTTCATCAATTCCTCTCTCAGATTTCTCAGGTCTCAGATGAGGAGTCCCAATCGAGCTCATCTATCTTTGCTGTGACGAGAGTGTCGTGCTTTAAAAAAAGCACAGCCGGTCAGGCAGCATCCGAGAAGCATGAGAATCGATGTTTCGGGCATAAGCCATTCGTCAGGAATGAGACTTTTGAGTCAGGGTTGAGGGAGGGGAATGGGGTGGGTGCTCAGGGAGCTGGGAAAGAGATAGGTGGATGAAGGTGAGGGAGAAGGTGATAGTTCAGAGGGGGATTGTTGGCCGGGTCCAGAAAGCAGTGCCTAGTTGGAGGCTTTGGACTGGGATAATGTGGGGGAGGTGAAATGAGGAAGGTGTTGAAATACACATTTATCCCGTGTGGCTGGAGGGTCATAAGGTCGAATATGAGACGTTCTTCCTCCATGCATCGGCTGGTAATGGAATGGCAGTGGCTTGTGCCCGAAGCATCGATTCTCCTGCTCCAGAGATGCTCTCTGACGTGCTGTGCTCTTCCAGTACTACACTGTCGACTCTGAGCTCCAGCACCTGCAGCCCTCACTTTAGCTTATCTTCGCAGGGGGAATGGTCGAGCTCAGAGACCACCTTGGTAAATCTCATCTGATCACGTTCCCGTGCAATCACACGTTTCCTGAAGGCTGGCGATCAGAACAGAACAAAATTATCCAAAGAAAAGCAGAAAGGTCTGAACAAAATCAGCAGGTCTAGTGCATCTAGGGAGAGATTTTCGAACCAAACGATCCGCCTTTGGTACGAATGGTATGTGTAGGTGGGGCAGGGTCTAAAATGATTGAACTCAATGTTGGGAACTGACGATTGTATGGTCTTTCAGTAGGAAATGACGTGCTGCTCTTCCAACTCGCGCTGTGCTATGCGGGAGCGCTGCAGAAGACCAAACTGACATGGAGGCATGGGAACACAGTGGGACGTCGCAGTGACAGGAACCTGGAAGCTTAGGGTCTTAGTTTGCTTGCCGACAGAACGTCGGTGTACTCATGTTTGTCACCCGCTTTGTTTTTCTCTCCACAGTCTCGATGAGACCACATTCTGAGCAGGAAATGCAGTTTGCTGAATTGAGTGATGGGCACATAAATCAGTGGAACCTTACACAGGGAGACATCGTAAACGAGCAGCATTACACCTTCTGGGAATTCGTGTAATGGTGCCAAGTGGGGAAGTGCTGGGGGTCAAGGAGGATTGGACGATGGAGTACAGAGAGCAATTGTCCTGCATAGTGCCGATAATCAGTGGTGTGGGCCAGTGGGGAAAGGGCAGTAGAATGTATATCTTCCTGAGCTACCTGCTATAAGTAAACACCTCACTACGGAGCAAAAGTATCAAATGATTTTCATTTCGACAACAGCACCAGGTGCAGCTTGAGAAGTTACATGTTTGCACTGTCACTATCACCCCGTCTCCCCAGGAGCAGGCGTACTCCCCCACGCTGATTCAGACAGCACAGTTCTTCCTGTGACATATCACTTCGAGAATGGAAGGACAGATATCAATAATCCGTACTTGGAACGGAGTATCTGTATTGCTCAATAACAATTGCTTAACTAACCTAACTCCTTTTCAAATCTTTTGACCCACATCCTTGTATGTCTTGACATCACAAATTCACATTTGAATACTTCGGAAAGTTATGTAGATTTCTGCCTCTCCGACCCTTGCATACACTGTGTTCCCCATTTCAACCACCCACTGTTTGACAACGTTATTCCACGCATTCACTCTAATCTTTCCACCTCTGACCTTAAATCGATTGTCTCCCGTGATTGAAATCTCCATCAAAGCGAAACATGTATTTCAGTCTACGCTATTCATATCCCTCAAGTTGTTTCTACATCTTAATCATGCCCCTCTCAATCTCCTCTTCTCTAAGAAAAACAACTCCAATCTCTCTTCTTCAGCCCAGACAATATCCTGGCAAATCTCCCCTGCATAACTACACGCAATAGTCTCGCTAGAGACGAATGAACAAGTGAAATAAATGATGCGAAAGTCGACAGAAACTGGCGTTTTTTGAATAAAGTTTATTTTTCTCGATGCTTCCCTGTGCACTTTTCCTGAACCTGATGTTTCAATAATCGCTGATCCATGTCATTAAAAGCTGCGCCCTGTGGATTGAGCTCACAACTGTGGTATCGAAATGGATCAACTAGTTTGAACGTCCCGATGGTAAGACTTGGGCATAGTCACCCTGTAACAGTGAGCACAGCAACAAAGACTGAAAGAGGTGAATGTGAAAGTGATTGTAAGGGAAATGGGACGGGGAACTTAAAGGAGGTAAGTGATTGCGGGAGGTAGGGAATTCTCCGAGAATGGTGAGTCTGGATCCTGATATATGACTCGCAGAGGTGTGAGAGTGAGAGAGGGGTTTGATGGAAAAAGACATAATCTCAGAGAATGCCTTCATGTAAAATCAACTGTTTCCTTTCTGTGTTTCTTCAGCATGAATCACAAGGAGTAAAATGCAGTGACTCGGATTCGAACGATCTTACTGCGGCCACAATGCAGCATATTTTAACATTTAAACCACCATTGAGTCATGCAAAGACCCGCGTTTAAAAACAGCAATAATTACAGTGACAGAGGATGCGTTAGGAAGAGAAGCAGATACACAGCATGAATATTACGTTAACGACTGCAGACATGTGGGAATTCAGAATTAGCTGAATCTTTAAATTCGACATCACCAGACGCTGTGGTGGTTCCATCGAATACTGCATGTCGAAGACTGGGTTTGATAGATTTCTAGAAAAGAAAAGGTTCAGGGGATGGTGCGAGATATTGGTGCAATGTATGTTTCAATATCAATGTGTTATTAACTATGTGTTAATAACAGTCTCTTCACCAACTTCCCCAAACAAGGAAGTACACATTGCTGCAGTCAGGCACATCACTCCAGTTCCTGGAACCAGAATCAGACAAACATTGTGGCACAGCCGCGAATACCAAACTGGAAGTGGCGGTAGAAAAAGTGAGGACTGCAGATGCTGGAGATCAGAACTTAAAAATGTGTTGCTGGAAAAGCGCAGCAGGTCAGGCAGCATCCAAGCAGCAGGAAAAACGACGTTGCGGGCATAAGCCATTCTTCAGGAATGAGGAGGGTGTGCCAAGCAGGCTAAGATAAAAGATAGGGAGGAGGGACTTGGGGGAGGGGCGTTGGAAATGCGATAGGTGGAAGGAGGTTAAGGTGAGGGTGATAGGCCGGAGTGGGGTGGAGGCGGAGAGGTTGGGAAGAGGATTTCAGGTTAGGAAGGCGGTTCTGAGTCCTAGAGTTGGGACTGAGATAAGGTGGGGGGAGGGGAAATGAGGAAGCTGGAGGAATCTGCCTTCATCCCTTGTGGTTGGAGGGTTCCTAGGCTGAAGGTGAGGCGCTCTTCCTCCAGGCATCCTGTTGCCATGGTCTGGCGATGGAGGAGGCCAAGGATCTGCATGTCCTTGGCGGAGTGGGAGGGGGAGTTAAAGTGTTCAGCCAGGGGGCGGTTGGGTTGGTTGGTCCGGGTGTCCCAGAGGTGTTCTCTGAACCGTTCTGCAAGTAGGCGGCCTGTCTCCCCAATGTATAGGAGGCCACATCGGGTGCAGCGGATGCAGTAAATGATGTGTGTGGAGGTGCAGGTGAATTTCTGATGGATATATAAGGATCCCTTGGGGCCTGAGGCAAATGAGGGGGAGGTGTGGGCGCAAGTTTTGCATTTTTTGCAGTTACAGGGGAAGTGCCGGGAGTGGAGGTTGAGTTGGTGGGGTGTGTGGAGTTGACGAGGGAGTCGCGAAGGGAGTGGTCTTTTCGGAACGCTAATAGTGGTGGTGGGGTGGAATATATCCTTGGTGGTGGGGTGTGTTTGGAGGTGGTGGAAATGACGAAGAATGTTATGATGTATCTGGAGGTTGGTGGGGTGGTAGGTGAGGACCAGTGGGGTTCTGTCCTGGTGGCAATTGGAGGGGCGGGGTTCAAGGGCGGAGGAGCGGGAAGTGGAAGAGATGCGGTGGATAGCATCATCAAGCACGTCTGAGGGAAAATTGCAGTCTTTGAAGAAGGAGGCCATCTGGGTTGTACGGTATTGGAATTTGTCCTCCTGGGAGCAAATGCGGCAAAGGCGAAGGAATTGGGAATATGGGATGGCGTTTGTACATGGGGCAGGGTGGGAGGAGGTGTAATCTAGGTAGCTGTGGGAGTCAGTCGGTTTATCGTCAACGTCCATGTTGAGTCGGTCGTCCGAGATAGAAATGGAGAGGTCTAGGAAGGGGAGGGAGGGGTCTGAGACGGTCCTGGTAAATTTGAGATCGGGGTGGAAGTGTTAGTAAAGTGGATGAACTGTTCAACCTCCTTGTGGGAGCACGAGGCAGCGCCGATACAGTCATCGATGTCGAGGAGGAAAAGGTGGGGGTTGGTGCCAGTGTAGCTGCGGAAGATGGAATGTTCCACTTTTCCAACGAAGAGGCAGGCATAGCTGTGGCCCATGCGGGTGCCCGTGGTTATTCCTTTGGTTTGGAGGAAGTTTCAGGATTGGAAAGAGAAGTTGTTCACAGTGAGGACCAGTTCAGTCAGTCGAAGGAGGGTGTCAGTGGAAGGGTACTGGTTGGTTCGGCGGGAAAGGAAGAAGCGGAGGGCTTTGAGACCTTCGTGATGGGGGATGGACGTGTTTAGGGACTGGAGGTGGCGGTGGACATGAGCATGTGAAGCTATTCTGTGGCACCAGTGACATGATTGGTAAAGGCCCGGTCATAGACTCATAGAGTTATAGAGATGCACAGCATGGAAACAGTCTCTTCAGTCCAACCCGTATATGCCGACCAGAAATCTCAACCCAATCCAGTCCCACCGGCAACTACCCGGCCCATATCCCTCCAAACCCTTCCTATTCATATACCCATCCAAATGTCTTTGAAATGTTACAATTGTACTAGCCTCCACCACTTCCTCTGGCAGCTCATTCCATACATGCACCACCTTCTGTATGAAAACATTGCCCCGAAGGTCTCTTTTATATCTTTCCATTTTCAACCTAAACCTATGCCCTCTACTTCTGGACTCTCCGACCCCAGGGAAAAGATTTTGTCTGTATATCCAAGCGCGTGAAATGCTGAGGCTGTGAGTGCTTCTGTTCAAAGGCGGGATGGAAGGAATATTAGTCTCAATTTATTACAGTATTAAGATTGAGCAGCAGCATTAACCGACACTGAGGATTGGCTCAGAGGAAGCGTGCTGGAGCCTTAAGTGAGATTTCGACGTATTGAAGGCATTCTCAGAGATTTTCCTAAACAATGCGGTATTTCGTTGCTTTGACAGTAAGAACTCCTTTTGCTCACATCGTCTCCACATCAGTCTCTTGCTCCAGTAAACACTCCAATCCAGCGTACATAGTTTCCATTCCAACACAGAAACGCGTCCTATTCTCTCTCCATTTGGGATAATCTGAATTGACAATGTCATTCTTTGAATTGAGAAATGCAGCAGGGAGTTGTTCGTGCAGCGGCGATCTATTGAGGGAGTAATCTTTGGAGACTGGAACGTGGCAGCTGCTGTTAGTTAAATTCGATGAATAAAATCTGGAAAACAAACCCAATCTCAGGAACAGAGACAATAACTTTAATATACTGAAATCTCATTCATTCATGTCCCTTCGAAAGTGAAGTCTACCGACCGTAACAAGTCCTGTCAACATGTGACTCCAGACCCACGAAAATGTCGTACCCCCATGAATGCACTCTGACTCAGTTCAAGGTGAATTAGAATGAACAACAAATGGTCTTCAGACCAATGATAGCCACATTCAATGGGAGAATAAGGAGTAATAAAAATACATGAACAACGGGGAAAATGGGAATCGTGTCTGTGTGGGCTCGAATTCAACCGATATCCAAACTAAATAGACACAAGGATACCAGCAGCGCCAAGAAGTCAGGGCCATGGGGTGACTGCAGGAAGGGATTCAATTTCCCGCTGAGGTGTCAACTCACTTGCTCAGTCAGAACGCGCACAGATCATTCACCACTCCCATATGTGAGAAGTGATCACTCAGGAGACCAACTGACAGAGTCACCAGGAAGTTTACGAATGACAGCAGGAGTTCGGTTCTGCTGTTATTGAAGCTTTTAATCTCAACCAGCAATGAACCCTGTTTGGATGCCTGTTTCCAGTGGAGTGCCACTGTTTTCTGATGTTGACCAATGATTTAGACTTACTTGTAGAAGCCATGATTTGCAAGTTTGCGGATGAAACAACAATTGGTCGTGTAGTTGACTTTGGTGAAGAATGCCAAGGACTGCAGGGATGCATCAGTCAGGTGGAAAAGTAAAATGCTGAATGGAATTGAATCCAGATCAATGAGTGTTACTGAATTTGGGGAGAAGAAACAATAACAGTGAGCATTCTGTGTAGTGTAGACGGACAAAGAGATCATGGAGTGAACATTCACGATCGCTGAAGATCAATGGTCAGGGGAATCATTTGGATGGAAGTGCGTACTGTAGATGCTGGAGATCAGAATCAAGATTAGAGTGGTTCTAAAGAAACACAGCAGGTCAGGCAGCATCCGAGTTGCTAAAAAAAAGATGTTTCGGCCAAAAGCCCTTCATCAGGTCTAAAGCTGGGAGCCTCGAGTCTGGAGAGAAAAACGGGAGGGCTGGGTCTGGGAAAAAATTAGCTGAGAATGCTGTAGGTGGATGGAGGTGGGGTTAATGGTGATAAGTCGGAGAAGAGGGTGGAGCAGATGGGTGAGAAGGAAGATAGACAGGTGGTACACATCAGTAGGATGGTGCCAAACTAGAAGGCTGGAAGTCGGATAACGTGGGCGTGGGGAGAGGAGTAATCTGGTGAATACCACATTGATGCCCTGGGGTTGAAGGGTCCCGAGGTGGAAGATGAGGCGTCAGGTGATGAGGTAATGGTGGTGGAGGAGGCCCAAGGCCTGCATGCCCTCGGAAGAGTGGGTGGGGAGGGGTAGTTGATGTGTTTGGTCACGGGGCGTCCTGGAAATGTTCTGTGAAGCGCTCTGCGAGAGGATGTCCGGCGGCCCCAATGTAGAAGAGACCGCATCGTGAGAAACGGATGCAATAAATGACAAGTGTTGAAGTGCAGATGCACATTTGATAGATGTGGAAGGCTCCATTAGAGCTTTGAAAGGATGTGAGGGGTAAGATGTGGATGCGGGTTTTGCAATTCCTGCGGTGGCAGAGGAAGGTGCCGGGAGGGGAGTGTGGGTCATTAGAGGGCGTGGACCTGACGAGGTAGTCGTGGAGGAAACAGTCTTTGTGAAATGTGGATAGGGGTGGGGAGGGCAATATATCCCTCGAGGTCAGTGTTACTGACACTTTTTGCAAACCCACTGATTCCCACAGCTATCTGGATTATATCTCCTCCCACCCTACCTCTTGCGTAAATGTTACCCTGTATTCCCAATTCCTCCACCTCCATCGCATCTGCTCCCAAAGGACCAGTTCCGCCACAGATCACACCAGATGTCCTCCTTCTTTAAAGACAGGAACTTGCCCTCCTTTCTGGTTGAAGATGCCCTCAAACGCATCTCATCCATGTCCCGTACCTCCGCCCACGAAGTCCACACCTCCAACAACAACAAGGTCCTCATCTTCTATCCCACCAACCTCCACATAAATCACATCATTCGATGGCAGTTTCGCTACCTCTAAACAGACCCCACCCCTATCCACTTTCTGCCAAGACCGTTCGCTCTGTGACTACCTAGTCAAGTCCACGCCCTCCAATGATCCACCCTTTCCTCCTAGCACCTTCCCCTGTCACTGCAGGAACAGCAAAACCTGCACCCACATCTACCCCCTCACCTCCATCCATTGCTCCAATGGAGGCTTCCAGATCCATAAATGTTCAACTGCACTTCCACACGTGTCATTTATTGTATCTGTTGCGTCCGATGTGGTCTCCTCTAAACTGGGGAGACTGGATGTCTTCTCGCAGAGCACTTCAGAAAATATCTCCAGGACACCCGCAAGATTCAACCCCAGTGCGCCTTGGCCAAACATTTCAACTCCCCCTCCCACTCTCCCGAGGACATGCAGGTCCTCGGCCTCCTCCACCGCCACTGCCTCACCACCCGATGCCTGGAGGAAGAAAGCCTCATTTTTCGCCATGCGACACTTCAATTTGGACTTCACCAGTTTCCTCATTTCCCCTCCCCTACCTTTCCCCCGTTCCCAACTTCCAGCTCAACACCGTCCTCCTGACGTGTCCCATCTATGCATCCTCATTCCCACCTATCCGTTCCACCTTCTTCTCTGACATATCACGTTCACCCCCCACCTCCATCCACTTACTGCGCTCTCAGCTACCTTCTCCAAAGCCCCACCCCCTCCCATTTGTCTCTGAATCCAATATGCTTCCAGTCTCATTCCTGATGAAGGGCCTTTTCCTGAAACGTTCATTTTTCCTGCTCCTCAGATGCTGCCGGACCTGCTGTGCTTCTCCAACACCACTCTAATCTTGTGGGGAATCAGTTGATTGAGAGGGTCTTCGGAGATTTTCTATTGATTACCACAGGCTGTGGATAGATTAGATTACTTACAGTGTGGAAATAGCAGAACTTTAGCAACCACCAGTTTAGGGAACAGCTAAAGGACTGAGCACAGTCTGGTCACCGCATAAATCAACATTTGTCTAAAATTCTAAGATAAAAGATGGAAGGCTGAAATATGCAATATTGCCCATCAAGACTGTTTCACCACTCAATGAGTTTATCACTGATTACTTTCCAAGTCAGGGTAATATGCGCCTTGGAGGGTAACTTGCAAAATGGTGACGTTTCATTGCATCTTCCAACATTGTCCTTATAGTCAGTAAGCTGTTGAGCTTTGAACGTTCTGTTAAAATGCCCAGATGACTTACTCCAGTGCATCTTGTAGTTCGTGCACTCTGCTGAATTGTGCCTTATCGGTGAAGAGAATGAATATTGCAGATATTGAAGAGGGTACAATCAAGTAACTGCATTGTCGTAAATGGTATCCAGTTCCTTAAGTGTTATTGAAGTTACACCCATCTAAGCAAATGGAGAGAGTCGTGTTCCACGTCTCATTTGTGCGTTGCAAACGATGTAGGATTCACGGTAGCACGAGTTGAGTTTATAATCAAAAAATGACTACCAAAGGACATGTTGTTGTTGTCAAAGTGTTTATATAGCCAGTTCATATAATTTGTTTCCCTAAATACTATCTCTGTGGACGATTACATGGCGTAGTTTGGTTACAGTAAAGCCATTGAATGTCAGTGGGATATGATTAGATTCTCATTTGTCAGAGTTATCATTACTGTATTCTGTCCTTGTGTGGACCGATCTGATTCCAGTCGCTGTCGGATTTCAAGTTCCATTTCCCATCTGTGCTTGAAATTTCAATTGTTCCTTCACATAAATTTCTCTACTTGCCTTAATAATATGAAAGGACGCTGCAGGGGAGAGCAGAGATTTGAGAAGATGTTGTCAACATTGGATAAACTGGATCATCATGGAATGATTGGTTAGGCTGGGATTATTCTCCTTGAAACAAAGGTGGCGGAGGGGAGCTCTATTATCACATAATAACATTTATAAACGTTCAATATTCATGGGATCTTAACAGGGTAGTTACGGGCAGGTAGTTTGACCTCTGGTATGTGGAGAGCACCAGAGGACATGAAGTCACAATTAGTTATTGCCAATTTAATTCAGAAATGAGGAATAATTTCTTTGCTCAGGGTCCAGTGATTCTGTGGAACCCTTTCCAGAAACTTTTGTTTAGGCTGAGTTATTGTGTATTTTCAAAATGTGCCAGACAGATATTTAACCAGAAAGACGATGAAGCTCTGTCGATGTAAGGCTGGAGAATGGAGTTGAGGATTATCAGATCAGCCATGAGTTCGTTGAATGGTGGAGAAGACTCGATGGGCTGAATAGCCGACTTCCAATCCTATATCATTTGGTCGAACGTATTATTCTAATGATAAGTTTGGAATTCTGAGGGGATGGCATGAAGTGATAGAAAAGGTTTCTCAAACTTATCAGACAGATCAGGAACAAGGCTGATAAACCCATGAACAAGAAATGTGTTGTGGCCTGGAAACAACAAATGGTACTGGGCACACCACAGATGGGTATGTGCAGAAGTTGTTATTGCTAAAGAAAATTGGTGGATCTAATGCTGTTGAACCTTGGTGATCCCGTTGGATGATCGATCGCAGTGTGATTCACACAGCAATAGTTTGTGAAAGAACGAAAGGTTTGTTTCATTGGAGAGGTTTTCTGCAGTTCAGTTCCAATTGACTGTTTGAAATACTGATCAGACCTTTGTGTGGAGTGTTACATCAAAACACTCATTCACAATCCCACTGGATAAACTATTGCTCTCGATCTCTCCTTATTTGTTTCTCTTTCATTCGATGTATATTCATATAAAGTCAAGATGGAATGAAGGGAGGAAACAAAAGTTGCACTCCTTTTTATTATCCCAATTCAACTTACAACAGAATCAAATTGGTTTGTTGCGACTTTGATGTGGTATCGCAAATCTCCGGTGCAATAAAGTGCAAGCGCAAGATTCTCCATCCAATGTACACTAAATATGCGAGTCACAAAGGAAAACCACAGCTGCGTTTAATAAAAGTAACAACCAGAGTAGGATTTGAACCGACGTGTGAATAATGAATTACCAACCCGTCGCCATAACCTCTGGGCCATTTCCTCGCATAACAAAGGAGCTCACATGTGACCCAGTCAAGATTACATATGGTGCTAATAGGGGATGAGAAATTCCTTGAGCGGAATCGAATCCACACTATTATGTTTCTGCTTTCAGCGGAATGATAGTATCAGCAAAAAACATCCTTGGAAGGAATAGCTGTCCTTGATTCATTCCGAGTCGGAACTGTCTCAGAATGAACCAGCGAACAAGAAATTCCCATCACATTCACACGCATATTTACTCTTGACTCATAATTTCTTCAGACAGTTTCTCCTTCACGTGAGGATGTATATATGGAGAGAGAAGTGAAGGCGATGGTTTAGCTCGATGGCTTTTCTCATATGGATGAATCTGAACTGGGTAAATTTCCCGGAAATGCAGTTTTGTTCGCTTCATTTTATTAATTTTGCTGCAACCTCACTCTGCTCATTGCAATGATCGGAAGTGAATTGGATTTATATCATTGGAATGTTTAATATTGTATTCAATTTTGATCCGAATTTATTTCAGCTTAAAGAAAATACTGATGAGAAAAACTGAAAGTTTAACTACAAAGAAAAATCCAGTTTTGATGCTCAGTTACTTTGGCAGATTTCAGTAGGTATCTAATGAACCCAACATCATGGCGATTGTCCTCCCATCTTTAAGGCATGAAATTAAAGCAGAAAATCGATCTCCAAGCACGTGTCACTTCCTATTCATTGTGGAATATCTTTCCTTGACAATCTATAAAATCTGCTCAGTTCCATTTATAATATTTAATGCGGAATATTAATGTAAACCTTTCAAAATACTGCAATTTTTGCTGACTCTTATTTGGCTGCATACATTTCTGATATTTCTTTACATTTCAATTCATCCAAATTAGACATTGTTTCCTCGCACTTTCAACCCCCCACACCCCACTTTTACACTTTTACCCACCCACAGGCTGTATCTCTCTCCTGGTGAAACTCACTGCTTGTGTGTCTCTAAATGTGCCTTTCCAAATAGTATGGAAACGTATTCTCTGAGTGACAGAAATCCTGCTCCCATCATTTCTTTGTCCTACATCAATGGTTTTGAATATCTGACGTTCAGAAATTTAGTAATTTGAAAGAGTGAATTTACCACCTATTTCCTCCCTCCAAACCTCACATACTCTGGGAAACTTCCATTCGGTTTTCCTTGGTTCAGTTCCAAATTTTCCAACACGCAAATAAATAAAATCCCATCCCCACTAAACGCCGTCAGCGTCGTCTCTAATGTCTTAGCAACCCAGTAAACGCCCGCAGTGTCCTCTCTGATAGAATCACAGATTCCCTACAATGCAGAACGTACAATTCACCCAATCGAGTCTGTAGGGACACTCTGAACAGCATCTCAACCATACCTATCCCCGCACTCTATCCCATATATTTCACCTGAAGACAGAACAGCCCTCTGGCTTGTGATTTCAAATAAACCTACTGGAATAAAACATTGCATCGTGTGACTGCTGCCATTATCCCCGCATTACCCATGGCTAATTCACTTAACTTAGTGCTTTCACTCCCTGGACATGACAGGGCAATTTAACATGGTCAATCCACCTCAACTGCAGATCTAAAATCAGTGCGAGCCACTCAGCAATTATATCATAACAGTGAACACCATCTGCATAATGTTTAATAGCTTTATACACTGGTAACTCAGCCTATTGAAAGCAAGCTGCGCCTGTCAACCATAATTGAATGTATCCAAACGCGATTCTGCGCTGTACAACCTCATTCGTGCTGCAGGAAATGTTTCTGCACTCAGATCTGAATGGGTTTACCCCGTTTTCTTCCTCAGGTTCCTGCTTTAAGCAAACATTTCAGTCAGAATCAAATCGATAAAATGGTGTTCATTCCAAAACAGATACAATGTGCAGTTTGCAGAAGTCACGTGTTTGCACTTTCACTGACACTCTCTCTCTCCAGGAGCTGCAGTCCTTCCCCACGGTGATTCGGACATCACTGTGCTTCCTGTGACATATCCAATCGAGAATGGAAGGCCAATCATGAATTACCTTCACTGGAGAACAGAGTGACAGATTTAAAACCTTTTCCATGCCCCCAGCGGAGAATTGAGCCCCGTGACAGGCGGGGATACTAACTATGATACTGCCGAGGACAACAACGCCGAAGGGGGCCCTTCAGCCTGTTGTGGCCGCACTTGTCCAACACAACTGCTTAACGACCTGAATCAAGGTTTCCATCATTCAGCCCATAGCCTTAGATGTCTTGGCATCACAAAGTCTCATCTGAATTTTTTTTCAGGTGTAAAGGGTTTCCGCCTCTCTGACGCTTTGCGCACATCTACTCAAACCTTTCTTCCTTTTCCCGACATCTCTTGGCCCGATATTCGATCCCTCCATCAACAGGAAACGCTTCTTTCAGTCTATCCCATCCGTATCCCTGATTGTTTTGTACATCTCAGTCATGTCTTCCCCAATCTCCGCTGCTCGGCGACAAACAACCCCAGTCTGTCCTCATAACTGAAACTCTTCAGCCAGACAATACCCCAGTGAATCTCTCCTGCACTGTTCCCAGTGCGATCACATCCATGCTATAATGTGAATTGTAGAACTGCACACAGTACTCGAGCTAGAGCCAAGTAAACTTCTTTTATTCAGTTACTGAATGAGGGCATCGCTGGCTCTGCAGCATATTTTGCTATCTCTAAGTATACAGCGGGCACTGAGTCTCAACTATATTGCAGTGAGTCTGGAGTCATATGGAGGTCCGACCAGATAAGAATGGCAGTTTCCTTCTTTAAAGGACGTCAGTGAAACTGATGGTTTTATTTTTTTTTCAACAATTGACCATGGATTTATGGGAGTTATTAGATTCGTAATTCCAGATATTTACTGAAGCCCAATTCTACCACCTAGCATGGTCGGAGTCAAACCCGAGTCCCTGGTGTCTTAATTAACAGTCCAGTGGTAAGAGCGCTCGGCCATTGCAGAAAACCGATCAAACTGATCTTTTCCAATGGAGTTGCTTTTCCCTGATACTGTCCTGTGTCATTTTCCTGAGCTTGACAATCCAATAATCTCTTGTCCGTCTCATTAAACTTTGCTACATGAGTATTGATCTCACAACAGCGGTAACCAAATGGATCAACTGGTCTGCAGGTCCCGATCGTGGGGTTGGTGCACGTTCACCCAGCAAAAGTGACCAAAGCAGCACAGACTGAACAGTATCAATATGAGAATCAGTGTTTGATTCTGCAGTGCCTTAATGAAATAGGAAATGACTCCACAAAAGAGCAGCGCTCCGAAAGCTAGTGCTTCAATTAAACATGTAAGACTATAACCTGGTGTTGTGTGATTATTAACTTTGTACACCATAGTCCAACACCGGCATCCCCAAATTAATAAAATGGGGGTGTTGGACGGAAAGTCGGGTTAATGATCGTAGAAGGGAAGAAATCTCTGAGAACGGGTGGATTTGAATTCTGGCATATGAAACACCGAGTTATGAGCGAGCAGGATTTGAAGGAAAAAGATCATTGCCTTGACAAAATTACCATGTTAAAACAACTTACACCTTTGTGTGCTTCGCAAAAACTGGGTCGAATTGAGAAACTACTGCCGTGACTTGGATTCGAACAGAGGTTACTGCGGCCACAACGCAGAGTACTAACCACTATAAGATTGCGGCATCCCATATAGCAGCACACTACAAGGCCGCTATAAGTACAGTAACATAGACAATGTTAGGCAGAGTACCGAACACACAATATCAGTGCTTAGCGAACAGTGACAGACATGTGGGAACTCAGAATGGGCTGACCGTTTAACATCGGTGCCCGCAGAGGCTGTGGTGATTCCATCATTAATATGGGGAAGGCTGAGATAAATAGATTTCTCCAAAACATCAAAGACTCCGGAGACAGTGCAGGTTTTGTTGAAATGTATGCTCCAATAGCAATGCAGTTTAACATCGGCTACTTCACCAGTTTCCCCCCACAAGGCAGTAACCACTGCTGCCACAGAGTCCCAGTTCCCAGCCCCAGAATCAGCGGAATTGACTGGCGCAGTCACAAAGATCCAACTGGAAATCGGGTTGGGAATGAGGTCGCAGAGATAGTCGATGGCTCCAGTGACACAACCGGAGCATGCACGGTACTTCTATAACGGTTTAGAGGCGTAAGCAGTTCCGTGGTTGCGAGTGCTCCTGGCCAAAGGCAGGGCAGAAGGGAAATTTGTTCCCGTTTATAATGACATAACAATCTACAGTGCATCTTGCTGAGACAACTGAGTGCCACAACTGGAGCGAGGGCGGCTGGTTTGAAGTTTGATTTTGCTTCACTATCACCCACTTCCCTGGAATGAATTGCTTTCACCATTTTTATTTCCAGTTGTTTAATATCTCCCTGTAGTCTGCGGCTTTCTTCCTCATGGTTAATTGCATGACTAACTGTTGTACGATCTGCACACTGCTGAATAACGATCATTACAAGTAAATATGAATCATTGATCTATATGAGAAAAGAGTGGAACACACAGCAGGCATGCTGCGTAGGTTTGCAGGCAACATCAGAATTGTAGACAATGAGGAAGATTATCTAAGTTTCAAAAGGATATTAATCCAATGAGTCGTTGGACTGAAAAATGTAACATGGAGTTCAATCTGGATAAATGGAAGTTATTGCATTTTGGTACAACAAAAAGCGTAGGACTTTGCGTAGTGTTGGAGAACACGGAAGCTAGGGATGCAGGGACATAATTCTTTGTAGTTTGCATCACCTACAGACAAGGTGGTCAAAGGTATTTAACATACTTCCCTTCATTGCTCAGTCCTTTGTGTATAGTAGTCGGGACGTTATGTTGAAGGTTTGCAGAACATTGATGAGGCCTCTTCTGGAATAGTATGTCCAGTTCTATTAGCCCAGTTGTAGGAATGATATTATTCAGCTGGAGCAGGTTCAGGAAAGTTATACACGCATATTGCCATGTGTGGAAGGTTTGAGTTATAATGAAAGGCTCGATAGGCTGAGACTATTTTCAGATTCCCGATCGGGGTGCCGGAAAACCACAACAGGTAAGGTAGTATGCGAGGAGAAGGGGAATCATTTATTCGCGCAAGTGTCGTTCATCAGGCTCTTCCCTGAAACGTCGATTCTCCTGCTCCTCAGATGTTGCGTGACCTGCTGTGCTTTCCCAGCACAACACGATCGACTCTGATCCCTCATCTACAGTTCTCACTTTCTCCTAGTTGATACTGGTTTCATTCGAGGTTACGGTTTTGAGCTGCGACCTGACAGAAATTTATGAATTCGTGAGAGGCAAGTTAGAGTTAACGATAGCTGTCTTTTCCCAGGAGGGGGATTTCAAGACGAGAGGGCATATGTTTAAGATGAAGAGAGAGAGAGTTAATAAAAAAAGACATGTGAGGCTTTTTTTTAGAGGATGTGTTTTTACGTGTGCAAATAACTTGCTGAGGAAGTGATGGATGAGGGTACATTTGCAACATTTAAAGAACAATTCGGTCCAAACATGAATGGGAAAGTGGGATTTTTAAAATAAATTTATTCATGCCTAGTACATCAGTTATTTCCCAGAGGACAGTTAAGAGTCATCCACGGTATTATCCATCTGGAGTCTCCTGTGGGACAGAGCAGATGAATATGACAGTTTGCTTCCCGAACTGGCATGAGTGAATCAGATGGGAGTTTCCACACAACTGATTCAGGTCATCACGAGACTCTTCAATTCCAGGTGCATATTGAATTCAAACTCCACTATCTGTCATGCCAGGACCGGAACCCTTTGTCCCCAAAATATTACTTGGGTTTTTGGATCAACAACACAGAAGTAAAACTACAAGGGCATTATAACCACTCAGCGGATACAGTAGGAGGCAGTTTGGAATAGATTAGTTTGGCAGTATGTTCAGCATGGATTGGTTGGACTGAGGGGGCTATATTCATGCTGTATGAATCTACGATTGACGATATGGAGCAAAAAGCTGATTGGGATGAACAGCAGCATTGACAGCATAACTGAACACCTGATGGGATATGTAATCCTGTTGGAGTCTCGGAGGTTGTTTTGCTCAGTGACCCCTTCCCACACACGGAACTGGTGAACGGCTTGTCCCCAGTGTTACTGATTAAATGAGTTTCCATTTCTGTGGTTAATTGAATCTCTTCCAGAAGTTCCCACATTGCCCTGCTTTCTCTGTGGTATCGGCGTCCTTTTTTCAACCCAGGGTGAACGATCCTGCCAAATTGTGTCCACACATATACAAATCCTGTTTTCCATGTTGTTAATGTGTTTTCATTCTTTCTCATTCACCCACAGGGTGTGAGTATGACTTGTCAGGACAACATTTATTCTTCGCTCCTGGTTCGTTGCTGCCTGGCTACCCACAAACCCGGGTGCGATCCCAGCCTCGGGTCTCTGTCTGCACAGATTGGGCAGTCTGCACATTATCTGTGTGTTTGCGTTTTTATTTCTCCCTCTGACCAAAGATGTGCCAGTGACATGGATCAACAATGGGAAATGGAGGTTTATGGAATAAGGAATACCGTGGGGTCTGGTGGGATGCGCTTCGGATGGACCATCTGGACTGGAAGGGCCGACTACCCTGCTTCCCCACACGGTGGGGATTCTTGAATTAAGGGTCAGCTCATGTTTTTTCTGGTCCTGGAATCTCTCGTAGGCAGGTCTGGGTGAAGATTCTGCATAAGGGACATGAATGAATGGGATTGTAGGAAATTAAAGTTATTATCTCTGTTTTTGAGGCCAGGCTTGCATTCCAAGTTTTATTCGTCGAACTTAAACATCACGTTTTCCGTGTCCCAGTCGCCAAGGACAACCAGTTCAAAATATCACCGCCAACACCACCTTCTCCAGGTTGAAGTCTTTACTGTGTGGAAGAAACTGATTCTGAGCTGATGCAAGCAAACGCAGCTTCCACCGCCAGTGTCGGAAACACTGATCCAAATAGCAAAATCATCTGTTAAACCCACCACTGCAAAGTTAACGGCTCAACACGCTCCAATTGTGCCACTCAGCTGTCTTAGCAAGATTCACTATAAATCGCTATGATAGTATAAACGGGGACAACTATTCCCTTGATCAGGAGCATACTCAACCTAGGAATCTCTTGCGCCTCTATACCATCATAGAAGGACCGCACTGTCACCTATTGCATCACTGGAACCAGAGAGTAACATCGCGTTCTCATCCCATCCCCATTTCCGGTTGGATCTGGGAGGCTGTGCCGCAGTTTCCCTGATTCCGAGGCTGTGAACTGGGATTATCTGCAACACTGGTTATTGCCTTGAGGAAGCTGGTGAAGTCGCCGATGTTAAGCTAAAATGCTACTGAAGCATACATTTCAACAATATCCTGTAATGTCCCCTGAGTCTTTGATGGTTTGGCGAAATCTATCAATCTCAGTTTTCAACATTCTCATTCAAGGATTCTCATTCAAGGATCTCCACAGCCTCTGAAGACATCGACTTTAAAGATTCAACTCATTCTCCGTTCCCACATGTCTGTCACTGTTCGCTGAGTACTGATATTGTATATTTGCTGTTTTTCTGAACATTTCCTCTGCTAGTATACTTATTGCTGCTTGCAAGCATCCTGTTCTGTTGTTGCTGTGATCGTGGTCATCTGTATTTTGCATTGTGACCACAGCAACCTCGATTTGAAACCAAATCACGGCACTAATTATTCTCTCCGTTGTCCTTTCTGTGACACATGGTAAGAAATTAATTGTTTTACCTTCAAATTCCGCTCTCTCACATCTCTGCGTTTCATGTATCAGGATTCAAACACACCCGTTGTCGGAGATTCCTCTCCTTCCCACGATCAATAAACCTCCTTTCCGTCCATCCTCCCATTTCTCTGAGACAATGCACAATCTATCACTCTCTTTCACATTCATATGTTTCTGTCTGTGCTGCGGTCACTTTTGCTGGGTGACCTCCATCGGGTCCTCCAAACAAGTCGATCCATTTGAATACCGCGGTTGAGAAATCAATCCCCATGTAGCAGCTTTTACTGACTTAGGGCAGAGACAATTGGAGCGTCAGGCTCATGGAAAAGACCCAGGCCAGTTTTGAGGAAAAGAGATTTTCCTGGAAATGATCAGCTTTTGTGGCTTTCTGTGTTGCTCTTGTGGTAGTTTCAGAGGACTCATAATCGAGAGACCGAGGTAATAGTCTGAGTACTCGGGCTTGAGCCCCACCATGCCATATTGTAAAATTTGGATTCAGCAAATGTCTGCAATGTCGAATCTAATGATTACTATATATCCATTGACAATTGTTGAAAAAAAAAACATCTGGTTCACTGATGTTCTTACTTGGTCTGGCCTGCATGTGACTTCAAACACATAACAATATGGTTGAGTCTCACTTGCCCTCTGGGCAATTCAGAATGGCTAATCAATTCTGCTTAGCCAGAATCGTCCTCATACTAATGTAGAAATTTTAAAACAAATGTCCATTAGGCTCAAGCAAGAGTGTTGTGTGTAAATCACATTATCGCATGGATGTCATCACACTGAGAAAATTGCAGGAGATATTTACCGGGATATTGTTTGGGATGAAGAGTTTCAGTTGTGAAGAAAGACAGGACAGAGTGGAGTGTTTGTCGTAGTGCAAAGGAGATGTAGAGGAGACATGATTGAGTTAGGGTATGGACAGGGTTGACTGAACGAGTTTCCCATTGATGGAGGGATCGATCAGCAGGGGCCATAGATTTAAGGAGAAAGGCAGAATGGTTTGAGAAGACGTGCAAAAGAGCTTTATAAGCCAGTAGGTGGTTGGAATTTGGAATACACTGTCTGCATTTTTCAGAGCGGCAGAAACCCTTAGAACCTGAACAAACATTCAGATTTGAACTTGTGATGCCAAGACATATAAGGCTGTGGAATAAACATTGTGAAATGGGATTCAGTTCATTCAGCAGTTGTTTTTGACAAGTGTCGCCACAATTGGTTGAAGGGCCTCCTTTGACACTCTTGTTTTCGTTAGTATAGTGGTTAGTGTCCCCGCCTGTCACAGGGCTCAATTCTCCACTGGGGACAGTGTAAATATTTTAAAACTGTCGCTCTATTCCCAAGTGCGGGTATGATACTTGTCCTTCCATTCTCGATGGGGTATGTCACAGGAAGGCCAGTGATGCCTGAATCAAGTGGGGAATAACAGCAGCTCTCAGGGAGGCAGAGTGTCAGTGAAAGCGCAAACACGTGACCTCTGCAAACTGCACCTTGTTACTGTGCTGGAATGAAAAACATTCGGCAGACTTGTTCCGAATTGAAGTGTTTATTGGAAGCAGGAAAGTGAGGGAGAAACAGCGTAAAAGAAATTCAAATATGAGTGCAGAAACATTTCCCGCAGCACGAATCAGAGTGTAAAGCACAGAGTAGCGTTTCGATACATTGAATTTGGGTTGATTTGCTTGATTTGCTGAGTTACCAGGGTATAAAGCAATTAAAAATGATTCAGGTTTTGCTCACTATGATGGAACAGTGGCTCAGTAATTCGCATTGCTGTTCGGGTATGAGGGTTATGTTGATTGGCCAAGTTAAATTGCCCTCTCGTGTCCAGGGATCGAATTAAGTAAATTTAGTGAATTAGCCATGGGTAACGCGGGGACAATGTCAGAAGTCACAGGACGCCAGGTTATAGCCCAACAGCTTTATTTGACATCATAATGGGGAGGATTGCCCCTTCATCTGGTGAAATATAAGGGAATGGGGAGGAGAGATAGAACATAGAACATAGAAAAATACAGCGCAGTACAGGCCCTTTGGCCCTCGATGTTGTGCCGATTCAAGCCCTCCTAACCTACACTAGCCCACTATCCTCCATATGCCTATCCAATGCCCGTTTAAATGCCCAAAAAGAGGGAGAGTCTACCACTGCTAGTGGCAGGGCATTCCATGAACTCACGACTCGCTGAGTAAAGAATCTACCCCTAACATCCGTCCTATACCGACCACCCCTTAATTTAAAGCTATGCCCCCTCTAATAGCTGACTCCATACGTGGAAAAAGGTTTCATGGTCAACCCTATCTAATCCCCTAATCATCTTGTACACCTCTATCAAGTCACCCCTAAACCTTCTTTTCTCTAATGAAAACAGCCCCAAGTGCCTCAGCCTTTCCTCATACGATCTTTCTACCATACCAGGCAACATCCTGGTAAACCTCCTCTGCACCCGTTCCAGTGCCTCCACATCCTTCCTATAGTATGGCGACCAAAACTGCACACAATACTGCAGATGCGGCCGCACCAGAGTCTTATACAACTGCAACATGACCTCAGGGCTCCGGAACTCAATTCCTCTACCAATAAAAGCCAGTACGCCATATGCCTTCTTCACCGCACTATTTACCTGGGTGGCAACTTTCAGAGATGTGTGTACATGGACACCAAGATCCCTCTCATAATCCACACTAGCAAGTATCCGACAATTAGCCCAGTACCCCATATTTTTGTTACTCTTACCAAAGTGAATCACCTCACACTTACCTACATTGAACTCCATTTGCCACCTTTCTGCTAAGCTCTGCAACTTATCTGTATCTCGCTGTAACCTGACACATCCTTCCTCACTGTCAACAACTCCACCGACTTTCGTATGATCCGCAAACTTGCTCACCCAACCTTCTCGCCCCTCCTCCAGGTTATTTATGAAAATGACAAACAGCAATGGTCCCAAAACAGATCCTTGCGGAACACCGCTAGTAACTTGACTCCAAGATGAATCTTTACCATCAACTACTACCCCCTGTCTTCTTCCAGCCAGCCAATTTCTAATCCAAACCTCCAACTCACCCTCAATGCCATACCTCCGTATTTTTTTGCAAAAGCCTACCATGGGGAACCTTATCAAACGCCTTACTAAAATCCATATACACCACATCTACTGCTTTACCCTCGTCTACCTCCTTAGTCACCTTCTCAAAGAATTCAATAAGGTTTGGGAGGCACGACCTGCCCTTCACAAAACCATGCTGACTATCCTTGATCACATTATTCCTATTCAGATGTTCATAAATCCTATCCCTTACAATTCTCTCTAAGACTTTGCCTATAACAGAAGTGAGACTCACTGGCCTATAGTTACTAGGGTTATCCCTACTCCCCTTTTTGAACAAGGGAACCACATTTGCTTTCCTCCAGTCTTCCGGCACTATTCCTGTAGACAACGAGGACATAAAAATCAAGGCCAATGGCTCTGCAATCTCCTCCTTTGCTTCCCAGAGATTCCTAGGATAAATGCCATCAGGGCCAGGGGACTTATCTATTTTCACCCTTCCCACACTTTCCAACACCTCTTCTCTACATACCCCAAAACCAACCATTCTAATTAATTGTGACTCAGTATTCACATTGACAACAATATCCTGTTCCTGATTGAATACTGACGAAAAGTATTCATTCAGTGTCTCTCCAATCTCTTCAGCCTCCACATGCAAGTTCCCACTACTATCCTTGACTGGACCTATTCCTACCCTAGTCATTCTTTTATTCCTGACATACCTATAGAAAGCCTTAGGGTTTTCCCGAATCCTACCAACTAAGGACTTTTCGTGTCCCGTTCTTGCTGCTTTTAGCTCTCTCTTCAGGTCCTTCCTGGCTACCTTATAACTCTCAATCGCCCCAATTGAACCTTCACGCATCAACTTTACATACGCCGCCCTCTTCCATTTAACAAGGGATTCCAATTCCTTGTTAAACCACGGCTCCCTCACACGACCCTTTCCTCCCTTCCTGACAGGTACATACTTATCAAGGACACTCAATAGTTGCTCGTTGAACAAGCTCCACATATTAATTGTGCCCATGCCTTGAAGCCTACTTTTCCAAGCCACGCATCCTAAGTCGTGCCTCACCGCATCATAATTTCCCTGCCCCCAGCTATAACTCTTGCCCTGCAGTGCACATCTATCCCTCTCCATCAAGATAGGCCTTGGTGAGATGCTCTTCAGAGAGTGGACTCCGGCTTGATTGACTGAAATGCTCTTTCTGCACTGTAGGATTCTGTGATTCTCTCGGAGAGGGTAATGACGGTGTTTACTGGGGTGTAAAGCCAGTAGAGACAATGCTGACGGGGTGGACTGAGGATGAGATTTTATTCACTTGTTGTCTTCGAAATTTTAGAACAGTTATCCCTCAACCAAGAAAGACTTAATTGGGGATTTTCAGGTTATGAAATATTTGGACAGAGTGAATAGGTGGAAAATTCTCTCTTTCAAGTAAGTAAACATCGAGACGCTAGACATTCAAAACTTTTGATAAAACCTTTGAAGGACAAAGAAATGATGAGAACACTCCGAGAATCTGTTTTTCAAAAGATTTGGAAAGGCACATTTGGTGACATACAAGGAATAAATTTCACAAGTAGGGAGACAGCGTGATGCTCGGTAAAGGTGTAGGGGTGGGGTGTAGTCGTTCGGAAGTTGCGGGGAAACAATGTCTAAGTGGGTTGACTTTAAATGTAAAGAGTTTTCGTGAACGTGTGCAGCTGAATAAGATTCGGTTTCAAAAACTCTGGATTTTGAAAGATTTGGCATAATATTCCACCTAAACTATTGTAAATGGAACTGAGTGGATTTTTCTCATTGTGAAGGGACGATATTACATAATGAATAAGAAGTGACCAGTTGCTTGGAGATCGACTTCCTGCTTTCACCACATGCGTTAAAGCTGTGAGGACGAACACCATGATGTTTGGTCCATTTTATACTCGGTGAAATCTGCCAAAGCAAGGAGCAACAAAACTGGTGGGTTTATTTTGCATTTTAACACTTTGATTTTCGGAGAAAGATTTTCCTTAAGCTGAAATAAAGTCGGAGCAAATTTGAATACAACATTAATCGTTACAATGAGATTTATCTAATTCACTTCTGATTATTACAATGAACATTGTGAGGTTGCAGCAAAATTAAAATGAAACGAACAAAACAGCGTTTCTTGCGATTTAATCCAATTCAGTTTCAGCCATATCAGAAAGGCCATTGAGCCACAACACAGCCTTTATTTCCCTCTCCATGGCTGCTTCTTCACTTGAGAGAGAAAGTGACTGAAGAAATTATGAGTCAAATGTAGGTGTGAATATGACGGAAAATTCTTTTTCTCTGTTTCCTTCTGACACAGTTCTGACTCAGAATGTATCAATGACAGCTATTTATTCTGTTGAGATGGCTATTTATAGGCATTTTCTGTTATTATAATTCTGGTGCAAGCAGAAACACAATGGCGTGATATCGATTACACTCTGCAAATTTCTCATCCTTTACTTTCCCCACATGCAACCCTCTACAAAATGTGCTGCGAAGACTGAACGATTATGGTGTTGGGTTATTATACCGCTGTGCTCCACATTCACGAGTTCGAGTCACACTCTGGTTGCTAACTTCATAAACTGCTCCAGCAGTTTTATTGGCACCTCACACTCTGGTATACACTGGATAGAGAATCTTGTTCTTGCCCTTCACTGCACGGGAGATTCACAATAATCCACACCACATGAAAGTCGAAATGAAGAGTGAGAGCAGTCATTCTATTCAACTGTAGATTAACTTGGTGTAATGAAAAAGAACGCCTTTTTCTTTCCGCCCCACATTCCACCTTGTCTTTCTATGAATTTGCATCGAAAGAAAGAGAAACAAATAACAAGAGTTCGGGAGCACAAGTTTATCCAGTGGGGGTGCGCATGAGTAATTTAATCTAACACTTCACACAATGACCTGATCAGTATTTCAAACAGTGACTCGGAATTGGAACCGCAGAAAACTTCTCCAATGAAACGAACCTTTCATTCTTTCACAAATTTCTGCTGTGTGTGAATCATACAACGATCCATCATCCAGCGTGATCACTGAGTTGCCAATTGTATAAGGTCTACCAACTTTCTTCAGCATTCACAGCTTCTGTACACAGCCACCTGTGCTGTGCTCAGTGTCATTTGTTATCCCCAGGCCACAGCACATTTCTTCTTCCTGAGTTTATGAACCTTTTTCCTGATCTGTCTGATCTGTTTAATAAACCTTTTCTATCACTTCATCCCATCCCCCCACAATTCTGAACTTATGAATAAAATAAGGCGTTAGACAAAATGTGAAACAAGTGGAAGTTTGCCATTCAGCCTATGGAGTCTGCCCCACCATTCAACGAACTCATGGTTGACCTGATAATCTTTAATTCTTTTCTGCTCACTTACCTCGACAAATTTTCATCATCTTTCTGATTAACTATCTGGCACAGGTTGAAAACACCCAACAACACTGATGGCACAGATTGTCTGGCCTCTGAGCAAAGAGATGACTCCTCATTTCTGAATTAAATGGGCAATATCTAATTCTGAGATTCTGTCCTCTGGTGCTCTCCTCACAGCATGGGGCAAACCACCTGCCCGTATCTACCCTGTCAAGGTTCCACGAATAGTGAACGTTTATGATTGGTGTTATATGATTATAGAGCACCCCTCCACCTCCTTTGTTTCGAGGAGAGTAATCCCAGACTAACCAATCATTCCACGAAGGTCCATTTTATACAGATTTGGCAACATCCTCGTAAATCTCTGCTGTCCCCTGCAGCGTCCTTACATATTAATACTACAGGTGGAGAAATTTCGGTGATGAAATGGGTTGAAATTTCAGGCGCGGACAGAAATTGGAACTTGAAATCACAAAGCGATTGGAATCGGATTTTTCCACAGAAGGACTAAATACAGCAATGATAACCCTGACAAATCAGAATCTAATCATATTCGATTGACATTCAATGGCTTCATTGTAACTGAATTCCTCCGTGTAATCGTCCTGACAGCTAGTATTTAGGAGAAATGGAACCTGATCGCGCATAAAAGAAGTTGATGACAAAAACATGTCCGTCGGTCGACTTTGTTTTATTATTAACTCAACCCTTGTCTCCGTGAAGCCGACATCGTCCGCAATGCACAAACTAGATGCTGAACAGAACTCTCTCCATTTGCCGAGGTGGGTGACACTGAAATACTACTGAAGGAACTGGACACCCTCCACGACAATACAGTCACTTAACTGTACATTGTTCAACGCCCGAATATTTATTCCCTTAACTGCTGAGGCACAATTGCAGCAGAGTGCGCCACCTAGAATATTCACTGAAGTAAGTCATCCAGGCTTTGTTGACAGAACCTTCAAAGCTCAAAGACTGTACCGACTATAACGACAAGGTTGAAGATGTACCGAAACATCAGCATTTATGAATTACCCTCCAAGGCACATACCAGCATGACTTGGAGAGGAATCAGTGGTAAATTCATTGAGTGGTGAAGCGGTCTTGATGGGCAAAGAGTTATACTCGAGCCCTCCACATTTTATTATACAATTTTGAAAAATGTTGATTATCGCATTGACCAGACTTGTGCTCATTCCTTCAGTTGTTTCCGAAACTGGCCTTTGCTAAAGATCGAATATCATTCTCAGACTGTGGTCAAGAAAGAGCCTCTCGTACAACTGATCTTCCTGTCCAACAATCTTCAGAGATCTGTGAATATCTACTCCAAAATCTCTTTGTTCCTGTATACCACTCAGAATCCTCACTGCTATTGTCTCAACTCTCCAAATGCATTACCACTTATTGGTTTGGATTCAATTCCATTCGCCGTTTTTCCTTTCCACCTGATTTTTAGATCCCTGCGATCCCTTATATTATTTATCACAGTAACCTACACGACCAATTGTTGCATCGTCTGTAAACATCTAAACGTGACTCCTACAACTAAGTTTGAATTATTGATCTACACCAGGAAACAGTGGTACTCCACTGGAAATAGGCATCCAAGTATGGTTCATTGCTGAATGGGATGAACACCTGCAATAACAACAGAATTGGACCCTTGCTATCATTTGTAAACCTGATGGCAACTCTGCAGGTTGGTCTCCTGACTGTTTCCTTCTCAGAGAGGGGAGTGGTGAATGACCTGCCCACATTGTGACTGAGGAAGTGAGTTTACATTTCAGCGGGTAATTGAATCCCTTCCTACAGACCCCGCCCCCATGGACCTGACTTCATGGCGGCGTGGGTATCCTTGCGTCTATTTAGTTTGGATAATCAGCTGAATCTGAGACCAAGCTGAGACGATTCCCAATTTTTCCCGTCATCCATGCACCTTTTTTATCCTTCCTTATTCTCCCCCGGAGTGTGGCCATCATAGCCTGAACAACATTTGTTGTTCATCCTTAAATCTCCTTGACCTGAGTCAGAGGGAATTTATGGTTGAACCGTACTATTGTGCGTGTGGAGTTATATGTTGGCAGGTCTCTTTAAGGACGGAAGATTTCCCTTTTGAAGGGACATGGATGAATGGGTTTTCAGCAAAGTAAAACTTTTTATCACTCTTCCTCTGAGCGGGTTTATATTCCAGATTTTATTCATCGAATCTAAATACGAGCAGCTGCCATGCTCCAGTCTCCAAGGGTTGCTAGCCCAAATATCGCCATTACAATTGCAGATGACATGAAGATTGGTGGAGTAGCAGAAAGCTTAGGGGACTGTCAAAGAATGAAGGAGAATATAGATAGGGCAGTTGAGCGGAGAAGTGGCAGATGGAGTTGAATCCAGGCAAATGTGAGTTGATGCATTTTGGGAAGTCTAATTCTAGAGCCAAGTATACGGTAAACGGAAGAGCCTTGGGTAAAATTGCAGAGCACAGAGATGTGGGAGTTCAGGTTCCTTGTACCCTGAAGGTGGCTGCACAGACGAATCGAGTGGACGAGAAGGCATATGGCATGCTTGCTTTCATCGGACGAGGCATTGATTATCAGAGCTTGAATGTCATGCTGAAATTGTACAAGATTTTGGTTCAACCGCATTTAGAATGCTGTGTGCAGTTCTGGTTGCCAAATTACCAAAACGATGTGGACGTTTAGGAGATGGTGCACAGAAGGATTATGAGGATGTTGCCTGGTATGGAAGATGCTAGCTCTGAAGAGAGGTTGAGTAGGTTACGTTTGTTTTCATTAACAAAAACGAGATTGAAGGCGACCTGATCGACGTCTACAGAATCATGAATGGTATAGCCAGGGTGGATAGGGATAAGCTTTTTCCCAAGGTGAGGGATTCAATAACGAGAGGTCACGCGTTCAAGGTGAAAGTTGGAAAGTTTAAGAGAGATAGTCATTGGAAATATTTTACACCGAGGGTGATAGGTGCCTGGAACGTGTTGCCAGCAGATGTATTAGACACAGGCACGGTAGATTCATTTCAGGTGTGCCTGGACAGATGCATGTGTAGGAAGAGTGCAGATGGATGCTTTGGAATTGTGTGATAGGTTTAGACAATGGATTTGGATCAGCTCAGGCTTCGACGTCCAAAGGGCGTGTTCCTGGGCTGTACATTTTCTCTGTTCTTTGTTATTCTTTGTTCACTACTCTGTCAACTTCATGCTACATTGCTGCATCTCAGAGAATGATATTTTCAATTCTAATTACCACAGAGGGAATGAGAACATAACGTGTGGCTGTGTCGGAATGAAAGTGATATACGCTGATCTGGAGTGTTTACTGGGAGCAAGAGGCTGATGTGGAGACGATGTGATCAAAAACAGCTCATTGCTGTCAAAGTAACAAAACAGCGCATTGTTAAGGAAACTTTCAGAGAATGCTTTCAATTAATCGACCTCTCGCTGAAGGCTCCAGCACGCCTCAGCTGAGCCAATCTTAGTGCGGGCTAATGCTGGTGTTGTATCCTAATACAAAAATTATGCTTTTCGTCCCCGCCTTTGACCAGGAGTACTCCCAGCTTTGGAATTTATTGCGCCTCTGTGCCGTCATAGACGAACCATGTGCCCAATCAATCCATTTCGATACCGTGGTTGTGAGGTCAATTCTCATGTAGCATCTTTTACCACATGACCAGATATTATTAGAACATCAGGCTCTGGAAAAAGACACAAGGCAGCTCTGAGGAAAAGAACATTTATCCGAAAATACCTCATGGTCGGCAAGGTGGCACAGCAGTTAGCACTGCTGCCTCGCAGCGTCAGAGACCCTGGTTCAATTTCCGCCTCAGGCAACTCTCTCTGTGGAGTTTGCACATTCTCCCCGTGTCTGCGTGTATTTCCTCCGCGTGCTCCGGTTTCCTCCCACAGTCCAAAAATGTGCAGGTCAGGTGAATTGGCCATGCTAAATTGCCCGTAGTGTTAGGTGAAGGGGTAAATGTAGGAGAATGGGTCTGGGTGGGTTACGCTTTGGCGGGTCGGTGTGGACTTGTTGGGCCGAAGGGCCTGTTTCCACACTGTAGGGAATCTAATCTACCTCTGTCTGTGGACATCATTTATTTCACTTGCTCATTTAGCTCTGTCTTGCCTATTGTGTGCAGTTCTGCAATTCGCATTATAGCATGGATATGATAGCACTGGAAATGATGCAGGAGAGATTTACCAGGATATTGTCTGGGTAGAAGAGTTTCAGTTATGAAGTGAAATTGGACAGACTGGAGGCGTTTTACTTAGAGTCGAAGAGATTGAGAGGAAACATGATTGAAATGTATAAAATAATCAGGAATATGGATGGCGTACACTGAAATCAATGTTTCTCTTTGATGGTGAGATCAATCACGGGGGAGGGGCAGGGTGGCATTGATTTAAGGATAGAAGAGGAAAGATTTGAGTGAATGTGCAGACAAATGTTTTGAAACAGCGGTAGGTTGAAATCTGGAACTCAGTGCGTGCAAAGGTTGCAGAGGTGGAAATCCTGAGAACTTTTAGAAGTTTTCAGAAAGAATTTGTGATGCCAAGACATATAAGGCTATAGGCCAAGTAATTTTAAAATGTGTTCGGATAGTTGAGCGAATGTTAATTTCCAGTATTAACAAATAGGCTTCTTTTTGCATAGAATTCCTAGGTAGTACCACCGCCTGTCACTGCGTGAGGTCGGGTTCAATTCGCTTCCAGGACAGGCGCTTGCATATTGGGAGGGCTCAGTGGTTAGAACTGCGCCTTTCATTGCCAGAAAACCGCCTTCGATTCATATCTTCTTTGACTGACTGTGTGGAATTTGCACACTCCTCTCTCTCTCTCCTGTGTGAGTTTCCTCTGGCTGCTCCGATTCCTTTACACAGTGCAAAGGTGTGCAATTCTTGTAAATGGCAAACAAAATCTGAATGGACTGTAAGTGCTGTAAATAAGAGACAAAATTCAGAATTGCAGCTCGGGGAAAACAGAATGACCATTTCGGGTCAACAGACCCTTCCTCGGAACTGATTTTAATTCGCAATGTTAACCCTGATTTCTCTCGACTGATGCTGCCTGATTTCGCTGAGCTTTTGGAGTAATTTCTAATTTGGTAGGTGGATCACAAGTGCGGGTTTAGAAAGATAGAGTAGGGGAGTGTGAATCTCTTCCACGGCACAGTGCAGATTCAACTGGCCAAATGGGTTCTGTCCACACTGTGTCGAATTCCATTAACTCTGAATCTATAAGATCTTGTCCTTCTTTTAGTCTTTGGTTTTCACATCTCTCCTGTCATGCGAATTGCAGACCAGGACAATCGACGTTTCGGGCATAAGCCACCACCAAACCGTTACCAGCTGACGCCTGGAAGATGAACGCCTCATGTTCTGCCTTGGGACCCTGCAACCACCCGGGATAAATGTGGATTTCAGCGCTTCCTCATTTCCCCTCCACCCACATTATCACAGCCTGAAACATCGAACTCAGCACCACCCTCCGGACCTATTCATCTCTCCCCCTCTGACTTATCACCTTTTTCCCGCCTACATCCACCATTTACTTTCCCAGCTTCCTTGCACCCAACCCCAACCCCCTTCCAATTATCTCTCAGCCCCCACCCACAAGCCTCATTCCTGATGAAAGATTTATGCCAGAAACGTCGATTCTCTCGCTTCTTGGATGCTGCCAGACTTGCTATACTTTTCCAGCATGACACTATCGCCATGGCGAAGATGGACGAGCTCGGTTCAGGCTCTTTATCTGGGAGCGGAGAAGGCTGAGTGAGGAAGTGATTAAGGTGCACATTAAGGGGATCAGAATGTGTGATAGGAACAAACTTGTTATGGGAAGAGTTAATAACCAGGGATCTCCGATAAACGCAAGCGAGAGGATGTTCAGAGGAGATATAGGAAGAACGTTTTCACTCTGAAAGTGTTGTTTATTTGGAATTCACTGTTTGAACATGTGGTAAAGCTATGAGTCATCAAAACATTTCAGGAGTATTTAGCCGAATACTGAGAAGCGAGAGCACATATGGATAAGGACCAGGTCCGAGAAAGTGGGGTGAAGGTAAACAGATGTCTGATGAAAGATCCCAACACTGCACAGAAAATAAAGAGCATGAAAGCATGGGAAGGGTAAAGGCATGGAAACTACTGGCGATCTGGGACAAGGGGTCTGCGGAATGCTACACTAGTCAAAAGATGACTTTGGCAGGATGGAGCCAGTGTGGCAGGATGGGATAAGAATAGTGGAATGCTCCCACACCAATTAGGGGCGAAAGTGAGGTCTGCAGATGCTGGAGATCAGAGCTGAAAATGTGTTGCTGGAGAAGCGCAGCAGGTCAGGCAGCATCCAGGGAACAGGAGAATCGACGTTTCGGGCATAAGCCCTTCTTCAGCCCTCCACCAATTAGCAGAGTCAGAATGTGCTGAAAAGTTACAATGGCAGGCTGAGATAATAACAATTAGTAAAGTCAGCCTCGCCTACTAAATATCATCGTGGCAGTTTGGGACAAGTCGTGACAGTACATACTTAGGACATGATTTTAAATAATTAATTGATAGTAGAGTCAGCCTGCTTGAGACACTTGTAGCAGGATATGACATTAAATATCTAATTAGTAGCTAGTAGAGTCAGCTTGAGACAGGAAAACATTATGCTACATGGGGTAGCAAAATATCTAATCATGACAGATTAGTCTGGGATGGAGGTTCATTGAGCACAGGTAGCAGTAGAATACTTAATTGTTACAGTAGAATGAATTAGGAAAAACCATAGTGGCAGAAGGAGAACGATAATGGGAATTATCACCATTGGTTTATTGTATAGCTGGAGTGAGGTAATTCTGACGAACACAGTTGGCATTCTGATAAGCTAACAAGACTTGTTGAAAGAAAAGGTATAAACTGATGGAGTTTAATTCAGATACATGTGAGGTGCTGAATTTTGGGAAAGAAAATCTTAGCAGGACTTATACACTTAATGGTAAGACCCTAGGGAGTGTTGCTGTAAAAAGAGACCTTGGAGTGGAGGTTCATAGCTCCTTGAAAGTGGAGTCGCAGGTAGATAGGATAGTGAAGAAGGCATCTGGTATGCTTTCCTTTATTGGTCATAGTGTTGAGTACAGGAGTTGGGAGGTCATGTTGCGGCGGTACAGGACATTGGTTAGGCCACTGTTGCAATATTGCGTGCAATTCTGGTGTCCTTCCGATCGGAAAGATGTTGTGAAACATGTAAGGGTTCAGAAAGATTTACAAGGATGTTTCCAGGCTTGGAGGATTTGAGCTACAAGGAGAAGCTGAACAGGCTGGGGCTGTTTTCGCTGGAGCTTCGGAAGCTGAGGGGTGACCTTGTAGAGGGGTATGGAAAATTATGAGGGGCATGGAAAGGATAAATAGACAAAATATTTTCCCTGGAGTCGTGGAGTCCAGAACTAGAGGGCATCGGTTTATTGTGAGAGGGGTAAGATATGAAAGAGGCCTAAGGGGCAACTTTTTCACACAGAGGGTGGTACGTGAATGAAATGAGCTGCCAGAGGATGTGGTGGAGGCTAGTACAAGTGCAACATTTGAGAGGCATATGAAAAGGTAGGGTTTGGAGGGATATGGGCCGGATGATTGCAGGTGGGACTAGATTGGGTTGGGATATCTGGTCGGCATGGACAAGTTGGACAGCAGTGTCTGTTTCGATCCTGCACATCTCTATGACTCTATGACTCTATGCCATGGACCCTGAGGTTCGGGTGAGTCAAAAATTTGTTTTCTGAATGTCACTGTTTTTGGTTGTAAATAAAAGATCTACTCCTTGAAAAACTCCGCATCGCCTGGTGATAGTCGATTTTCTCTACGACAACCGCAACTTTGGGTGCAGTAAAATTGTGGCGAGTGCAGCTCTGTGGCGCAATGAAAAGATTGTTAGATTCCTACAAATTCGGTAACTTTGCTATTCAATGTTTGTTGGTTTGAAACGCACTAGAATTGGAGTTTAGTTCAGTTTTCAGCTGAATCAATGAGTGTTGTGCTGACTCATCGCCAATTCCTGTCATCTGGAGTTCCCGTCCCTGCTACTGACCAGAGGAAATTCTTTACATTCATGGTTGTGAGTTTTTGCGGAATCATATCATTTGAAACATGATCAGACCAGAATCAGATGCTCATCCGCAAAACCTGCAAATTTCGTGCAGAAACCTACTGTGAAATGTGTTCTTGGATGTCGGAATGGTGAAGATTATTGAAGAATGCAATATGTTTCATCTTACCTGTATGAACAGAAATTTTCGATTGCTTAACTGTCTTTATCCTGTTGTGGATGAGCTGGGCAAAGACATTGACGTATTTGGTCAGCCATGATCATATCAAACGGCAGGTAGACAGTGAGAGAATTAATCTCACGCTCTTGGTCTCACGTTTCTCACAAATCAGTTAGTCAGCGAACTGAGCTAACCGACTTCCATTCAATGCAGAGTTAAACCAAACAGATCAGTGCATTTGCATTATATAATATTTCATGTAGAATGAGCTGCTGCACCTTCCAACTCCATTAGCTCTTCTTACACTTAACATTTTCAACTGCAGGTGAAATGCAATTTCTTTCCTATGAATGTTAACCACTTCCAGAGTTTTTCCCTTTTGCACCCCCATCCTGGCAGCCCAGAATCACTGTCGCTGTTTAATTCACTCCTTGTGTGCCTGCTCGCGCTTTTCGAATATTCTGGAATCAGCTCCTAAAATATTTTTATTTCTGAAAATTCATCTCCGAATTCAATAACTCTCAGAATATAAAATGCCTAATCCAAACTTATTTATCCTGCCCCGCTGGGTTTGAAGTCTAGTTTCCACTCACCGAAACGAGGAAATTTCGCTCATATTTACTCTTAAGATCTTCACATCAGCTGGATAACCTCTATTTGGACACAACTAAGTCTTTCCTGATTCCACCCGCATTATTCCTTATCTATGCCATCATCCCATTAAACTGCCTCTTTTCGATTCTAGTGGCTTTATCTCCAAGGAAACCTCATTTCCTTCGTTTCTAACGACATGGTATCATGGCCGTGTCATTCCTAACGTCTTTACAGTCCAGTAAACACTGCCCGTGTCTTTCATCATGTCTTTATATCCCTGTAAATTTCAACCTGAGAAAGCATGCTGGGTCTAATTCAATGCATGGAAACTCACCACTAAGCTATGTAATCTTATGATCGACACAGGAAAGGTGGAAGCAATTTCAATTACAGCTGAATGGATTGGTTGCAACAGAATCGGGTCAAATCCCAGTCACGTACTTGAGTGTTGTTCTTATAGTTATTTCTTCTCTACGTGTGCTGAAGTAACACAGTGAGGGATAAGTTACTATTGCCAGTCATACATAAGGGGGTGGGTATGAAATGCTGAAGTTGTGAGACCAGAGCAGTTTTTATTGACATACCATTCACTATTCTAATATCAGTCTTAGGAATTAGACAGAGAGCGATTTTGAGCGAAATTTGAGCAGGGAAGTTTACCGCATGATGTAACAACATATTGTGTGGTTACGTTGTTGTTTACCTCATTTGTGTGTTTTGCCTCATTGAGGATTTTGAAGTTATCCTCTCTATACAAAAGTTCCGTGCTTTTGCACCATTATACAAAAGATGCAGTACAGTAACACCCAACGCTGTTTCAGTCTACTTGTACAGATATTGACTCCTGGAAACAGCACTATGCACTCTCATCGAGTCTGGAAAATAATTTGCTACATTCCCACTCTTATGGCTCTTTTCATTACATCGGCTTCTCTTCTTCACGGAATCCGATTCAGCAGATCTTGTCACTGAGTCATTTCTTTGTATGTGTTCAGATCATGTGAGCAGAATATCACAGTTCATAAACCAGAAGTCAGACTATATTCAGGGAACCGTACTCTGCTCTAGATCATTTCATGAACACCAGGAAGAAATATCTAAGCTCTTCTAAATTTACTCACCTGTTTTTCAGAAGCAAGATAAACAGTTCCATGTTTCTGCTTTTGTTGTCACACGGAACAAGGTTGTAAATGCTGGAACCAGTTGAGTCTGTCCGCTCTCCGACATCCATTTTCTCCCCAGGAAGTGTTAAGACGATGGTCTGACTCGGATCCTTCTAAAAAGAATAACCTTTGTATCCATTGATTTCAGGTTTATGGGCCCACAAGGCTCACACTGGGCCTCTGTGTTAGTGGTGATCACAGCGGTTTCCCGAAGTCTTCAGCTTTTTTGTAGCAAGTACCTTTGAGGATGACATCAAAAGATATTCGCTGTTACTGTGTGATACTCTACCAATGGAGACAGCTCTATCAATGGAGGCAGCTCAGTCCGCTGGGATGGGATAATTTCTGCAGTGTGTCCTGCGGATCAGATACAGTGCACTTTATCATTCAGATCATACAGAGTGAGAGCGCACCAAAAGGCCAAACGAGTTTACTCCACAGGAGTGTATTGTAGGTGGAACAATACCAACGGCACCACCCTAACCCAGAAAGAATTGTCTCAGAAGTCCATTTGGTAAGTTTAGTTTTCAGACTCTGGTCACCATGCTCCACGAGTCCTGCAGTCTGTGGGCAATAAGCACAATGACGTTGGTGGTGGATGCCAAAATGAGAGCATAATTTATCATTAATATCTCCAATAAAATGGGGGTGGTGGTGAGGGGGGTGGGGGGGGGCATTGTCAGAAGGTAGACAAAATCAAATACCAAAGCAGGTAATAATCTCCTTGAGTAAAATATTTACAACAGTTTTAGCAGTAGCATTGGAAGTGCGGTAAGCTTCAACTCATCAAGGAAAAGAAAATCAACAATGACCAAAACATACTTATATTGCTGACACCTTTGCAACTCAATGAACTCTTTAAACATCTTTTGCAGTTGGCATTAGGTGGTCAGAGGTCGACCCACCCTTGTCAGAGAACATAGAACATAGAAAGTACAGCACAGAACAGGCCCTTTCATCCACGATGTTGTGCCGAGATTTAATCCTAATGTAAATTATAGTTACAACCTACATATCCCTCAATTGACTGCTATCCATGTGCAAGTCTAGAAGTCGCTTAAATGTCCCCAATAACTCTGCTTCCACCACTACCACTGGTAACGCATTCCATGCAATTACAGCTCTCTGTGTTAAAAAAAAACTACCTCTGACATCTCCTTTATACTTTCCTCCTAATATCTTCAAAACATGAGTTCTCATACCAGTCAATCTTGCCCGTGGGAAAATTCTCTAGCTATTGACTCTATCTATTCTTCTCATTATTTTGTATACCTCTATCAGGTCTCCTCTCTTTCTCCTTCTCTCCAGAGAGATGTCCGAGCCTATTCAAACTTTTTTTCATAAGCCAAGCCCTCCAGTCCAAGCAGCATCCTGGTAAACCTTCTTTCCACCCTCTCCCAAGCCTCTGTATCTTTCCTATAGTAGGGCGACCAGAACTGGACAAACTATTTCAAGTATTGCCTCACCAGGGACTTGTCGAGCTGCAGCAAAACGTCATGGCTCTTAAACTATAACCCCCTATTAATGAAAGCCAAAACACCATATGCTTTCTTAACAACCTTCTCCACTTGTATGGCAACTTTGAGGGATCTATATACTTGAACATCCAAATCCCTCTGTTCCTCCACACTGCCAAGAATCCTGTCTTTAATCCAATATTCAGCATTCGAGTTCCACCTTCCAACATGCATCACTTCGCATTTATCCAGGTTGAACTCAATCTGCCATTTCTCAACCCAGCTCTGCATTCTGCCTATGTCGCGCTGCAGCCTGCAGTAGCCCTTTATACTATCGTTGACGCCTCCAAACTTTGTGTCATCTGCAAATTTACTAATCCTCATCCTCATCATCCAAATCCTCATCTTTGTAGTTTATAAAAACTACAAAGAGCAGAGGCCCACATACAGAGCCCTGGGAGACCCCACTCAACATTGTTATCTAGGCAGAATACTTTCCATCTACAGCCACTCTCTGCCTTCTGTCAGCCAGCCAATTCTGTGTATATCTGTTTAATGCCTGGAAACAGAGTGTTGGTGGAGGGTTGTCTGTTTATGTCTGATTAATAGTCCGTGATAGAGCGTGGTGCAGGGTTGTGTGTGTTTTTCTGTATCTATCTGCTTAATGACAGGAGACAGACTGGTGGTGGTCGAAGGTTGTGTGTATGTATTTCTTTGTATATCTGCTCAATGGAAGGATAACAGGGCGGTGGTGGAGGGTTGTGTGTGTGTTTCTGTGTATATCTGTTTAATGGCAGGAGATAGGGTTGTCTTGGAGGGGTGTGCGTGTGATTCTGTGTATGTCTATTTAAGGGCTGGAGACAGGGTGGTGGTGTGTGTGTTTCTGTGTATATCTGTTCAGTGGCAGGAGACAAGGTGGTCATGGAGGATTGTGTATGTGTTCCTGCATATATCTGCTCAATGGCAGGAGACACGTTGTTCATGGAATGTAGTGCTTGTCTGTGTGTTTCTGAATATATCTATTTAATTGCAGGAGATAGGGTGGTGGTGGAGGATTGTGTTTGCATGTGCGTTTTTGTGTATATCTGTTGAAGGGCAGTAGGCAGGGTGTTCGTGGAAGTTTGTGTGTGTATATTTCCGTGTATAACTGTTTGATGACAGGAGACAGGGTGGTGAAGGAGGTTTGAGTGAGTGTGCCTGTGTGTTTCTGTGTTAATGTACATAATGGCACGAGACATTTTGGTGTGTGTATGTTATTGTGTATATCTGTCCAATGGCAGGAGGCAGGGTGTTCATGGAGTGTTGTGCATGTGGGCGCTTCTGCATATATCCTTTTAATGGCAGGAGACAGGGTGGTGATGGAGGGTAGATGTCTGTGTTTCTGTGTCTAAGTGCTTATTGGTAGGAGACACGGTGGCGGAGGTTTCTGTGTGTGTGTTTCTGTGCATATCTGTTAAATGGCAGGAGACAGGGTGGTGGTGGTGGAGGGGTGTGTGTGTGTTTATGTGTATATCTGTTTAATGTCAGGAGACAGAGTGTTGGTGGAGGGTTGCCTGTGTGTGTGTGTTTTTTTTCTGTGTCTGTCTGTTTAATGCTGGTGTTAGGGTGGTGGTGCAGGGATGTGTATGTTTTTCTGTAAGTATCTGCTTAATGACAGGAGACAGACTGGTGGTGGTGGAGGGTTGTGTGCGTGTCTATTTCAGTGTATATCTGATTAATTACAGGAAACAGGGTGGCGGTGGACCGTTCTGTATGTATGTGTGTTTCTGTGTATATCTCTTTAAGGGCAGGAGACAGGGTGATGGTAGAGGGATGTGTGCGTGTTTCTGTGTATATCTGTTTAAAGGGCTGGAGAGAATGTGGTGGTGGAGGGTTGTGCGTGTGTGTTTCTGTGTATATCTGATAAACGGCAGGAAACGGGGTGGTGGTCTCGGGATGTGTATGTGTGTGTGTTTGTGCATATATCTGCTTAAAGGCAGGAGACAGGTGGTGGTGGAGAGTATAGCGTCTGTATTCCTGTATCTGGCAGGAGACAGGGTGGTGGTGGAGGGTTGTGTATGCATGTACGTTTTTGCATATATCCGTTTAAAGTCAGTAGGCAAGGGTGTTCATAGAAGATAGAACATAGATCATTACAGCGCAGTACAGGCCCTTCAGCCCTCAATGTTGCGTCGATGTCATACCAATCTGAAGCCTATCTAACCTACACTATTCCATGTACGTCCATATGCTTGTCCAATGACGACTTAAATGTACTTAAAGTTGGCGAATCTACTACCATTGCAGGTAAAGCATTCCATACCCTTACTACTCTCTGATTCAAGAAACTACCTCTGACATCTGTCCTATATCTGTCACCTCTCAATTTAAAGCTATGCCCCCTCGTGCTCGCGTCACCATACTTGGAAAAAGGCTCTCCCTGTCCACCCTATCTAACCCTCTGATTATCTTATATGTCTCTATTGAGTCACCTCTCAACCTTCTTCTCTCCAACGAAACCAGCCTCAAGTCCCTCAGACTTTCCTCAGAAGACCTTCTCTCCATACCAGGCAAGATCCTAGTAAATCTCTTCTGCACCCTTTCCAAAGCTTTCACATACTTCTTATAATACGGTGACTAGAACTGTACACAATACTCCAAGTGCGGCCGCACCAGAGTTTTGTACAGATGTAGCATAA